>NW_005841874.1:3950215-4013296 GCF_000455745.1 Alligator sinensis
TAGGGCCTGTCCTGCTGCCCTCTCACCAAGCGGGTGGCCCTCCTCTGAACCCTCTCCAGGCTGGCCACGTCCCTTTTGAAGTGCAGCGCCCAGTACTGGACGCAGTACTCCGACTGCGACCTGACCAAAGTCGCCTAGAGGGGGAGGATCACCTCTCTGGACCGGCTTGAGATGCATCTTTGGATGCATGACAAGGTATGGCTGGCTTTGCTGGCTGCAGTTTGGCATTGGCGGCTCATGTTCATCTTGGAGTCAATAATGACTCCAAGATCCCGTTCCGTCTCCATGCTTTCAAGACAGGAACTCCCCAGGCTGTATGTGTGCTGTGGATTCCTTCTCCCAAGGTGCAGCACCCTGCATTTGTCTACGTTGAACCCCATCCTATTCTCATCTGCCCACTTTTGTAGTCTGTCTAAATCTATTTACAGCCTCTCTCTCCCTTCAAGTGTGTCCACCTCGCCCCACATCTTAGCGTCATCAGCAAACTTGGACAGCGTGCTTTCCACCCCCTCGTCCAAGTCGAGGACAAGGGGGTGGAAAGTCAAGGACGAGGTATAAACTGTTGCTTACAGCAACAGTTTATACCAACATGGCAACAGATTAGGAAAATGCCATGTTTGTGTTCGCTGGTTGTTATGGGGACATCAGTTATTTTCTTCCACCAAATTGTCACAATACATACTGACCCAAGCGAGATGCACAGCAGAGCAAAAACCACATCCACACCCTTGAGATTACTGACCTGGTTCTTCCATGTGTGCGATGATCCAGTTGAAAGCCACCTCTGCACCCAAGTTGCCAGTATAGTAAACAGCTTTCCGACATGCTTCCAATGGGAAGCCCATCTCCGCTAGTTGCATCACTGAAGAATCATCGATATCTGGAACTACAAGCAAATACGCTCCAACATAAGAGGTCAAACCAAGCTTTATCATATAGGGTGTTGTATATTCTGTCAGATGGCATACGTCACTTCGATTGTATTAACACTGCAGTAAAGAGTGCATTTAAAAAACAAAGTCTGGGTAAAGCACTATAACAGTAATTAGAGATTTACTTATAAACTTTGATCTTAATAATTTACACACTAGCCTTTATTCTGAGGAGGCACTGTATTTACAGGAAACAGGATCACTCATCACTGATGTGCCAACCCCTCTGGGCCCTTTAATTTCAGGCATTAATGTCGGTGGTGCCTGGAACATCAATTCAATGAGGAGCACAGTGCTGATACAATAGTATAATTGTAAATAGAAGTGCAACTGTAACCACTCTCACTAATATTACAAGTAATACATGTAATCTTCCATTTAGAAATGACTGTGCTCTTTAGTCACCTTGTCTGCATAGATAATGGTTAAAAATTTCCAACCTAGTAAATATTAATCAACACATTACTTAGCTCCCTGTTGTAGACTATGGAGAAACTCCCACTAAGGTCAACAGGAGAAAGACTGGCTTTCACTTTGCCCAGGGCTGGCTCAAAGTCTCCCACTTACCCTGCTACTTAAGTTGTCGAGATTGCTTATACAAGTCCTCCAAACTGGAGTGAATTTTGCCATGTAAGGAAGGCAGCTTGTTGCTCATGCTCCTTAGATACTTTTTCAATATGAATGCCTCGCTTATTCTTTGTTGTTGGAGAAGCCTTAACATTAACTTCAACATGCTTTGCATCTAGCCCTATATATACACACACTTGAAAAGCGAATGCAAAGTTTATCCAAATGGCTGCTGATAAGGAAAACCAGGAACCCTGGTTTTCCCTGATAAAAAGTTGCAAATTCTCTGATACAAAAAAAGCCACAAATTCTCTGACAATGACCCCAAAATCCATGGTTAAAATGAAAGGCCCCTCACTCCCTCCCCACAACCACCCTGGTCCTGCTGGTGCCCCTTACTCCTCCCCCACAGCCCCCTAGCCCTGTTCGTGCCCCTCATTCACCCCCCCAAAATCTCCCAGCCCTGCTCGTGTCCCTTGCCCCCGCTCTTCTTTTAAGCGGATGTTAAAAGAAACACAACCCCAAATAGACATATAAATGCACATGGGAAGAGACTCCATGCATATCTATGCAATGCCCACTCACTGAACTATACAGCATGTTGATTTCTTTGAACACTTGAAATAGCAACATAAGGTGATAAGCAGAAAAATGAGATACATACGCTCCATGAAATGGTTCATCACGTGACCTGGAAAGTGAGAAAGCAAAATAAGGAGAAAAAATGAGTCTACAAGAAGTTCCACGTGGGAGGAGAAAAAGGACCAGTTTCATTGTTTACAAAAGCATTTGATCGGATTATTAAAAGGTAGCATACACATGCTGCTGGAAGGACACAAAAGTAACCCACTAAGTTAGCATTCAGCGTCCACAGTACCATAAATTAATAGTGAATGGGATGATTGCTGACCTTGGCGCATTTAAAAGTGGGAACACCATGACTACTGTGAATAAAGTTTCACCAAACTGAACAATTTATTTGCTCAAAATATCTTGTATGCACTTAGATGTAGGCATTTTTAACTGAAAACCTATATAAATCCTATAAGCATGAGGCTGGAGGAAGAAAGGTATGGTTAGGCAACAATAACTTTAGGAAGTTTTACTCCTCCCTGTGAAAGTTAAAAGCCAGGAGCAGCTAAAACTTAATTTAGCACTGATATCTTCCCTGAATTGACATGTCAGGCCAGTAATAATTTTCACCTCCTTCCTAGACCTCCTGAAAACTCACTTGTTCTCCAAAGTTAATATGACAGCCAGCCTCTTGACCAATGCTGGGAGTTGAAGCAAAGAGACTAGCTACATAGATATGGACAGATTGAGGGATAAAGTCAGGTATAGCTAGTATTATGTAGAAAAGTCTACATATGGGTTATACATCCTATCACTAACTACAACTCTCTCCAAGCACCGTTTTGGATGCAGCTTGTATTTATAGACTGCAGAGTCTCAGACAGAGAAACTGAATCTTTCTGAGTGTAAATGTGTGCATGGACAGTGCCCAGCACAGTATACACCAGAGTCTTATAGCAAGGGGCTGGGACACGGAGAGACCAAAAGAGCTAGAATGAACCAGCAGCAGCTTTCTGTAGTTTTATTTTCATTGTAAAAACTAGAGCCACAAGCAACTGACAGCTCCAAAGTTAGCCTTCCAAAATGAAAACCACACGTTTCAAAGGAGCTCAAAAACCCTGAGTAAAGCATCTTCAGAGGGGGAACAAAATTAAAAGCACTATTGGTCTGCATGTTTCTGCAGCCTCTAGTCTTATACCAAAATACATACAGGGATTGGTTTTCTTCCATATTTAAAGCACTCGCTGCAGTAAAAACACTTGGCTTAATATCCAAGTAAATAAATAATCCAATTACGGAACAAGAACAGCTGCATCATTCTGGCAGCTCATTAAATATTGAAGCATCGGAGCTCAAGCCACCATAAAGAAAATTTCAGTCATCCGTGTCCAAGGTCAGAGGATAATCAAGTGACGTTAATACTATAAAGTATTTCATCGTCTCAAAGCAGGGAGAAAGTAAGCTCTAAGGTTCCCGTTACTAATGTCTTCTAATAGAAAAGGATTGTTTCAGCATCACGTTGTGTTAAACATGTGTGGTAGTTTGAACGTTACAGCTGATCTAACCAAGAGCCTGACTGATGTTCAGTTCTACGTTTGTACGGCCCCAGCACAGTAAAGCCCTGGCCTACGATTGGGATTTTTATGCTCTACTGCAACACAAATAAAAAATTATAATTCTTGCTGTTTGGAATGAGCAAGCAGAGGATTTCAGACTAGTACAGCGGGAGAGTTGTTCTCTTTAGTAGCGCTGTTCTCCTCTGTATTAACCGCACTCGTGCCATAGATGAAGGCATCCAGTTTGAAGTGTACCGCACCTCCTGAAGTACAACCACCACCTATGTTTGGCATCATCCAAGCCAACGGATGGCCTGGGATTGAAGAGCTGAGCAGCCCTTCAAAAATGGGAGGCTGAGATCCTACAGCAAGAACTCTACTGCATGACTGCAATATTAAGCTTCTTAGGAGATCAGGACCTTCAAGACACTGATAGGCAAAGATCAGATAGCCTAATACCATTCAGGCATAAGTACATCAAGGCTAAATTTAAATAATAATTAGCACAACTCTTGCAGAATTAGACGTCTGTCCTCCAAACACAAGAAATATCTGGTTAGAGTTCCACTCTGCTTCTGGCACCAACCATGGATCCTGTCATAGCTGGCTGAAATGACATTATTTATTTCAGCCCCTGGACTATTTAAGTACAATGTTTTGATGATACTAAACAAAGGACCCTGCTCTCAAAGGCTGCATCTGGCCTCACGTATCTTCTGGGGCAGGGAGCAGCTTTTTAGTATGCATGTGGACCCCAATCCGTGACGGGAACTTCTAAGGTGCTGTTACAATACGACTGATTCTAATACTAATACCAAGGGATACAGGGCAAATGATGGAGTCAGCTGGGAACCTAGCCACTTAATGTCCTAGAGCAGACTCATCTAGGAGTAATTTACTTCTACATGCCTTAAAAGGGTTTAAGCAGGAATAAGAATACAACCTGGTGCAAAGGTGAAAAAAGGGAACTGAAATGTTCATTTATTCTACTGCAAAGAATGTGACCCCCCAAGTAAAGGCTTCTTAAGTGGTGCTAAGGCAGCAGCCATGGCATGATTTCCAATCAATCGACAGAAGCTGCGGATGGTCCGCACTGCTGAATAATGAGTGAGCACTGGCTTGGCTTGCTACTACCTGTACTCTAAATCCAGGTACCAGATCATGCTTTGTGTGAACTGCTAGAGCACGGCAGCCAAAACGTACCTTCAAAAGAACGAGTAGAGAAGTGAAGCAAAAGAGACTAACTATTCTGGCAAAGGAAAGGGGGGCACCTGGAGGGATCCTGCTGACAGAGGAAAGTACCTTTGGGGTCATCAGGAATGACAATGGGTGGAGCAATGTCTGGAAGTTCCTCTTCTCCTGGCTGGAGGCCTGTGGCACGGAGGTGATTGACGTCTAGTAGATCTGGCATGTCTATGGAAACATCTGCACATACAGAGACAAAGCTTATGAATGCCTTCAAGCATGAGCCCTGTGTTGAATGTCACATGCTGCAGTGAAGGGAACCCAACACAAGCCACAAACATGATTATTTTCCTTGAAGCAGATGATGGGTCCATCATCTTTGCTATGAAAACTGACTTTTTATTCTGCAAACCAGGGGTTCTGTTGAGTTCAACGAGGAAAGGAGAGGCCACTGAATTTTGTTACAAATGCGAGACTCGAACCAGGTTCTCACTGAGCTCAACAAAGTACCCGCGTCTTTTAGAAGACCTGAACTGAATGGGGAGGAGGAAGACATGCGAGAGACATACCAAGCTTCTTGGGTATCCAGTCCAGACCAAAGGTGAACTTCTTTATCTGCACAACCAAGTACTCAGGAAACGAAGTAAAACGAGATGTTCTGGGAAACGCAAGAAAGTTCGGTCATCAGGACACAAACTGCAGTGCCTCAGCCATGCTCACACAAATTGTTTTTGGCTTGAAAGAGGTTGCCAGCGTTAGATCTCCTGCATTCGCCCAAGCAAAAGTGAATCCCACAAGATCCTGTGTATATTTAAACCACAAAGACTAAGGTTCAGTGGCAATGTCTGCTTTCCTGACATGTAAAGTAGGTCAATATTTATCCTTCGTCATCTTTCTGAACCGCCACAGAAAGATCAATGGGAGTTCTGCAAGAAGTAAGGTGCAAGGATGGGACCCCGTGAGCTAACCTATACTAATATTCAAGACCTATTCCAACTGTCTTTATGCTGAATGCCGGGAGTTATATATTCAATGCTATGTGTGGGGACTTACATGAGCAGTTCCTTTAAATAAGAATCGCATGCCTAAAAGTGTAGGGCATTAGGTGGCTGATAAAGAGGACAGTAGTATTTTTATTTTTCAAATGGTATCATCTTTAAGATCAGCAACACTGGCTATCAAGAAATAACCTTTCTACAAGGCATACAACCCCCCAAAATCTGCGATGACATCTGCTATTAACATCCAAATAAAAGGTCATTCCTCAGGCTAAGCAAATGTGACCTATTTATTTACCATTCAGTGGATCATCACAACCCTCAGTGGGGTAGATTTGCGTTGACCTGCACATTTTATATTATGCGCTCCACCAGTAATCCTGATCTACCCTCAGCTGCATCACCATCTCTTTCCTGTCATGACCCAAAAGGCATGATTGTGTGTGTGCTTCGGCACCAGAATTATCCCCACCAAGTTGCAGCTTCATTGCACGGGAGAGTTTCCTGTAGCAAGAGGAAACCCCGGTGCAGGGACGAGTTTCCCGCCTTTTCTGCAGCTTCTTTTGCAGAGTGCATTGCTCATGTTGCAAGAGGAATGCACGGTGCAAAAGAGTTCCCGCCGCTGGTATGTAAATTCGTTCCCCGTGATTGGCTAGTTCTAAATTATTCACACGTGGCGGCTAGCGATTGGCTTGTTAGCCGTATAAGAGGCTTGAGCGGTTTCCACCCAAGCCGAAGAGGACTCCACATCCATCTCGTGGGGACTCTGGGTACATGGCAGGGTAATAGAAACCCTGTGTGAGATCCAGAGGAGCTTGGCGACCTGATCCATCGCCCACCTCTTCCCGTCTTCGAGCGCGACTTTTATAAGACGTATTTACGATTTCTATTTTGGTGGCTCATTCACCCAGAGCAACCGGAGCTCTGCACCGTGGAGCCTAGCAACCTCCACGAGACCGTCTGTGTTGCGTCTGTCTGTAACTGCAACTCCATCAAGTTTTCCAGCCTACACCACTGCCATCTCGGTGTAAGTAAACAATCTTTAAAACTACCACTACGCGTTTGTGCCTAATTCCAGCTCGACGGCCTTCCCTCTCCAACCCGGCGTGCCCGGGCTGCTGGCTACAGCCCGCGTGCAGCACGAAAAAGGGCTCGGGTCGCTCCTGGTCTGCACATTTCCCACGTGTTTGTCATGTTGGTTTTTAATATGGAACTGCCCACTTACTTAACTCCTGCAGATTTTGCTTGAAGGGCACTGCTCCAGAAGTCATCTACGTTGCTCGGTTCAGAAAAGGCCTGCAGACACGCGCTAAATGGGATCCTGGCACGGACGAGCTCTGGTGGTGGTCTCCTAGCAGCTTCTGCCTCTCTCCTCTTTAGTTCATAGGCAATTAATTCATCTGAGAAATACACAGGATGCTGATGGCTAAATGAACAAGGCACTTCTGATGCATCTTTCATTAGTCTTATTTTTCACAAGCTTTTAAAATCTTGCTTGGGAAAAATTAACTTTTACATGGATCTGACTCAGTTCAGGGGACATCAAGGCTATATCAGGCTCATAGCCCAGAATTTTAGTTAGCATGCCTGATCACAGCGAGGACAGAGCAGTACAAATGCGTGGAGACAAACAACTACATTTTTCATGGCAGGATCTTTATTTTATGATCCAGCAACTACATTTTTCACGGCAGCTTTATTTCCATGCGAACAGCTATACTCTGTTGGCTTCATCAGCTCATTCTGATGCAGCAAACCATTGCTGGTCTATGCCTCCACTGGACCTTTCTTAATAAGTTGCTGTTGGATGGCAGTGTTTATCACGTTGATGCTGGCCAGTTAACGAAACACATGGAATACACAACATTATAAATGCTGCTATAGGAATAAGATGCCTTTAAAAAAAAACAAAAAGCAGTGCCAGTTACTAAGGAGTATGGCATGTTTTCCATCACTTAATCCTCAAATCAGGGTTGAATGGCTTTCTAAAATACTTGCTCCAGTTCAGCTGCTCATTGGCGGCTCCATGTGGGGACCAGAGTGGAATTCTAGGGTCTGTTTTAATGAGATCCGGCTACATGATGATAACATCCCCTTCCAGCTTTAAGGTCTATTAAATCGTATAGACCTAAGTGGCTGCCTACAAACTCATCCGGGGAGATCAACAGTAAATAGGTAGAGCCCTTTTCTCTGATTTAAAAAAAACAAACCAATTTTCAGTTAAAAAAAAAAAAAGTAACCCCAAATCCACATTCTTCCACAATTAAAATGAAATACCACTATATGTACATCTATGTATTGGTAGTGTTTCATTTAAAAATCACAGAAAAATGTGCATTTGGGGTTACTTTTTTTTTTTAACTGAAAATTGGGGATTTTTTTGAAATCAGAGAAAACCAGGATCCCTGCCCATCACTAGTCCAATTCCCACCTTTGGCTCTACCAGTGATCCTAGCCCTGCGCCCCCTTACACACCTGCAGGCTTGCTCCCACAGTGTTCTTCAGGGGGACAACCCCCGATATAACGGACACACTTGCCACATATCTTTACTCCTTTTAAGATTTGCCTCTCCCATGAAACACAGCCACTGAGCTTGGTTCAACAGATGACACTGAAACCGTTCACTGTCCTTCCTTTCACTCTCTATAAGACCTGTCACTAACAACGTAGCACCAGTGCATTTGTACGTGCGCTGTGCCCCACCTTCCGGACTCTCAGTTTGTACCTTAAAACCGCAAGCTCTTTCCTATACTTGCAGGCTGCCCAGTCCAGCAGGGGCCCTGATCCCAATTGGGACATTTTAATGTGAAAGCGTATTACTCCAAGCAGATGCAAGTGTGCAAAGAACATGCACGCCGAAGCGGCAGTGTGAAGCCAGCACTGCTGCTACAGGGCCAGGCTGAGGCCATGCTCCATGTCCCAGGCTGCAGCCTGGATCGAACCTGCAGGTATGGAGCAAGGGTAAGTGATATGGGGAGGGGTGGCTGGAGAAGAGGGGACGGAGGCTGTGGAGGTGAAGAAGTGATGGGGGTGGAGATGGGGGAAAGGGGTCAGGGATGGGAAGAAGCAGGAGGTGCAGAGGTGGCGGGGTGCAGGCAGCAGCCATAGGTCTGACCCCGGGGTCAGGGTTGGAGCCACAGCAGCTGCCTGCCCGCCCCTTCCCCCAGCCTCATACTCAATTCCAAGAAAAGGGGCTTCTCTCATCCCCATGTTAAAATTGTGGGGGACGACAACCTCATCTTGGAAACAGAGTAAATCTGGCATCTCTCAATGATAAAACCCATTTGTTTTATTTTCCTAGGAGGCAAATTAAAACAGCCTGAGCTCTGGATGCCTCTTCCTATTGGGGCACTCCTCCCAGGCTCTGGAAATACTCAACCAGACTTGACTCCTGGTTTTATCTCTGTTGCTTCCAACACACCCAAGGGCATGATGTTACATCCACCTTCATCTGTTCCCGACTGCTGGTTTTAGAAAGGCGGCAGCCACAGACTGCCCTGGCACGTTTCAGTCCTTACCTTTGTTCGTTGCTGCCTCCATAGCCACCGGCAGTTGCATGATATAGTCGACCCTCTCTGTGTACCGGACTTTCCGGGACTGGCAGCACTGCGTACGTTCTTCCACCAGGAACCGAAAAACATCGCTGGGGTTTTCCGAACCAACAGGGTTTCTCTGAAAGGAAGAGTCGATCCAATCACTTGAGCACAGTGACAATAAATCCACATTTTTAGAGTCCAGGGGAGCTGGTTGTTTAAGAGTCATCATCCCTGTCCCATGACCTTGCATCTGAAGACACCCCACCCACCGAGATGCTGCGGTCCGGGAGGCTTCCCGCAGACAAAAGTGCCTGCCCACTCAGAGCAACTTACAGGATGGGAACCCACCTCTAGACATGATTTACTGACTGAACAGAAGGGTCAGGAAGGAGGCAGCTTATCAAAGTGAGGGCTCTATTATGGGCTATGGAAAATCCTTTGCACCAGCGTCAAAACAGTACCAATTTCTTGTCAATTATCCAGCCGAGAGTGCCATAGAAATAATACACCTCCTCTCCGCTCATGTTAATTGTCTGTTATCAGGCTTGCACAGAAAGATATCTATAAACCAGGCCCGTAATCAGCGCATGGGATTTGGATCCGAATAACTTCACCCGGAGTGCAGCACATGACTGAGCATCCTTAATGCACATGAGGGAAGGCGGAGAATTGGTCGTCTTCTCTGTAAATCTCCCACTTCACTGCCTCCTGGACAGAATTAGCATTCACAATATTGACTCTTTTGTGGTGCACTAGATTGTAGCTCAATGGCAGTGACATTTTATGTACTAATAATCTGCTACTAAACTGACATAGCGCTTTCAGCCTGGCAGTTCTTCCTGCTGTAATGATTCGATAGCATGCACCAGGGATTTGGAAGGGAGCTGGGCATGGTGATTTACTTGCTTCAGAAGAGGATGGAAAGGTGGAACAACAACAACATCTGGTCCATTTAATATTCACAGGCAGACTTGGCCGTTGTAAATATATGGACATGTAATTCTACACTGAGTAACAGCTGAAAGAGAGAATCACATGTGTTTATAACACTTACAGCTTGCTAAATGATGCTTAACCTGCTTATTGCTAATGAGGTTGTACTGACATTTTTGGCTGGGTGACTGCATGAGACGCTAAAGATGGGGGGAAATGTCTTGGTATAGAAACCAACACAGTTAAAAGTGGTACAAATCTCTCATGTAGTATGTTAAGAGATACTCAGATCACATCATGACCCAATTCTCATCCCCTAACACAAGAAGAGATCAACAGAAGAAATAGTAAGCACACTCTCACCTCTACAAGATTTATAAGGTGCAGGAAAAACTCCTGTGCATCTTGCTGTCTACTGGAGGAAAATTCAGGGTGCCCCTTACTTATCAAAGCCTTAAACATTCGAGGAGAAATTCCATTGTGCTGAGGCTAAAAACAAGTGAAAGAAATGTTTTTCAGAAGCATTGCTTCACATTGCTCAGAATTACACACTGGCTTGTGACGGGTCAAGTTAAGTTGCAAAGAGCCACGAGAAATAAGCCATGTCACAGCAAGCAATTCATAATTCACTATCCAGAAACTTGACTGACACAGAACATAAGCTGACTAAGAGGCCTTTTTTCCTTTTAGGACATCAAAGCACTTGAATTTAAACCACTGAAAAAGATCTGGAAACAAGCAGTAGACACCAGCCCTGCCTTACAACCTTTGCTCTGCCGGGCTGAGCCCCTGGAGAGCTGCTCTAAGCATGTCCCATGCCGAAACCGTGCTACAAGAAGCAACATGTGGAAGGACTAAATGCACCATTGTGCAGTGCCTTGTGCCCCGCTGAATTGCGTGCGCGGTCACCTGCATACACGCCAGCTGCCCTTCCCTGCGTGGTGGACAACCAGACTGGCTGCAGCAAGGACTATTTGTAGCAAATTGTCACAGTTCACACTGCGTGATATGAAAAGTGCATCGGCACCCAAAGGGATCGTGTACCATTCATTTCTGTGCTGAGTTATGTGGGGTGCATGGGGAGAGGAGCACAACAACCACCTTTTTCTGGCTTTGAGAATCTGTAGTGGTCGTGACAGGGCACAAGAGAGCAAAAATAAGTACAAAAGAGTACAAAAATAAATACATTCCCAGAGGGCATCCTGAGGACAAGGGGGCACTGACAGGTGGTCTGTGCAGGGTGTGTGAAGCGGTTAAGAGTTGCACATGACCAGCCAGTACTTACGAAGCCAGCCAGAACTACGATTTTATCTTAGCAAAGCCCCTGTCTGGCAGTTGCTCCTGCTGTGCCCTGCACTGCCCACATCCTTTGGAAGGACTGGGTGCTATGAACTCCCTCAAGGGCGTCACTCAAAGAAGATGCACTGTGGTGACAGAAAGGGGCTGCTGTGTACCTCAATCCCCTATTTCCCGATTTTCTAATGTTTCAGTAGAGGATTGTCTGGAAGAGGACATGGCTGCAACATACCAGCTCACCAGGCTTTTTCCCAATGCATATAGATATTTGATAATGTTGATTATCAAATTACTTCTTTGATCAACTGGGGGTTGTCTTTGGAGACCAAAATACTCTAAATTGCACCTCTAATTCGGGTCTCGGCTTTGCTGTGACAGCAATATTAGAGAGGCAGTAGCACCAGCTGAGTTTAAGGCTGTACTGGATTTCTTTTAAAACTAGTGAAAAAGACTATAAATGCACAGTTTCTTGGGTTTACAGCAATATTTTAAAACTGATTCACATCATTCGTGAATGACTAGTTTTTTACAGCGTTTTGCAGAAAAAACATAGTTGGAGATGTACAATGACTGGTTTTAGCAGAGGCACATCACTACATTTTGTCCAGCACCTGTCATTTCCTTCTTTCTCCAACACCTAAAGTACTTTAAAATATTTAGCTTTTACAACACTTTGAAAATCAGGTCTTTAATCAGGAACTGTTCTTTGGGCAAAATTTCCCAAAGGCAGCCCTTGTAAAATGCAAGAAAAGAACAACTATAAGCCCAGCACAAATCCTCAGGAGTCTGTTAAGGAAGGACTTTAACTCGCTGTATACAAGTGCTGCTCAAATCTGTGACCGCAGCATTCAACCCTGAGCCAGTTACTCTGACACCAGCCAGCCTGCAAAGACTATGGCTTGCAACAGACCCCCCAGCCCTGATGTACATGTCATGTCCCCTGGCCCGTCACTCTGGCCTGAACCACATTGCTGTCAGGGTAAAAGTTGGATCTAACTTTTTAAATATTGTTTCACCAATGGGACAGTGGGCTCTAGACACTAGCTGACATCTATCCCAAGTGGGTTATAACAGTTTTGGAAGAGCCAGAATCATAGTTTAAGCTAGGGGTGGCCAAATTGTGACAAGTGCCACGCACAGGGGCTGCCCATGCCACATGCGGCACATGGCTGATCAGAGAGGGGAGAGGCAGAACAGCAGCAGACAGGGCAGGAAGCAGAAGGCAGAGCAAGATGTCAGGCAGGGAGCGGAGAGCAAAGTAGTCAGCAGAGAGCAAAGCTGCAGATTGGGCAGAGGAAGGGGATCAGAGTGGCACTCAGGGAGGGTGTGGGACTAATTTGTGGCAGACCTGCCAAAAAGGTTGGCCCCCACTGCTTTAAATTATGGGCATGCACAACAGCTGCAGCAGCAGCAACATTAAGAGCATTATCGTGTTGACACGGTGCAACATTTTGCCAGAATCTCAGGAACTCCTTGCTCAAGTGATTTCAAATTTGCCCCACAAACCCAACCATGGGACTCCATATTGTACAGCAATTTTCAAGGCCATCCAAGCCAGGATGTGTATTTAGAGCACTTAGAAAGTGTCACTGTAGTGCGGCAAACCCATCCCCATCATCTCTATAGCGGTGTTAGCCCCTACGTATGAAAACAGAACTGGCATGAAATACAATGCACATAAACCACATTTTTAATAAAGGAAGCTTTCACTCAGGAGGCCTAATTCTGATCTTGGTTTTATTAATGTAAGCCAGAACTAATCCCCATTTAGATCCATGGAAATCAACAGTAGGCTCTCAGTTGTTAATGCTTGTTCAGCTGCTGGCAGTATGGCTGGGGGACTGTCATGCTGAGCTGCTCTTTAAGAACTTCTGTAAACATCCAGAGACTTGATAGCGATGGGATGAGTAGATGCGCTGGGGCTTTCTGAATTCTGGGTTATAGCATATCAGTGACCTTAACCGCCCTGCATCAAAGGGGGAGGGGAGATTCAAAAATGAACCTTGGGCTACTGTACACCCGGCACTCTTCTCAGCCAGAAGCAAGCACCCTGCCTGGCAGCCGCCAGGCTCACCCAGATTATTAAGGCACTGGATTTGGAACTGAGCCCTGTTTCCATTTAAATGCACCTTTGAGTCAACTATCTGAGCAGGGACAACAGCAATGTGCAATGCACAGCACTCTCCAAATGAGGATCTCTCACATACAGAAAGTCCTTTCCTCCGTGACGGCAGCTTGATCAATTTGATCCAAAAAACAAAAATAGTAGCAACGACCTGAATTAAAAAAAAACCCAATCAGCTCCTAGCTGGTGACTCATGGGGACTTGGAGCCTCACTTCATTTTTACAATCAAGCGCTGCTCTTCCTATACTGTTTTATTGTGGTGGAAAGAAGATTTTAGCACCACAGAACTGGGAATATTTATAGAACCCTGAGCATACTTTCCTTATCAGCAGTTGCAAGATAGTTTAGCTAAATATACACTAAACTGGACCACTGAAGGTCTCACATAAGTGCCTTGACAGGCGGCACCCACTGACATCAGCAAGGGATGGATTTCCAAAGACCTGGGATGTTAAAGAATCATTTGCACTTAGCAAAAAGTGTGAAGTGAACACAAAGCAAGCTTCATGTCACCCCCCACCTGCCCCAAGCAACACAACACTTAAAAGGTGCAGCTGAAAATCCCGACACATGCTACAAAAACTTTGGAAAGTACAATGTGCACTGTGCTATAATCACATTTTTCTGAAAATCTCCTACCACTGCAATGTTATTCAGACAGCTCCACCAGACGGAGGGACGGTGGAAAATGTCCACCCTGGCATTTTCGTAATAGCGCGAATGATTCAAGCAGGTGAAAAACATTCCACCCCTGACCCCACGTTTTGAGTTGCTGTAGCAAGAAGATAAATGCGGTGTGCAAAAAACTACAATTTCATTTAAGCTAACTTATGAGCAATGCTACGTATTCTTGTGGTGACAGTAGATGGAGTCCTTTCCCTTAGTGCAGGGCTGTCCAAATTTTAAGTGGCTGGGGGCAACATGTTGGAGAGGCCATGGGGCTGTATACCATGTGCGCACAAGGCCCCCCCACCCTGGCACCATGCGTATGGGCAGGCTCACCCCGCCCTGCAGTGTGCACAATGCCCTGCCTCACTTCGGCTGCCCAGCTGCAGGTCCCTGCACTGCATGGGCACTCCAGATGGCCAGCTCCCCTGGTGCTGCTGGTTGCACTGTACTGTCCTACCCTGCCCCCTGCAATGAAGACATCAAGCAGAAGCTGGAGGAAGGAGCAGGACACCGCAGGTGCTGCAAAGCAGTTCATCAATGTACTTGCTCAGGATTGGAGCATGTGAATAGGAGCGGGTGTGTTCGTGGCTGTCACAGCTGGGCCACATCTGCTGTGGGGTAGACACTGCTAGTCACTATCAACACTAATCCGAAGAGAGTCTCCTAAAAGCCTTTCCCTTCATTTCTCAGCCTTTGTGACGTATTCATATTAGCTCTTAACTTTACAGGAAACACGAGCAAGATTTGGCAGAATTTCTATAACCCGAGTAAACCACGGCGGGGCAAAGCTGCTCGTTCAGAGGAAGCATCCACGGAGGCAGGGTTACAGAACACACAGGCGGCTCCCGCATCCCCGAGACTCCATCTTTGTCCAAAAATCGGTTCGCTGAAGAAGTCCCTCCCCGACAGTCTCGTTTCAGGAGGGAGAAATCTTTGCATCAAGAACGTAGGGCACACGGGGGCAGAGGAAATGCAGGTTTCCATGGCAACTGTCACTCGGCTTCTGTGACACAAGCATGTCCAGCTTCTGTTGTTCCTAAAAATACATCTTGGAATTCATCAGACGTGCCTCTTCCGAGAAGGCAAGTTCCTCTCCGGATACAGTATCTGCAATGCTCGTTGCAAGTTGACCTTTTGTTTCTAAACATCCCGACCTCCAGGGCGTCGGGTTTGGGTCCCTGGGCTGGGCTGGGCCGGGCTGGGGGTAACAAAGGTCAGCGCAGACTCAGACAAGCCAGATCCAAAGGCAACCGTTGTGCCAAAGTAAACTGCGTATACAAGAGCACAAATACAAAGCCATCACGTGTGCATGGCCAGACAGCAGCTGCATTGCCATGACAACTAACAGATTGCTTCCAGGACACAATAGACTCTCCCAAGGATTCCCGGTAGCACTGAACCGAGAGGTGAGGAACCCCAGTTAATGATACTCTTGCGCTCTCAAGGCAGAGGAAAGATGAGCTGTGAAAGAGCAGCCTGGGGAGGAGAAGAGACTGCACTGCCTATAGTCAGGGCTCCGGAAGGAGCAGCCGGCAGAGCAAAGTCCAGAGCACAGCGAGCTGAAAGGGGGCACAAGTTTGCCATGGAGCAGCTGAGATGCAGCAATTGTCCGTGAGTCCATTCTCAACCCACAGTAAGTGAAAGCTAAGCCAGAGCAGTCTTCAGTGAAACAGGGCTAAATACCAGGACTTAGCTTTTACTTACCATAGGATAAGAATGGGCATGTAGAAAGCTACTGCAGGTCAGCTGCTCTGTGCTAAAAGTCTGCCACCTCTTTTTTAGGTCCCTGTAATTTCTCTGCTTGTTCAGACCCTAAGAGAATGGGGTAGTTAACATGCCCCCAAGCCTGATCCCCAAATCTGAGTTCAGCACCAGATTTGGAGCTAAATTTCAAAGACTAGACCTATAGCCCAAAGCACACCAAATGGATCCAGATCATGCCAGGACAAAAAGTGTTAAACCCGCCAACACATCTCCAGCACTCCCACAATAACTGCACCCCACAACAGAGCCATCACTGTTCCTGGATCTTACACCTGCAACCTCCGGTGTAATACATCTCATCCATTGCACTAAATGCCCTGATGGAAAATATGTACAAGAAAACAAACAACTGTGTACCAGAATGAACACGCACCGAAAATCTATCAAAGACAAAAATACCCAATTACCTGTGGGGGCACACTTCTCACAAGACAACGACTCTCTCTCCAATCTCTCAGTTCTAACCCTCAAAGGGAATTTACATAACACCTTTCGTAGACGAACCTATGAACTTCACTTCATCAACCTACTGGATACAAAAAATCATGGACTAAATACAGGCATTGGATTTATGGCACATTATAACCTGCCTGCCATCTGATAACCGCAAACCTGCATTTTTCATATTGGCTTCTGTTCTACCCAGAGCACACAAAGCACTAACAGACTCTCCCTATGCCTGAAGAAGGGTGTTTGTGCCCAAAAGCTTGCAAAGAACAATTTTTTCCAAGTATTTAGTTGGTCTAATAAAAGATATCACATCTACCCAAAGAACCTTGTCTGCCTGTTCCTTAGACCAACACGGCTACAACCAACAACCCTAAAGTCACTAACAAGAGTCAAAAAGCCCCCACGTTCTTCCTCCACACATTGAACACTGAGCTTTAGACCTGAACGTCATCATCCAGGGTCCCTTTTAAGAACAAAGGGCAACTATAGCATGTTGTGCAAGTCCCCAGTGCTCACAAAGCAGCACCATTCAGGGCAGAAGGGCTTCAGAGACTGCCTGGGAGACAATTGCTGATTGCAGCCCAGCTTGAATTACTCCTTAGCTGTTAATGCAGTATAACCCACTTGGGATGGATGTTATAACCCGCTTGGTTATAGACTGTCCATTTAATTAGATAGTCTAAAATATTA
Organism: Alligator sinensis; assembly: GCF_000455745.1. NCBI lineage: Eukaryota > Metazoa > Chordata > Crocodylia > Alligatoridae > Alligator > Alligator sinensis. The sequence goes on from NW_005841874.1 coordinate 3,967,492, forward strand.
GGGAGACAATTGCTGATGCCAGCCCAGCTTGAATTACTTCTTAGCTGCTAATGCAGGATAAAACAAACTGAATGATAGAAAAACCTTCAGTAGAATGACCACTGCAGCCCAAAATGTCTAACTCTGCTAAAATCCTATGGCCCGCGATATACAGGAGGTAGCTTTGTGATCTCTTATGGCCTTAAAAATCTGTGCCACTATGAATCCTCAAGATTTAGCATTTGCAGAAAGTAAAATAATATAGCACTCAAACAGCAAACAGCAATTCCCACAGGTCCAACCTGGCGCTGTAACTTCAGGCAAGGAATTCTGACCTCCCCAAACTCATTCTCACTTTTCATCTTAAAAGTGTGCTCCAGAGTAGCAGTTGTCACTATGCACTTGTGGAGAAGGAAGCTCCATTAACAGAATTAACCCCTTAATTGCTAGGCACCAAACCACACCCGTGAAGCTTGCTCACACAAGAACTAGGCCTTACATCTCTTGGTCAAAACTGATCCTTTATATTGCTATCAAGGGCTCACAGGATACGCCAGAAGTTAGACGAGCTTTTTGATCGTTGTGTGAATGACAGCAGAGTCATTCGTTGTTTAAGGAGACAAACGTATGGATAAATGAGAGCGCAGGTCAGCAGAGCAGCAATACCGATGGCAGGTGGCTGAGGACACATGGCAAGCAAATGATAAAAGCAGCAGTAGTTCATGCAGCATTAGAAAGTGACCCGACATTTGTGCCACAACAGGAGGATGCAGGAACAGAAATTAGGGAGCTAAGGAGGACAACATTGGACTTCAGGCAAAATCTCTCTGCTGCTGCAGAATTGTTGCAATGTACAGCACTGCTTTTTGCAAAAACCAAAAAGGGCAGTTCCTCCCTAGAAGCTCTCATTAATAGAGACAGATGGAAACTACATCACACAGCTAGGAAAAGATGCCTCTTCCCACCACTCTTCTGTTCTTCATATATTACGGATTTGTTCTTATCCACAGCCCTACATGACTGCTTTGCTTTTAGATCCAAACTGTCCCCCTGTGATGGCATGGACTGGCTAGCCCCTCATGAGGAAGGAGTTGTTGGGCTGGGTTGGCCCTACCCCTCCAGTATTCTTGCAACCAATGCCAAGACAGAAGGAGTGGTATCAAAAAAAGGGGGAGTCAGACTCAGAGAGGGGAGGACTCTCAGTGCTCACTGAGCCTGGCTCCTGGTCAGACATCCTCTGAGGAGTAAGCCTTGTGGATTCCCAGGTCAGTGCGGGTGCCTGGGCAGATTGTAGGACCAGCACCAGGGAGGCACCCTGGTATCTGTTTACACCTCCACCCCACACAAAGCTGGTACTAGGTCTCTTTCTTATTAATTCACAGTCTAAATATTAATAGGAATCCCTTGAAATTTCAAAGGAACCAAGAGAGAGGGCTAGTCAAACCCATTTATGTTCTTGTGACTGCCAATTGGCTTACTGCAATCCTGCAAGTGAAAGAAGGCAGCTGTACAGAGATGAAAGTCTCCTGCACAACTCTGTATTCTTGTGTTCGCCATACTGGAATTCCTCCTGGCTCCACGAAAATCAGTGGGAGTTTTGTCATCGATCACTTTGGAGACAGCTCCTTTGCATCTTTAAGCTTTCATTTTGGACTACAGCCAGCTTGAGAAGTTCACTCCCCAATATTTAGGGCTCTCTAGTCTAAATAACCACTTTTGGGCCCTCGGTGCATCTCTACCTCTGCTTTGTGTGCACAGCAGGAGCAGCAGAATCCCTTCCCGGCAGAACCGCGGGGCCCTTTAAAACTTGCAGAAATAGGTCCTGACTAATAGATTCCCGACCAGAATCTTATGCATGACGCCTTGCTAAACATCCCGCGCTGGATCCAGCTGAACCCCCACGCTCTCCAATGCCCATCACCTGTTCCCTCTTCTCAGGGCTTCACTTTTACCTAGTTATCGGGCTGCACATGCTCAGTCAAATACCTTGTGTTCTTCTTTCATCACCTGTTCAATAAGCTCAGATTTCATTGGTGGCTTAGAGTACTGGCCTGAAAGGAGGCCGTGTCCTAATTTAACCCTGTAGGGAAAGGGGAAAAACAAACAAACAGAAAAGACAAAAGAGATTTTCCTCCAGGCTTGGAGAAGAAAGATTGACTGCAACTTTAAGCGCTCGAGAAAATGTTGCCGCCTACAATTAGCTAGGCTGGAATATACAGCTAAGTATTCCCCGACCCGTGATCTCACTCCCCAACCCCTACCAAGATGCTCGCTCTCCCCTCTATTTATAGCCATTTTGCTCTGGTACCTTCATGGCTGGATTATTCAGATTATTCTGAGTAGAAATGGTTAAAAATAGCAACATGGCCACTTACATCTGTGTGTTGAAATCCTGCGTTGGATCGAGAGGCGAGTAGTCAAATATTCTAGGAAGGTTTCCCACGTACCTGGGCAGTGAGGACAAAGAGAAGTGCACAAAGGTTATAGCTGGCTTTCCTGGGGCGTCCTCTGCTAAGATATCTGGTTACCTAACTGGCTGTACTGCAGGGATACTTCAGTGACACCTTTGTCTCTTGGGAGAGCTCAATAGTGACAAAGCTTATAAGTCCCCCATGGCAGGGTGTTTTTGTCAGGATGAAATTGTAACGTTTTGCTTTCCTACCTAGAGAGGAAAATGGTGCCAGGAGCTTCCAAACAAACCTGAAAGTCCCACCCCAGGTACTAGCCTTGAATCTGGGGTCCTAGTCTCATCTCCGACACAAACCTTGCATGTGAGCTTGGGGAAAATCATCTAATCTGTGTCTCGGCTCCTCATCTGTAAAAGGGGCACAATTGCAACTCCCAACCTCACAGGGCTGGTGTGAGACATGCTGTCCTAAAGATTGAGAGGCCCTCTGGTATTACAGTAAAGGAGACCATGTGAAGTATCACAGACGGGCTGACAGTAAACTTGCTTATTCTCATCGCAGTACTGCACACATGTCAACTAATTAAGCCTCCCATCATCTTCACGAGACAGTTCAATATCTTCTCTGCCTCTGCACACCTCAAGATTAAACGGCTTGTCCAAGATCACAGGGTCCATGTGTTCTCAGCTCCTAATAAATGGCTCTAGATCAGGACCAACACAATTCGCAAGTTCTGCAGCCTGAAGACAGGTTACTGGGGCCCAGTTTCAGAAAAGCAAGACCAATTCACCCATCTATTGTCAATAAGCTCTAAGGAATACCTTAGACCAGGGATACTCAAACCCTGGCCCAAAGACCAGATTTGGCCTGCAGAGCTGTGTCATGTGCCATTCCCCTGCTGCCAAATTTCTGCATTTGTGGGGAGCTCCATGAGCTAGATAACGTGGCCTTGCATACTATATCAATGTGCAGGACCCAGCAGAGCTAGTGCCTGACTCTGGTGTGTGGGGATGGGCAGAAGCAGTGTGGGACTGATCAGGGCATGTGGGGCCCAATCTAGATGCGCGGGGCCTAATTCTGGCACCAGGGACCCAACCCAGCCTATGGACTAACCCCATGCAGGGCCAAAAGATAAGGCACCACTGTTAGACCATTCAGAGCTGCCTCAGCCAGCCACAGTCTCCATCAGAGTACTACTTTATTTGCCATGAACCATGAGGCTACAATTGAGAGCATATGTCCATTTGTCCTGATCCATCTTCTACCCTTAAAAATCTCTGCTACTTCCTTTATACCAAATGTTTCTATTAGGTCCAACAAATCACACTGCTGACAACAATCTCTTAGGCTTAGGAAGTCCATCCTGACAGAGACAGAAAAGTTGGCATAAGAGTCCAGGCATGAAAGACTTAATAAATCTACAGACACTACTCCATATGGCTGAGTAAACAAACAAAAACCAAATTCCCCCCACTTTCTTTTCCAGAAGACAACTGTTACACGAAACCTGGGAAGTTTTCCAAGATCTGAGTGTGCTGCTTTCAAAATGCACACTACTTCTGTTGGACTATAAAGGAACACTCTAAAGCGTTATCATCACCCATGTACAATGATAAGGTTGTTCTCCTTGGAATGCCAAGTATTCTGCTCTCATTTATAGTTACAAGGTATTTTTGATCAATCACATGGAAAAAATCTCAAATAAATGCAAAACAATAATATTAATTTATCAATTACCAGGACAAAATGATTAAACAATCTATTTTTACAACTCAGATTCCTTTTTTTTCCATCCAGAAATTGCTCAAGCTCATAAGGTACTTCTGTCTCTCTCTCTCTCTCTCACACTTTGTAAAACTTTTCCTAATTTATACTTGTATTGTTAAAATACTATAATTTTTCTAGAATGCTTAGAATTTTTCTGGGTTAAGTGTACTTATATCAGTATAGTTTATTCCCATATGAAAAGAGAAATAAGCTCTCTCTCTTCCCTACTTGTATAGCCATATCCATGCTAGTAGGTACAACTCCATGGGTTAAACAATTTCTCATAAAAAGAACCAAGTGTGGCAAAATCTTTGGGCAGACTAGGCTAAAGTTTGCAAGTTCAAGAGTGATTTTTGGGCAGGGTACCCAATGCAAATACTGTATCAGTTAATCTGTCACTGAACTGGATGGAAGAACCTGCTTGCACTGAGGGTGCAATATTGAAACAGCACACACATTACAAAAGTAAGAAACCATGACCATGCAGCCTGTGCAAAACCACTCCTGAGAATTACTTACGCTCGCTGAAACTCAGGGATGCTGAAAATGGCCTGCATGACAGCGCTGATGTAGCAGCTATTTCCCAAGTTTTTCATGCCAGTGTATCCTGGGCCATACATGGGTTTCAGCTTCATGCCAGATTCCTGAATTACCTCCCACTCAGAGACTCTTGGCTTGATGTCGTTATCTCTTAGACCGTTCTCTGTCTGAATGCAAAGGGATTCTGTTGCATTTTTTTAAATAAAGCAGCAATTACAGGGCATTAGTTAAAAACCAATGTTAATTTTCTAAAGAGAAGAGCCCAACCAGAAAAGGAAGGAAAAAGGTCCCAACCCTAAAGAACAAACTTTCGGATCGAAATGTCAGCTATTGAAGCACACTGGCTAAGAAGGGGAGACCAATCTCAGCTCATGAAGATATAACAAACCTAGTTTGGAAACTGCAAAGAGTATGGCCACAGTAGCATATCCTGTGAATCTATACTACTAGTAGAACCTGAGACGGCTAGGGGCGATCACCATCAGCTGTAGGCACAGCAGTGTAATCACGACCTTAGGTCACAGCTCAAGGGGCTTTCTCTAGGTCAGATGGGAGCAATCCAATGTTATGGTCCTGAAGACACTACTCTGACACGCCTATGCAAGCACAGCCACAGTTTGCTACACTAAACATTTATTAGCAGTAGATTACTCATGCACAGGTATTTTACTAGCAGGCCCAAAGTCAAGGGGTTAAATCCTGACCCCTCTGAAATGACTGAGACGTGTACTGCATGCTTATTAGGGTTTTTCATTCCTAAGGAGGAGCACTGACAGCCTTAATGGTGTCTTTAATAAATGTGGGCACTTGTACACATGATGGTCGTCAGGATATACACGTGACAAAAACGTAATGTGTGTGGCTTAATGGCATCATGCATTACACATGCACCAGTTTTGGGGGTCTTAAATGACTTTGCAGTGTTGCAAATGAAACTACATCTGGATATAGCTTAGTTTGCAATGTTGCAAAGTGGAACGATACAGCTGTCAGCTCATCCCTCGGCCGCGGGAGAGGCAGGCAGGCACGCAAGAACAAAAAGACCGGACCCCTTGCCACTTCTGCCTTCAGCAGGTGCCTGGTTGCCACAGGCACCTCACCTGCTGAAGGCAAAAGTGGCAAGGGGCCCAATCCTATATTTCTCCCCCAGCCCCGCAACTTGGGGGACAAGCCGCCAGCAGGCTTCAGTCCTTCCCTTCACAGCGGCAACACCCCCTGGGGCTGCCCAGGTGGGCTGCTAGTGGGCGGGTGCTGTCCCAGCTCAGATGCAGCACCCAGCCAGATCCAACTCTTCCCCGAGCCTGCTGGAGCTTCCAATGCCCCATGCACTGCCCCTGCCACCTTCCCCCAGGAATAGACTGCCTTGCCCCAGGATAGTGCAGGGAGGTGGCAGGAGGGCAGCTGGGTGTACTGGCAGCCAGAGAAGGCAGCAGGGATGGTGCACAGGGCACTGGAAGTCCAGGGAGGCTTGATGGGCTTCCAGTACCCTGTGCACCATCTCTACTGCCTTCTCTGCCTGCCAGTCACCCTCCTGCTGCCTCCCCACTGCCCCAGGGGCAAGCCAGCCCATTCCCAGGCAGTCCCAGGTGGCGGGGACAGTGCACAGGGCACTGGAAGCCCCAGAGGGCTCAATGAAGAGTTGGATCTGGCTGCGTGCTGCCTCTGAGGTGGGGCAGGGCCCACCTGCTAGGAGCCTGCCCAGGCAGTCCTTGGGGGGTGCTGCCACCGCTGAGGGAAGGACCCAGGTTACCTGCATCTCAGGGGCCACTCGTCCTGCCAGCAGCTCATCCCCTGACTGCAGGAGAGGCAGGCAGGCTCTGCAGAAAAAAAAAAAAAAGGAGGATCAGGCACCTTGCTGCTTGTGCCTTCAGCAGGCAACTGCTGGAAACAGTGGAGGTCCTGATCCTTCCCCCCACCTCCCCCAGCAGAGCCTGCCCACAGCCAGGGGGCAGCCCTGAACTGCGGGGGCCCCTGGCCCTTCCTTCCACCACGGTGGTGCCCCCCAGGGCCACCCAGGCAGCCTGCTAGCAGGCGGGTGTTGTCCCACTCGAAGGCAGCACCCAGCCTGATCCAACTCTTCCCTGAGCCCACCCAGGGAGCAGCACCCGGTGGGCTTCCAGGAGGTAGGCTCAGGGAAAAGTTGGATCGGGCCAGATACTACCTCTGAGCTAGTAGCCCACCTGGGTGGCCCAGAGGGGTGCTGCCACTGCAGAAGGAAGGACTGGGGCCCCCTTGCAGCTCAGAGGCCGCTCGGCCAGCCGGCAGCTCGCCCCCTGCCTGCAGGTAGGCTCTGGCTTGGGGGGGGGGGGGGGAGAAGAATCAGGGCCCTCGCCATAACAGTGACAGAAGCCCCTGTATTGAAATGGTGGGTTTCAATTAAAAACCCACCACTTCAATTTAGGGGGCATAAAATAAAATCTTGGGGATTAAACACCTGTTACATGTACAAGTGCCCTAAGGCTCCTATCCAATGGTATCAACAAGGTTTTTAGTATTAGACCTGAGAAGATGTTTCAAATTTAACTCTTCAGTTATAATTTATACAGTTTATTGCCCGTTTTCTTTTGGCTGGACAATGGAAATGGACTAGTCCATTTCTTTCTTGTTCATAGTTTTCAATCCATCTCATTTTCAGTGTTTTGTGCATTACTACAAGATTGAGCTTGCAAACAAAAAATGGCCCAGGTCCTATTTAGCATCTTCCATTCATCTGTAATATCCATGCAAACAAGGTGGGCACCATCGTGCCCATTTTACAGAGGGTGAAACTGAGGCATGGAGAAGGGAAGTGGCTCATCAAAGGTCACTGACCAGCAGTTCACTGACAGAGCTGGAAACCCCATGCTCTCAAGGCCCAGCCCAGTGTGCCCTCTCCAAACAACACTGTCTCCTCAGCCAGGAGGGAAACGTATTTGTTTTGTATAATAACCTCTTTCTATCAGGATTCCCCAGCTTTATGGACCCATTTCCATTCGTCCTAGGTTTAATCCCTTCTGTTGTTAACAACATGTAATTTTGAGGCCATATTTGGTTTATTTTTTTAATTACCTTTGTCTCATCCACTTGTTTCACTTACCTGTAGTGGATTTAGGCTTTTTACCCTTAAAATTGCATGTGCCACAGGACTGTTGTTCATAAACTAGCTGCTGAGCACAGTTAAACATTCTCAATATTCCTCTCCCTTATGTAGCAGAGCCTCTTAGCTTTGTGGCGAGTGATGCACAAAACTCTGCAAGGTGAGTGTTCAAACTACAGACCAGAAGGGAGCCCTAGTGAAGGTAAATCCCAGATCCTGAAGTTACACAAAACGATTCCTTACAGCCCAGGGCACAAACATGGCCCAGCTGACAGTGTTCTTCCCAAAGCTAAATACTAGCTGAACAACTGTACACAGGCAATCACACGTACACAAGCTTAAGGAATCCCATTTTTTGTGGATATAGTGTCCGCCCCGTCCCATCCCATCCCCCGCCCCCGCCACCCCGAGTAGAAAAGTGAGATTGAAGAGCAAAGGTATTTCCTACCCCTTGCATCTGGAGCATGTCAATCCCAAAGTGTGCCAAGTGCTTTGCCACGTGTGGATCTAAAACTGCCTCCTCCTCCTCAAAGGAATAGACATCTATAAAAACAGAAAGAAGCAGATGTGATGACACACAACATGTTAGCCTCTGTTTTGTTTACCAACAAAACGTTCCCAAAATAGTACTGCCAAAGACGGCAGTATCATTATTCTCTCTGGGTTGGCAGACAAAATACAGAAATGAGTAACTGCACAATTGTAAAAGTTGGGAAGTGTCTGATCATCTCCAAATATATCCTCAAAGTATATATAGCGTATAGGTCTGATCCTCTTCAAATATATACCTTGAGAGAAATATCCCAACACCCTCTGCTCCTGGCTGTCAAATAGCCTCCAAATCTCCCCCAACTCATGCAAAGTCCTCACTGATCAACAAATATCAAGCACCACATAACCCTGTCTTAAGAACAGACGCAAAACCTATCAACATATTTCCACGGCTACCAAAATCATGACAATGAAACCATTAGAAATCCATGGATCTTCAAGATGTCTACCAAAATCACGACAATGAAACCATTAGAAATTCATGGATCTTCTAGATGTCTAGCAAAATCACAACAATGAAACCATTAGAAATCCATGGATCTTCTAGATGTCTAGGAAAATCACGACAATGAAACCATTAGAAATCCATGGATCTTCTAGATGTCTAGGAAAATCACGACAATGAAACCATTAGAAATCCATGGATCCTCTAGATGTCTATCATGGGAAGTGGTATACCTTGTTCAATGCATGAAATGCCCTCCCGGAAGCTATGTGGGTGAAACTAAACAAGCCTAACACTCCAGATTGAAGTCCCACAGGAAAGAGATGGGCAGAAGGTAAGTCATGGTAGCACCTTAGAGACTGTTTCAAAGGGGCATGAGCTTTGGTAAGTGACAGCCTACTTGGCTCTGTGAAAAATGTGCTTCCATGGGTGTTTGGGTGTCTTGGTCCTTTATCTCTTTTCTTGTCAAGTCCTTTCATAGCATCTGACAATCACTCCAGTTCTGACCTCATAGTCCTCTTACTCAAGAGAAATCTACAAAGTTTGCACAAGATGGGCCTAGAAACAAAAAAACCCGTAACTTTACTAGACACTAAACATGGACTAGACATAAGAGGATGGTTTCATAACTCATAACCTAACTGGTGGGTCTTCTAACCTCTCTGTACTCCACAGGTAATCACGACCCTTTTCCCTCCTGAATGGTCTTGATCTTTTAAATAATTAGGTTACCTGTTCAATTGCACTTCTGTTTTGAAGCTATTTCTGATTGCTTCTTTTTGTTCCTAGTCTCCAGCCCCGTTTTCTTTTACATATGGAGTTAAATACAAGCCATCATTTTTCCTGGTACTTAGCTTAGGCTGTACCTCTTTCTTTCCCAGACCTGAGGAAGGACAGTTTATGCCTTATACTGCAGTTTATCTAACATCTCTCCCAACTATGGTCCAATAACAGTTGGTTTAATAAAAATACCACTATAAAGCCTCTTGCTTTTCACATATTTCCTGGATCATTACAGCTACACCAATATCTAGTTCTATTAAAGGCTGTCAGGTTATACTATTTCTGCACCAAGGAGAGAGAGTCTCAATCACTTTTCTTTTGCTCTAGGTGATTGCACCTTGGACACCCAACAAGACTGCACCAGAATTTCCTTCTCTGATCCTTTCTCCTCCTCCTCCTACCTGGAAACCAGCAGGGGTAGGAGAAAAGTGTGCAAGCCCCATGATATGAGAAGTATTTCATATCAGATGTCTCCTTTCCAAACAATGTCCAACCCCATCATCCCCTAACAGTCGTAGAACATCTCTCCTCCTCAGCACAGCATCATCTGGCTACCTGTATGAAGCCTTTGCAACTGGCCAGTCCTCCCAGAGAGTTTAGACACCTGCGGCTTGGACTTGCGTTGACCTCACGGGAATTTGTGCCTGAGCATTGGGATCTAGTCGGCCTCAAAAGTCAGTGCAACTTTTGAAGAGGTATTGTCTTCATAGTAGGGACACCTCTCAAACTCCGCAGTAGGGTTGTCGAGATACATTGTCAGAAGCTGACTAATTTAACATTCCCACTATTAGCATGAGTCATGGGTGACCCCCCTGGTATTCATGTGGATGCAACACGTCCCTCTGCTGAAACTCCACAGTGAGCTAGCATTAGTATCCCAGAAGAAACGACAGCTTCATCGAGACAGGGGTTCACAGCATTCCCGTACTCTTACACTAAGGTCACAGTCCAGGCCAAACACCAAGCAAAGCTCGAATACATCACTAGATCTTGGGTAACTGCCTTTTACAAAAGGCAGACCAGTAAAAATCAGAGGGGGGAAAAGAGAGGCTCTGAATTCTCAAACACACTCATATACATGATTGCGGTAGATTCAGGACATACATCGGTCAGAACAATATTACTGCGGCAAAAGAAAGCTGGGTTCACAGGAGATGGTGGGGTAAGAGCAGGGATAACAAGCAGCATAAACAGAGGTGTTTGCAGCAAGGAAAGGAAAGATGCTGGTCCATGGCAAGGACTGATGCCCCTACTCCCTTTCCTGTGGTACCCGGAGGGTTTGATGCCCTACTGGCTGCAGATGCAGCCATCCGTTCCAAGGCTGGGGTTGAGAGGCAGAGGGGGCAAGACTGCCCCTTTGCCCTTAGAGCACTGCACAACAAAGAAGCCAAGTGCAGAGGGGCTGGACCCGATGATCTGTAAGGTCAACTATGAAACTAAGCCAAAGCACCCATGAAGCAGCTCACTCAACTAATCTGTGTTGAAGAAAACATGCTACTTCTAGCCATTATCCCTGCAGCCAGATTAGGAAGCACGGCAGCATGATGAAGAAAAGGGGACCCAGATGCCTTGTCATGAGAGCTAAAGGAGACAGCTGCATCTGTCAAAACATACAGGCATTAGAGAAGCCCAGACAAAAAGAGTTCAGGGAAGTGATTGCACTTAAGGCCCCGGGCTGGGATGTAAAAGATTTGGGGTTTGATTCCTGGCTCTGCCACAGAATTATCATCTGACCTGTGCTGTAAACAGGGTGTATAAAGTTGCCCCTCTCACAGACATCTCATGAAATTCACTGGTAGCTGCACCAGCTTCAAGCCCTTTGAAAAGCACTGCAAGCCCTGCTGTATAGCTGCACAAAGGCATGAGGAATCCCTTTTGCCCCTCTGCATGTGCTACTTGCATCACTGAGACCCAAGGGGAAGCAGTCACTGCAGTGCCACTACCTACCATCCTGCAGAGGTGGGCAGGGAGGGGTGGAAGCCGTGGCTGAGCTCCCCAGCTCTGCTGTAAAGGGGCAGTACAGCACCAGGATGGACTTCTTATTCCTCCAACACTCTGCCTCCCCCTCTCAGGAGGGAACTGGCTCTCCCTCTCAATGTGATTTCTGCTCTGTGTTATACCCCCTTACTCAGACTGGATTGGAAGGCTACAGGCCAGTCCTTAAGTGGTATAGTATTTAGCATCGACTGCTATTTAAGCAGCATGTAGGGAGGAAGCAGCCTTTTCTCCAGGGAAAGCAGAGCTGACTTTAGATGGAACAGGAACAAAGACCTGTGCAGACCAGCTGCTACCCCCTCACTGGAAAAAAAAAAGGATGATTGTCTGTCCTTTGTTACCAGAGAGGCCATGTGAGAGAGGAGGAGGAGGGCAGAAGGACAACAGCCACCGGAAGCCAGACTGTCACTTAAAGAGCCCTCAATACCCCAGTGAAACAAGACCTGCTTTCAAGACCGTACAGCAGATGCAGCTGAGACCTGCTAAAGGAAAGATCATGACAACCTTCTACATCCAAGTCTTTAAAAGCACTAACCTTCCAAGTTCAGATATAAAAGCAAATCTTCCATCCGGGAATCGAATGCCGAATGTTAATGCAATAGCAAGTAAAGTCAGGCCCTCAGCAGGTGCAGCTGAGTGACACTCAGAGGAGGTATACATAGATGAATTCAAGAGAAAGCTGAGAATTAAATGGAAAGTAAATGTCTTATAATCAAACCTCTCTGATGTGCAAAGCAAGGTGCAAATGCACCAGCTGTGATAGGAAACAGCTGTTGGAAAGTCATTTCTCACCTCACCCATACAGCCATGAGCATTGAAAATCAAGTTTGAATGCAAAATCATATTCCCCATTTACATTTTCTCCTTTCTTATTCTTCTGTAGTACGGCAAGAAAACAGAATCTCTGCCTAGGTCTTCTCAGCTCCACATTATTTCAACATGCTTAATCCTCACATATCAAAATCCTCACCACAGCAACACACAAAGAAAACAATGACACTTTTCCTTCCTTTGGATGACCTTAAAGTACTTTATATAACATGCGTAAGCCTCATATCAGGTCTGCGTACTCCATGAGTATTCAAGAACAAGAGCTTATGGGTTTGATGCAGGGATCACTGGCAACATTTTATGCTTTGTGCTATGCAAGAGACCAGACTTGATGCCCCTTACAATCCCTTACAAACTATTAAATTATTATTATTCCAAGACACACAATTTGCAGAAGAAAAGAAACTGATTACTGGGAGATCAAAGCCTATCAAAAGGGAGGAGGGTCATCTTCATCTTCCATGTATGGAAAAAAAAAATCAAGAATTGGGTAGATATAAATGTGCCATTTGGACCATCATGGCTTCAATGTCACTCTTGCACTACCATACATTGGAAGATATTGAAATCCAATGCTTACAATGGAAAATCCACAATCTAATGAAAAAACAAGCCAGACCACATAGTGACATCTTCCTCCTAAGACTGTGCAAGAAACATAATTATCACAAGGAGACTCATGATCTGCAACCCTCTAGCTAACACATACAACACCACAAATGCAACACAGCTAGGCAGGAGAATTTCAGAAAAGCTAAGAAACCATCTTCACCTAACCTACTTCAAAAGGGATCAACTCGAACAGCAAAATGAAAGGCAAGAATGACTTTCCTCCCTTTTTATAGGCCTTGATCTCCCAGTAACCAGCTGCTTCTCTTCTGTTAATTGGGTGTCTCCTTCCTCTGGCAACTTCTCTCACTCCCCTCCTACAACTGTTTTTTTTACTATGCTATACTTGGCTTGTTCTGGTCAGATCCCAATTATACAATTGGTCCAATAAGAGCTATCACCCTAAGAAATCCTTGCCTCTCACATAATTTGGGGACCATCATGGCTAAAACATCACTATAAAACAACCATTTATTATTGCTTTTTAACAGAAAGGCAAGCCGAGCTGGACAGAAGTGAGTGGGTTGCCCTGGGCTGCACAGTAACTACGATCCTGAATTTCTCAAACCCCAAGTCCATTCTCTCTTGCCACAAGACAAAACGATTCTCAGCAACAACAGTCCCATGTCTAATCATATCATCTCAGGACTAAAAACATGGAATTGAAACACGGCAGTATTTGCTGCAAAGCAATGCTCTCTCTAGATGGATTTTCCCCATGTTTCAGATTTTGGGATATTCTTTTATTTTTTTATTTCCATCACACCAAGTTTTTCCAATACTTAAATCATACGTACTACAAATCCAGCTACTGCAGCATGGACAATATGTACAAATAATACAGCTCTTCGGTGGTAGAAGAGCTTATGGTGTGTATGGTATATTTTGGATTTCGCTGCAGCTGAGCACAAATCCACTTAGTGACCTACCTGCACCATCAGGAGTGATGGTTCCTAGCTTCACCGCTAATGGATAGCCCATCTCTTTGTAGTGTTCCAGAGCATGTCCGTTTCCCCCACTGCCATCAAAAAACCATTTTCCACACAGCACCGAGCCATCCGTCAGGTTCAACCAGAGATTCTCCCGCAGGTCACACTTTGAGCATTTCCAGCCACTGAAAAGGACAAGTATTGAAAATAAGGCAGGAGAAACAGATCAGTGCTGCAGCCCGCAACACTGATATGTGACTCAAATAAAAGCCCTCCCATCTGCCAGAGGTATCCCACAGCTGGACTGTTGCCCCACAGCTGGAGGTACCCCACAGCTGGAACAAGCTACCAGCACAGACCCCCAGGCTTGCAAGTCACGAGGCAAGCCCTTCACTCCAAAGAGCACAGCGTCTCCTCACCTGGGGGGGATCCGAACGCCATTATCTAACTGTACAAGTGATTTGGCATGTTTAGATACTTGTAGTTCTTCTTCCCAGGAATCGGGGTCCTGCTTTCGGTAGGGAGATTTGGAGCTGAGAAGTGCATCGCAAGCTATCGTCACCTGGAACAGAAGCCAGAAAAGCACTAGTCAAACTCAAAAACTCACCTGCGTGTGACAGGTGTTATGGTATAACATTGAAAAGGTCTGACAGAACTGAGCAGGACACTGTCAGCTTCCTTGCTACCAACTCTACTCCCTAACTAATGTTAGCCTCATTCTGTGGAAACCTGAAGGGCAGTTACTACTCATACCTTGTTCAGGAGTCTGGCCAAATCTTAGGTCCCAAATCAGCAAGGCAGTTAAGCACATGTATAACAGAAATCAATATAGTGCTATACAATATGCAGGAGCATTTTCCTGCTAGCCATAACAATTTTTCCTGTAGTGCCAGAGACTTCTTCCTATAGCCACACTATGAGATGAAGCTAAGTGTAGACTGTCTAACCCAGGAGTGGGCAATTATTTTGGGCAGAGGGCTGCTTACTGAGTTTTGGCAAGCCATTGAGGGCTGCGTGATAGGCAGCCCAGGGCAGATAAACATTAATTTTCTAAATTTTTTAGGGGCCCCGCGGGCTGGATAGAATGACCTGGCGGGCCGCATCCAGCCCGCGGGCCACATTTTGCCCACCCCTGGTCTAACCACTTCTTTTTAAACACAGAAGAATTGCTGATGATATTTAGGATGGGTTTTTTTATGTCAATGAAAACAGCTTGCTTCAGTTTAAATATTTGCTGTAGACTTCCCAACAATTGCAGCACAGTGAGAACTTACAAGGATCAGAAAGCAAAATTCACAAGTCTATTTTCATCACTGAAGCCGAGAGAAATGAAAAAGACGAGCCAACAGGATTAATCACGTGAATTAATCATTAGAAGTGAAAGTCTATTTAATATCTACTGATATTCTTAGTAGCATGAATTTGAATACATCTGAATTTAAAGGAAAGATTAGATTTTAATCTTATGGCAATCCCCGAATCAAACAACTGGCTATAAGTTATCTTCCAGTTTGTGCACTATATATTTTGACCCCAACCCAATGGGATTGCTAATGAGATTAGGAATTAAGAAGACTGGGTGTTTTCCTTTGGCTCAAGTTTTTTAGTTTTGGATTTGGGGTTCTGGATATATACCCTGAGAAAACTTGCAATGAAGTCACTAGGAGGTGACGGTGCTCAGAGCCTCTGGAAAAAATGGGCCCCTGGTGTCGCAAGTTGGGCATTTAAAATCCAGAGGTCACACTTCAAAATATTTGGGCCTTCTTTTTAAGAGCACAGATAACATGACAACTAAAACACAGATGCATTAACAGGAAAGTTGATACTAGGAATGAGTCAATACATATGTATAAAGTACTGGGAGGGGCAGGAGGTAGAGATGTTGCCCTGCCCTTCTTATTAAGAGTACCTTTCCTCATCTTAGAGGATCTACTCAGGTAAAAGGACTCGGCACTTCTGCCAGAGATTAATTTTCCTCCCATTTCCTTTAACTCCTTCTCTAGGGGATTCTTCCTACCAGAAATCCCAGGAAATCCTAGACCTCAATCTGAAGGCATATTCTCTCCTCTTTTACCATATTCCTGGCCACACAGGACATCACTCTTAACCCTCACCGATTCCCCAAGCCTGTAATCCTTTATCTGTAGCTTCCCCAAGGTCTCCCATCCACACAGGATACTGCAGGCTTTTTCCAAAAGAAAACCAACATGATCTATCCAGATTCCCCTTCCTCTCCTCTCCACCTTCTCCCATCACTAATGCCAAGTTCCTCCACATGCTCTAATCGCTCAGCTTCTCACAGCAACCCCTCCACCACTACCTGCATTCACTTGCCCACCCACTCATCCCCCTTGCAGCACCGGCAGGCCTCATCTCCCATGAGGCTCAGAAAGCAGTCCACTGACCCCCACACTGCCCTGCCTACCACTACTCCCCGTCCTCTCCAAATCCACTGAATGCATCATCTATACACAGCCTTTCCTTCAGCACCTCTGCCCACCTCTCAAACTGCTCTCTCTAGCTACCTCTTCCTATTGAAATCACAGGGCTACATCTCCATCTTCCAGCACTTCTTTCTCTCTCTTGTTCGGACAGAATTGTTCATACGTCGCTTTGCAACATCTTTGCTTCCCTGGCCTTGAACCCTTCATCCTGTCCAAACAAGAAATAGCCCCCAAGAGCCAGCCGACCCCTACACCTATTCCTCTGAATCCATCTTCTCCAACTCCTCACCTTGTAGCTCCTTGTCCTTGATTTCAAGAGACAGCTGAGCACTGTCTCTCCCCATTTCAGCAGTCGTATAACTAGCGGTAGGCAAGAGGGGCACCTGCCCAGATGCCAAGTTGGGAAGGGTGTCACAATCACCCCCCACACCCAGGCTCTGCACCCCAGTAGCAGACCCATGCCAGAAAGTTTATGAAGTTTATAAGGAGAACTGATATTAGGAATATAGGGAACCATAAGTACCTAAGACCAATAGGGGAAGGAGTAAATGTGTTTAAAAAAAAAGCAGCAAAGATAAACCAGGAGAAGATGTGGCTAGAGGACAGAAAAGCAATGAAGATAAAAGTAAATAGACAGCAATTTTAAAATGTTTCTCTCTTGCTCAATATTCTGGGCAGGGGGTGAAAAAAATCCTTTCAATAAAGCACCGTTCAAGAAAACCAAACCCAATTTCCGTAAAAACGAATTGGGGGTCAATTCCTGTTCCACAGCCGGTAGCACACACTCACTGACCAGTGCTGGTAACTCTTCTATGTTTGGTAATGAGATTTCATAATGATCTGGAAATATAACAAGCTTGGCTTCATCTTCATATTCATAATCATCGTTGTTTAAATCACCATTTGTTTCTAGATCTTCAAAAAGAGAGAGAGAGAGAGAGAGAGAGAGCACATTAGGTGATAATCAAGTGATGGGGAAACAAAAAAACCCCTCTGAAATTTGACAGTTCCTTTAAGATAAGCCAAGGAACAAAACATCCATCAAACTAATCCTCATTCACAACTAAATTGCCACTGGCCTCTCTGTGAACATCAGCCATCACTGCAGTTACGGGCCCAGCCCTTTGGGAAGCCACTCACAAGATTTAACCCAGTGGTTTTGGGGTGGCTCATTAAGAACAAGAACATGATGTTCTGCTCCCACCTGTTATCCAGCGTCTCAAGGCATTCTGCAAACACTAGGACCTTGTATATGTAGTCGCGTTGTCCCAGTTATATCAATGTAGTTATACCAATCTGATCTGTGGGTAGACACACGTGTTCCAGTAGAGAGGATTTTTTTTTTGTTTTATTTTGTGTTTCTTTTTATATAGCTAGATATAGATATAATCGTAAGCTAAACTGGAGAAAATTCACTCATCTACTGAAACAGGATGGTATACTGGTATACCTGTATCACTTTCATCCACACTATCCACTGGACCAATACCAAATTTCCCCCAGTAAAACAAGGCCTTCCAGTCTCACCCCATTCCCCAGGACATGTAAATACAATTATAACCATGAGGAAGGTGTAGCACAGAGAAGTTAAGGTCAATGGTTTTAACTCCACTCCAGTTGGGTGACCAACTTGAGACATGCCAGGGTCAGCTTCTCAGAGACACCAAGAATCTGCACTGCCCATTAGCACCTGTGGAGTTGCACTGCTCAACCTCTCTGAAAATCAAGCCTGACATGTCTCCTGTTGCCCCACCCACCTCCAAGATGGAAGTGCGCTAACACAGCAAGCCTTTTTTGGAAATGTGGACTATGCAATTTGCCTAAGACCCCACCACAACTAAGTGGAGAACTTAACGGTAGCAAGACATTTTAGTACAGTGAAGTAACTTTGTAACCCTGAAAGATGAATGCAGAATAAAAGCAGCTGATGTGTAGTCCAGTGTTGCCACGGAGGCTCTTTGGATGATATGTTCAGCCATCAGTGACCTAAGAATAGGAATGAGAAAACTTGGAGATTCACAGATGTGAAGTCCCAAGTGGCAGTGGTGGTAGAGCAAGCAGAAAGCCCAAGACAAAAAGATGGAGAGCCCAGTTTACAAAGAGATTTCTGTTAAATTTGGGTGCATTTTTTGTATTGTGCCTTTTATTTTTCTTCCCCTTATACTAGGTGCCTTTTACAAGGCAACTATAAAAAGGGAACAAGAAGAAGGAGGGAGCTAAGTAAAAAGCACGGGTCCATTGCAGTCAATGAGCTTCAACAAAGTAGGCTCCATCAACACATGCTTCTACGGATTACAATGAGTCACCTCAAGGAGAAAGTTTGGCCAAATAAGAAGGCTGCATTAGCTGCCGCTGACCCAGGTTGGTCTGAATGTGCCCCCAAAATACACGCACAGGATTACTTCACTATTTGATGCTAAACAAGCACTGGCAGCAACTACCAAACACGTGAAATGCAAGAAACATCCAGTGTATACCATGGGCAGGGTGAAGATAAAAGGTGCCAGGGATACATCACCAAGACATTTAGTCAAACTTATCTACAGAACAGCTACAGCATGGATGGCATCACTGAGTTTTACCCAAACATGCCTCAACTGGACCTGTAAGGCTCACTTCTGGGGAGGAGGATAATCCAGGCTCCATTCAGTCCTTGAGCTCTCTGCTGTGGTTGCCAATAAGGGAGGAAGGGGAGGACAGGACATCTAGAGCCAATTACTGTTCCAGTGATGCGAAACCTTGTCCAGCAGGCACTGGCCCAGCCCTCCCAACATACTTCACATAGGCTGAAAAACAGCCAGGAAAAGCTTTTAGTCATTTGCTATTTGAGTGATCTAGAGAGAACATTGTCCTGTGTCGGACTCCGAGCCACATCCTCCTCACAATAACCCTCTCTCTTGCAAACCTCCCACACTGCAGTGTAACACAGGCCACGTAGTCACCTTGCTACCACCAGGGCTGCTTTAACACGCCCTGTTCCTAACCTGTATTTTGTTGTTTTAATACTACATTTATTAATGAATCCAACTCATCAAACAACAGATTTGACATGCAAAAAAACATATCCAAGCCCCCAGCAATATACACAAAGACAAACATTAATCTTCTAGATCAGCAGTGCTACCACAATCCAAATCAATGCCCACAGAAATCTTGTGCTCCTTTCCTCTCCTCTCCCCCAATCTCCAACAGTTCCTCAACGTTTCTGTCAAAACCAAGTCGCTGCATTTCTTCATCTCTATCCAATAATACATCCCCTCCTTTTCCCTGGAACTGCATAACACTGGTCTCATTCGCTTTCCCTCATCTCTGCTTTTGATTTTTAAATTTATCCTAAATTTATTCTGAAGTGTTTGCTCATAGAACTTGCACTTCAATATTCAAAAAAAAAAAAAAAAAAGGTTCTCATATGTTCTGGTTTGGAGGCAGGAAAAGATTTCTTTTTAAGCAAATTCCAAAAATTTCTACCAGATTTCCAAGTGAGCATCATTTTGCTTTCTCCTGTGTACAACACTGACTTGCTAGGACAACTTTTCCATTACTAAGACAACTTTTTTTCAAACTTTTTGAAACCAATCGTAATTCTAGGGCTGTCAGTCCTCCTCTAGGCTTCTGCAACTGTAATTCTTGCAGCCGCTAGAGGATGAGCGATCACTTCCTTATGACACTTATATGATGCAGAGTTCTCAGGAAGGTTCAATAAGAACACTAAGGGGTTAACCAGTGGTTGGCATCCTATTATTTCCCTCACCATGTTTCCACCTTTCTTACAAAATAGTTTAATTCTTGTAGCGTCTTTCCAACTCCCTCCAATATTGGCCTGTTCCTATACCATAAATGCATTTAATTTTAAGTGGGGTGAGATAAATATAGGATGTTTAAATCATTTTCTTTTATTATTGTGCAAATGAATGCGAGGACCGTTTTTCCACATGGTCTCCCATTCTTCAGTACTAATTCCTGATCCAATGTTGTCAGCCCATCTTGCACTATCCTGTATTTTAAGAGTGAATCTATTGATTTAACCATGTTGCTAAAACTCCGATCACCTCTACTGAATAACAACGCTAACCCAAGTGACCTCAAGCCATTGACACAAGACGACAAAGCACAGAGGAGCTACATACAAAAATGACAGTGCCCAGCACCAAAGCAAAGCAAAAGCAGCTTAAACACAAAGCACCTCTAAGTGACTCCATATTTGTTCTGCAAAGTCGATAAAACACCTAAAAGCTCAACACAGTTGGGGAAAGCTCATCATGACAAACTTGGAACAGCCACCAGAGGGTGCTGAAAGATGGTTTAGTTTGATCGTGACCCATGTCTTTAAATAGTTGTAAGGATCTGCAACATACTATATTGTATCTTCACAATACAAGCAGCTGGGGCAAGCAGTCTCCCTAGTTTTAATGATCTGCCATATAAAAACAGCAATGACACAGGTATTCTGGACGCAAGAAACAGAGGCATACAAGGAGCCATTTCACATAACAGCAGATAGATGGTAGGGACTCTGCGGCTGGTGACCTGAGCTGGTTTTGAACTGGTGATCAAGAGATCAAAGACTTGGTATCCCATTAGCAATTAATCCCCTGCCAAGTAAGGTAATGATGCACTTAAGAGTACCCTGCCATTTTAGCCACTGTGAGCATGGGGTGCTGGGGATGTTCATTTTACCTTTTGATGCTCATATGCCACTTCAATGATTACAAGACTAAAACATTACATTCTCTTAGTAAAACTGCCTCACGTCTGACAGCCTGGTCTTGTCCAGCATCACGATTAAAAGGGACAAAAAAGCACTCCGACATGCACAAAGTGAAATCCTTGTTAACAAAAGAACGAGGCTTTAACGGGTTGCCCCACTCTGATAAACAGCTTCGTTAAACTGGCCTTTTCTCTCCCAATGCATCTCTTCCTGGTGGACGAGGTTTACAAAAATGGCCAAAGATTTATTTTTTTTTTTTATGACTATACCTTCAAAGGGACTGAGGTCAAATTGAAAGCCCTTAGGAATACGGGACTGGAAGAAACCTCCTGGGTCATCAATCCATTCCCTTCCTATTTTGGGCAACCATGTCACATAATCCCTTCCACAAACTTTCAGCCAGGCCCTTCCAAGGTGTCAGGCTGGGTACCCCAAACCAACAGTCACTTCTGCAAAACGGGGCTTCTGTGCATTCAGAGCCACAGCTGCTTTGCTTTGTGACAAAAAACATTTCCCCCTGCATTTTATTCCCAGTAACAACCGCAGAAAACAGGCAGGCTCCTATGTAACAAAATTCCTCATCATGTATTACCAAGAGGCAATGGGGTTAAGTGCAATTAATGGTAGGACTCAACTTCCAAATTCATTATTCATGGGAATCACGCGCAGACACACAAGAACCCAGGTTTAGTTTGCTGGGCCAGCAATAGTAAAAATAGATGCGTCTTCTCTGGTAAATGGAGGGAATTGGATTGAAACAACCAACATGGACTGCTGCCAACACACTTTTCCATCAAAGTCACCTCTTGGATGAGGGTCCCTTTGATGTACCCCGAGCACAGGAACCTCGCGCGCTAATGTGGTGACCTTACCGCCAAGGTCTCAGCCTACCATCAGGCCAGTGACTTATTTTAA
Organism: Alligator sinensis; assembly: GCF_000455745.1. NCBI lineage: Eukaryota > Metazoa > Chordata > Crocodylia > Alligatoridae > Alligator > Alligator sinensis. The sequence continues at coordinate 3,989,473 of NW_005841874.1, forward strand.
AGATCTGATATGTTGGTGGAGAGTAGACACAGGACCTTCTACTTCCCTTCTAAGGGAAAAAAGGGGCTAAAAGCTTTTCGGCGCTCAGTCAGGGTCAGAATTAAACAATGCAGTCACTAGCAGAGTGCCCACCGGTCACGACTGCTGTGCTGGGAGGAGAGGATGACAAGAAAAGCAAAATAACCCATGCACTAAAGAGAGGCCAGGCCGGGACTGTTATTTTGGGCATGCCGTCAGCTGGGTAAATTTACCCCGGTGTTCATCTGGATCAGCACATGGGCGTCACTGCAGCAACAGCGAGAAGTGCCCTGCCGCTGGCTGACTGACAACAGCAGCTGGAGGTGGCCGGGTGCTGTAAGTGAACCCGCTGGAGGGGAAGAGAGGGACGAACGCTCGGGCAAACATGCTCAGATCAGATTTAGATGAGTTACCAACCGAATGCACTAATAATAGTGCTATAATGAGATTCCACTCAGGGCCCCAAACAGGATGTCGAGCGTGTATGTGGGGATGTGCCTGGGCAAGGGAGACAGAGAGGAGCTCTCTCAAGAAACAAACCAATGAGGTTGCATCCAGTTTTGAAGACCTAAAGAATCTCAGGCATCTGTCTCGCTTAGGGCTTGAACTTGTTTTACTAATGGGAATGAGAAACCCCAAGCTGATTTGAATGGTGGAGAACCGAGCCCTGGAACCTCAAACCATTCTCTTCGACTGCTCCCAGGTTATCTGGAGCAAAGATCTCACCTTCAGACGTATCTAAAGCACCAAGCTCCCCTGTACAATTATACATACAAAAAAAACCCAAGACACAGAGAGATATACTCGACAAGCCAAAACACTCCCTTATTTGGCAAAAGGAAAGACAACTGTAGCATGTGTAAGAGTTTCCAACACTTCTTGGTAGGTTCAGCTGTACTATTAACTGGATAATAATACATCCCTTTACATCAGGGGCAGGCAATTATTTCGGGCGGAGGGCTGCTTACTGAGTTTTGGCAAGCCAATGAGGGCCGCATGACAGGCAGCCAGGGGCAGATAAATATTTATTTTCTAAATTTGGGGGGGAGGGCCCGTGGGCCGTTTTGAATGGCTTGGCGGGCCACATCTGGCCCGCGGGCCACATTTTGCCCACCCCTGCTTTACATCTTCAAAGCACTATCTTTAATATGAAGTATGTGCCCCAGTCGATCACCACGTTAGGTAAGATCATAATCATTCATTACTTCCACTCCTGCTGCACAATACATTTTTTTTCATGATCCTAAGTTAATTAGGCAAAGACATACAAGCCAACCACTTGGGGGGAGCTACATACAACTAAATAGATATTAGATGTGGTGCTACAAACCGTTCTGCTACAAAAAAGTTCCTCTTTCAAGCAGGAACTTTTTGGGGGTGGATTTGCCATTTTTGTGGTACTATAGATACTATATGCCTATGTGTGCACTAGCTTGTAAGGTCTGTCCGCAGCCTATGTTACTTTTCACTAGCTACTGTCCATTCACCTTTCTGCACTTCCCTCAAGCTTGGACAAAAAAGTGAAAAATGACAGTTTCACTGCTTTTTAGTCAGCTTCCCATCTAGTGCACCTGAGCTGACACAGCTCATTGTGAACTTAAGTACAATAGTTACAGAAAAGTAATTAAATCCCTTCCCCATGTCCTCTTTTATTCACAAGACTGTGTGTATTGCGTGCATGGACACTTTGACAAACACAGCACAAACGCTGAACCAGAACCTACTGACCCGAACCCCTTTAAGAAGCTACCAACATTTTAAAATAGACAAAGATATTCTTACTGGAAACAGGGCCCAAGCATGTTGTGCCTGCAAGGTATGAGAACAGTCTGGAGACCTGGTAAACTAGGGGTGTGTGAAGCGGGCCATATTCGATTTGGATTCAGATTACTGTCCCGATTTGATTCGGCCGAATCCGAATCTGAAGATTCGATTCTGATTCAGAGAATCAGTGATCTGGACACAGACACAGCTTTCAATGTTTTTTCCACATACCTTGAGGTAACACGCACGGCTCATGAATGCTGCAATGCTGGGGAGGATGGAGCGTCCCACGGGAGCGCAGGGCCCCCCCCCCACCACCACATGTTCGGCAGTGGACCCAGAAGTGGACTGGAAGTACTTCTGGTCCGCTGCGCAGTCCACTTTGAATACTTCACTGCAGTCCACTTCTGGTCTACTTTGAATTCTTCACAGTAGGTCTCATTTTAATGGGTACTAGAAGTGTGCAGCTGGGTACCTGTGTGCAACTATGCTTCTTGATGGCAATGCAGACATCCCCCTAGAGACCCAACGTGGATACCAAGCGCTTTTGCGGAAAGCTGGAACTTGCTCACCACTGCGGCTCTTTCAGCGTCTTGGAGAAGAGGGGCCATGTCAAGTTTGGTCCTTTGGATTTATTTATTTCTTCATTTCCAGTTTGTTCTCAGGGTAGCAGGTGCACTGGAACATGTGGGAAGAGCTTTGAAAGAGGTTTTCCTAATACAGAGGGGGATGAATATCCCCAGTAGCCTTATATCAAAGAGGATTATAAGTAGCAATGCAACAACTGCCTAAACTGGATTGACTTTGTTCATAAAGCCAGTCTCTCGGGGCAGCAGGGACTCGCTCGCAGACACACCTCAAAACACTGCGATCTCAGAGCAATGTATTGCTTCCCCATAAGCCCCGACTTGTTAAGAATATAATCTCTCTATGGAGACCCAGTCAAACAGAGACATTGACAACGACTGAATATGGCAAAGTGCTTTAAGATGCTGAGCGTCAGGGGGTTCTCGGCATTTCTATACAAGTACCACCCGAGGCCATGAAAATGAGACCTAGCTTCAGCCCATTCCCCAAGCAGCAAGGGCTGTGCAGAGTGCTCTGGAAGAGCAAAACCTCTAGAAACCTCCAATCTGCCTGATCCTGAAGTAGCAGTGGCAGTTCAAAGGACCAGATTCATCCCTGACAAAATGCCACTGACTCAGAAATGGATAGGCAGGAAAACCTATTAGTTGGAAACCCCACACTGGCTTCACCCTCATAGGAGCAGAGTCAGGCAGAGCCAACGTCAGGGCAGAATTTAAAGAAGGGGCAGGACTTGGTGCTGTTTAAGCAGACTGCAAAGGCTCCTGACTTGGCATCAGCGACCCTAAAAACATGTGCCCATGAAGCCCAGCAATGGCAGCCTCCAAAGCATGCAGTAAATCCACAACAACATAGCTTGGCCCCGCATTTCTCGGCGCATTTTCACGTGTCTTGTTGATCACGCACATTGCTAGCGCTGCAAAGCCACCACTCCCTTACTGCCTGCTTGCTCTCGGAGGCTTCCGCGGCTGCTTTGCAATTGTTGGGTGTTAATTGAAAATTATTTTCAATGCAAACCACTAGGAAGAGGCATTTAAGCCTACTCCTGCTGACTAACTTCTCATTAACAACATCTTCCTCTTATTACCAGAGGAGTGTCACTGGCGTGTGCCCTCTCACTCACTCTGCCTTTCTTTTCTCCAAGCACTCTGTGCCATGCTTACTCCAACATGAAATAAAAAACACTGAATTGATCACAATCTCTCAAGGCCTCTCAACTACACAGCCCACATATCAAAGCAACTCCAAGGGGATGCCAGGCTATTGTTCCCCGCCACCTCCACCACAAGAGCAGAAATGATCTATGAAAACGTTTAACCCCTTCACCACTGAAAGAGCGTGCTGTGTTAGGCCACTTGCAGTAGTGGTCCTGCGGTCCAGGGAAAGGGGAAAAGAATAAAAATAAATAATGAATTGCAAAAGACACTAAAGGCAACAAAAGGGTTAGAGTGGAGGTGTGTGTGCAGTGTGTGCGCGGTGCCTTAAGCTTTCTCAAATCATCCATAAATCAACTGATTTCAAAGAATATTGGGGTTTAACGAGAGAGAATTAAAAGAGAGAAATCCCTAAGCAGTTTCGTTCTCTCTCTTTCATGTTCTAGTACTCTTTAGAACAGGGACACGTACCAGGCACACACAAGTGTCATGAAACGACTAGCTGAAACCTGCAAAACATTTCCGATTAAATTTTTATTGCAAAAGTATTTCTTTAAATACAGGATTTTTAGTTATCCTTTGACCGAATACTTTCACAGAATCGACGCTTCTCACCCTCGAGAAGGCTACGTAAAGCTGTCCATGTGTCAACACGGGCTTAGGGATATAAATACATATTTTGTCAAAAGTCTGACCTTGTGACTTGTTCCTAGTCATAGAATAAGAGGGCCCTTGTACATGTGAAATTACCCCTTTGAGTGGTTTAATTGCTTTTTTTAATGATTTAATTGCGTAACTGTGTACACAGTTGGCGGCGTGTTATGATTAAATTTTGTAACAGTGAACACATTCAGCGGCAGATTTTGATTTAAATGATATTTTTTATGTTCCAAACTAAAACACAGCCCATGTATTTTAGTTTGCTACGTAAAAAAATGACAGTGATATTCCTCCTGTGTACAAGGGCCCTATCCAGAGAAGGCGGCAGGGACGGTGCATGGGGCGCTGGAAGCCTGGGCGTACTCGGGCAGTGCCCCGTGCACCATCCCCACCACCTTCTCCACCTGCCAGCACACCCAGCCACCCTCATGCTGCCTTTCCGGGGCAGCCAGCCATCCCCCATGCTTCCCTCTGCAGCAGCGGTACCCCCCGGGCAGCACCCACCGGCTGGCACCCTGCCCAGGCGGTCCCGCGGTTCCCTGCACATCAGGGGCTGCACGACCCACCAGCAGCTCGCTCCCTGGCCATGGGAGATGCAGGCAGGCTCTGATTGGTAGTTTCACCAAGCCTTGTGATTGGCGACGGAGACAACCGGAGTGCTCCGGACAGACAGACTAAATATATTCTTATTACAGATGGTCATTACATGTGTATACCATATTAATTGCTCTGGCCCCAGGTGAGGACTCGGGTGACAAATTACTTGTCCAAACAGTTCCACTGAAGGGAACAGGGCTACACCCGTGAACAACGACAGGCGAGCACGGACCCCAGGCCCCAAGCTGGTTCTCTGTAAGCCACCAGGTCACAGTAACATTTCAGAGAAATGAGATCGACTGTGATGGTGCGCCTAAAGTAGGCACGTAAAGGAGACCCTATTCCAACAGATATATAATAAGCTGCAAGGTTACTGTATATAATAATATTGTATATAATGATCCTATTCCAACAGATATATCATAAGCTACAAGGTTAAAATGCCAAATCCAGTCTGAAGATCATTAATTACTGGAAGAATAAAAATAAAATGTCATTTTTTCATTCTGAACCATTCAAACAAACTAAAAAAAATAATCCCACCTAAAACACCAAGCCAGAGACAAGACCAGGTTGAAAGCTGACACACTCACATCAGGGCTAGACACAAGGACTGTGTGAAAATAGCTACTTACGATACCTAAAAATAGCTTCCCATTACTCCTTTTGGGTAAGGCTCCACCTGCAGCCCCTGTTACCTTCTGGAAAGGAAGGAAAAAGACACAGTTAAAAATCCAAGCAGGAGAAAGAGGAACCAAACCACCCAAAACCTTGTTCTGCCATCCCCCCGACAAGGAAAGGAGATACCAGTGTGGGCATGGCAGGTGTCTGGGAGAAGGAGGCAGGTACAAGGTTAAACCTGGTGAAAGGTGCCAGACTGACACCAAATAGGCAGAGCAGGGGACAGAGCTGGGGCAGTGGCCATACCAGTTCCTTCATACCCCTCTGCCAGCAGAGCTCACCTTGATCCAGTGGTACCACCTTCATGGAGTGAGAAAGGCCATTCTCTAGGTCTATTTACTCCTCTCCATCCATACAGGAGGATACTAAGTCTGACCAATTTGGTAGCGGTGATGGTGGCATACCTGTCCCCTAAAGGACCATCATATAGTTTATAGACTCCAATACCATCCGATGGCAACCTTGCTCATTAATGACTGGGGTGGATCGGAAAGGACAAGTCTGACACAAAAAGCTCCGCCTCTCATTACCGATAACACGGGCCACCAGTCCACTTCATTCTACTACCCAAAATTAAATGACTTCCCTGAATCTGAAACTGCTCCCCACCAAAGGCCCTGGAAGTGACCCCTACAGAGCAAAACTTGTGACAGATCAATTATTTTTATTTGCGACATAGCAAAAAAACCTAACATCCGAGCCAGGTAATTCCAGCAACTGAGCAGATTTCAATGTCAGGTCATGCTTTTCCCAGTCCAAAGAGCCTCAACGTGTTCTGTAAAGCAATGGAGAAAATACTGGCAGCAGGGCAAACACCACATTGCTCTTTCCAAACCGTTCAAAATCAGGCACCATTAAACCAAACCATGAAAACAATTTTGGTAGCTATTATGCCACCGTATTATAATTTCATGCTGCTCTAAGTGTGGGGAAAGATTTGTTGCACTAATTTTTTTTTTAATAAAATTGGTATATGACAGGTGGAAAGGGACCAGCCAAGAATCTGTCACGCTTGGGAAAGTTTGTGTTGGTCCCTGTTGCTTAGAAGGTGAAGAGTTCACATATTTTGGGTGGTTCCCTTCACCATGTAAATAAAGCTTTCGCCAAAGCAACCGGCTAGATTCATCAATATGATTTTGCAAAGAACAGATGCCAACTGTATTTCATGGCCACATTTAATACAAACCTACTGTTCAGATTTATTAATCCCGTAGGTAGCTGGAGTAGCTCCTTTTCTCCATAAAGTAAAATTACAAACCGACATGCATAGCACCTTTTCCTGTTAAAAAGGTCATCTTTAATCATCTACAGATAGAAGTAAATGATACGCTACGGATTGCTGGGCCCCCCACATATGCCACAACTTCATAGCTTTAAGAACACGTTTTATCTCAATGGTTCCAGCACAAGACTGGGAAGCTGGGACCGGGCTCCAGTGACTCCACATGTGACCGTGAGCAAGTCATTCACTAAGGCCAAAAAGTTTTCAAGAGCAGCCACTCATCTTGGGTGTCACCACTTTGGCTGCCTAAGTCAAAACATCTCAGTCTGAACATCCGAGGAGGTTAATACAGGCTGCTCCCTTAACTTGGACCGGAATTGCAAACACTCAGTACTTCTGGAAAATCAGGCCTGGAAAATGTGTACATTGGTTTACCCACCTGTGGGACTGGAGTGAGAACTCTCTGCAACCCAGGAGGGATACATTGACCAGGCATTACTGTATTTTCTAGCATAACACATGCCTCCAAATAAAACATGCACCTTCTTTTTGGAAGACAGAACATTAAAAAACAAAGTTTTTCCCCAGTCATGGTCGTGTGACATAGAATAAGAGCGTCCAAGAAGTGTGGCATCCCAGAAGATGGTCAAGGCAAGGCAGTCAACAGCAGGAACTTCAATAAAGAGCAGTTGTACTCTCAAGTCTTTACATGAGTGCTACGTCCTCTCCATGTTAGTTGAACTATTTATTTGATAATGCTACAAACTGCACAGCTGTGGAAGGCACATAGCTACCTGTTTATCTGTGCTCTTTAACAGGGTCCCTCACCATATGTTATGTGAACACCAACCATGGCAGCAAATCTTACACTTTTCTGCATTAGTTTCATGCTCTACAGGGCTTAGGGCAGCAACAGCGCCAAGCTGAAAACTCTGTATGCATCATATCGTTGCTTTGTGCGGTACTGTCAACACAGGCAAGGCTGGCAGCAAGTGGCTTATTTCCAAGGGACTGCTAAAACATTCAGTTTTATTAAGTCAACTAGTACTGTGACCATAGCACCGGCGTGCACAGATGCGTTTGTGAGGATGCCGTAGTAGAAATCTCCAAGCAGGTCCAGCTTTGGCATAAATTGTCCAGCTCCACTGGAGTCTATGGATGTGCCCCTTGCTCATTCATCAAGCTATGCCAGGACACAAGGGATGCTTACCACATTTACTTGATTCTAGGATGAGGTTTCCCCTATTAACAGGTGGGGGAGCTCCTCATCTTAGAATCAAGTACAAGAGCAAGGGGACAGCAGCTGCTGTGCCTGGGGCTCCAGCCCCTATTTGGGGTCAAGGCTGTAGCTGCAGCTCCTGTCTGCCCCTCCACCAGCCAGCACCTCTGCAAGCCATCTCCCCACTCCCACCGATCTTCCCCATCAATGCAGCCTCTGCCTCCCACCTGCCCTTTTCCTTCCCCCCACCCCTTGCCCTTTGCCCTTGCTTTGTGCAGGCAGGCTCCATCCATGCTGCAGCCTGGAGCACTGAACACATCCCTAGTCCAACCCTGTAGCAGCAGTGTGCAGCCCACAAGGCTGCTACAAGGGTTGGGTGAGGGCCATGTTCTGTGCCCCAGGATAGACCAGGGATGAAGTCTGCCAGCAAAGAACAAGGGTAAGAGCTGGGAAGCATGGAGGGAGCAGAAGTTGGGAAGAAGAAAAGAGAGCTGAGGCAGAGGGGAAAGGGGCCTGAGGCTGCAGGAGGAAGGCAGGGAGTAGATGTAGCAGGGGGCAGGCACAAACAGGGGGCAAGCTGCTTAACTTCCCCATACCACCTGTTCCACCCCCCCTCGCAGTAGTGGCAGGGGATGAATTAAAGATGACCCTCAAATAACTAGATTCTATATACAAAAAAAAAATTATATATATTTTCCATGTACTGAATCCAATTATTGGGGGGTAGTCTTAAATTTAGGTAAATACTGCATTTCAGACACTTCAGGAAGCAGGTAGAGACTTCATGCTGTATCCTGTATGGATGATGCCAATATAACCACAGGCAAGAACAGCAGCCTGGCCAAAAGGACCCCAAATCAGTACACTCAGTGCCTCAAGGCTTTCCCGTCATATACACTGCCAAGCACTTGGTATTTGAATACCCAGGAATCGGCACCACGTCCTTCATAAAAGCTGTTCAGCTGAAGTCCTGATGGTTTGCACTGCTCTGTGAACTGCTCATAAAAAGCACACGGGAAACTTGGAATCTTTTCCGACCTCAAGATAAACCCATCTGTAAGCTTGTGTAGACAAATATAATCAAGTAACTGCATCTTTTATGGTTCCAATTAATTCACTTAATTACTGTTGGTGTCCTAATGCCAAACAATTTGCACAGTAACACAGAGAGACTTGTGAAATGATGATGTTGTCCAGCAAATGTTAAATCAGACAAGCAATCCAATTCACTATAGCTAAAGCTTTGGAGACAAATTCAAGCAAGCATATACGTGCACAAAATAAATCATAACTTCAGGACCCTGTTCTAGACATCCAATCTTTTCCAAAGAAACAGTAATGCTATTATACTGGATATTTCTGTAGCCTCTCTCATCCAGAAGGATTCCAATGTGTGTTACAAATTGCAAAAGTTATTCAGTGACCTATGGAGTGGAATATGATATCCACAAGCATTGCACAGCAAGTCAGGTGGAGAGAAGGAGAAATCATGTTTGCCGATCAAACTCTTTGAACAGTTTTACCATAGTGGGATACAAACACCTGGGTTTGAATTCAAGCATGGCACAAGGGCTAATATTTCTAACAGTGTGTTTAAAAAAAATAATGGACCTTGGGAATTTTTTAATTCCTCAAATGATCCAGACTTCTTATGCCTGACAAGACAGTCACTTGTACTCACTTTTACCTTCTAGAAATCTTGATTCATATCCTCACCAAGATTCCTATGCTGGGAGTTTTGGAGGCCTCATTTTAATCCCAGTTTGTTCTTGCATTTTCAAGCACTTTGGCAAGACCAGCAAACTCCAATGACCACGATAAGCAGGCTTTGAGGTAAGGGGCAAGTTGCACTGGCAGATGCATGTGAAAACCTAAATCACCAAAAGTACTATATTCACTCACCAGAACATTTGCTAGATCCAGCTCGGTCCAGCAGGTGTAGGTTGCAGTAAAACAATGTCAGGGAAATGAAGCCACTGCATGCAGATACCAAATGCAGCCATGCAGCAGATACCAAACAAATACACATGAATATACAAAGGAGATCAGTCTTCGGGAATCAGGGAAGTGCAGATAATATGAAACATGCGTGTGCACATGTGCTTGCATGCACGCATGTGTGTATAAAAGACTGATTTAGGTTACTGTGGATTTTGGGTCCACTTTAAGCAAGGGTTCAGCCAGGACTACGGTTCACGTGGATTCAGTTGCAATGAAAGCCTTTGGGGCAAGAGCTACTCTTGGTAAATTCCTGCCATCTTGCTCTGAAATCCCAAGAAAACCTCTGTCCTCAGCAGATTCCAGCCATATCTGAACCAGAACAAGTAAACAGACACCAAAGGCTGGGTTTTCAAAAAGGTATTTTAGGTAACTAAAGAAGCACATGGGCACTAAGCAAAATCAGTGGCAGGTGCCTTAAATAGGACTCAGATGTCTATGTGAACCTGTTGGTACACAACACAATACCTTTAAAAGTATGGCCTCTGGTGGGTTGGGATCCAGCCCAGAATCAAAACAGCAGGGTTAGATTTGGATCCAGGGGTATGAAATTAATACCCATCCAGCCCAATATTTGAAGAGGGTCACATCTGACATTGCAGGTTTGGCCCCTCTCCAAGAAATGGTGTGTGTGCGCGCGCGTGTCCTAAGAACTTCCCAACAAAGCTGGTTTGAAAGCTGCAAATCTCACCTCTATCACATGTCGTTTCAGATGCATATATGCACACTGTCCCGTTTTCCGATAATGCCTTTCAACATGTTCCCTTCCAAATCCCAGAAACGTGTTCATGCACACGTAGAGACCTCCTTCAGAATCCTGCAAGGAATTGCAGAAAGCAGTTATCATACAGGAAGAACCGGACAGACAAAAAGACAGCAGCAAACACAGAAAGTTCTGCACACCTCCCATTGAAGCATTAGCAATTATTATATTGCTACCTTATCGCTGTATGACATACAGAGAGCTATGCTCCTTCTAAAAATCCACCATGCCGTATAGCAAGGGTTGATCAGTGCTACAGGAACCTGTCCCAAAGGTCTAGCAAGGGTGTAAAAATGGAGTCCAGTAAGTCTTGAAAAACTCCTACTTTAAGAGCAGAAAACTCGACTTGGAAAATGTGTATTATGGGAGCTGCCAAGTCAACAGAACAACAGAGTCTAAGCTTTCTTTTAAAATAATATATAGCATTTCTAGCTTTCTGGCTACAAACAAAATGGGAAGGATACGGACAGATCAACCGCTTAAGTGCTGTGGCTGTTGGTCGCTGCTTTTCTAAGCTGTTCTGATTTAAATTCAAGCAAGTTTCTAGCCCATTTCACCGCTCCTATTCAGATCTCTGTAGGGACCAGGCAAATCATCAAGAATCAGCTCCAGTTTTACTCAACTTCTGACTATGAAAAAAACAAAACAGAGGCAGGCGACTGCTCTATCCACAGAATAATGGAACATAAAACTAGGAAGTGATACTGGGCACATCTACACAAGACACTAAGGGTGCAGTAGGCTAATTCTACTGCACATTAGCACGGCAGGAAAAAACCATGCTAATGCACAGGAGAATTAGTCTACTGCGCATCAGCGTTACAAAAAAGTGTGCACCGGCACTACTGCATAGTAGCGCCGATTACTGCGCATTGCATTAGTACCTGTTATTACAGGTACTAAACATAATGTGCAGTAACTACAGTACATTAATGCACGTGTAGACGTGCCCACTCTCAGTGCTGATAGGAAAGATTGACGTGCAGATAAAGAAAGGTCCCAGCGTCTTCCTTTCTCAGCTGCAAGCTCTCTCAGCAAGGCATTCCTCCGGTATCTCACTGCTGTCAGACCCCTTTCCAACCGTGCCTCTGGCTAGTGGGTGCTGGATACATTTTCCAAGCCCTTTCTAATAGAGTGCTGTTCTCATTACAAGGTGCAGAACAAAGAATGGGCCTCACAGAAGCACGGTGGGCTTTCATCTTACAAGTTCATGCTCTTGGAGAGTACAGGGCATCTCCCCTTCAATTCTCCAGTAACACTGCTAGTTATTATGTGGCTTTTCTCAGCACACGACTTGCGTGGAGTAGAAGTAAGTGGGCAGACAGGTTTTCATAGAGCACCTCCTAATGCCAACCAGAATGAGGCAGACATACTGCTGGCGTCTGTTAACCAAGCTGTTATACATCGATGCTGTTATAGGCGCACGCACCTTTCCTCCCAGACATTGTGGGTGAAATCCTGGCTAGTCTCCCAATGATTTCCCTGGGGCCAGGATTACATCCTGTACTTTTTCCTTCCTGTCACCTTACCCCCATCTTTTTCATGTAGCACGAGTCCCTGCCCTACTTTGTGGCAGCCTTACGATCCCGATTTTCTAAAGGGAAACCCATCACAATAATCTTGGCTCAAAGATTAACCTGAATGTGAAAAGGACTATACAAAAGTGTAACCTTTTAGTCATAAGCATCCCAGCCAAGATCCCTTATGCTAGGCACATATCTGAAGAGACAGTCCTTGCCCCAAAGAGCTTGCAGTCTAAATAGACAAAATGAAAGAATGGCAGGAAAAGGTCATCCCTTGCCTCTTTTCTTTATATCCTTTATGATTTCCACAGCCCTCCCTGAAAAATGAAGGCCAAACCCTGCTTCCAAGAGCCCTGTGGATAGCCAGCCTTATGCTAAAGAAAGACATTATTAAACTTTTCATTTTACATATGGAGAAATTATACACAGGGAGAATAAGAGATTTGTCCAAAACAAATAAATGAGTCTGTAGCAGAAGGAGAATTGAACCCAAATCTCTCAAGTCTGAGTTGACCCAGGCCACCCTTTTTCTGCACGGAGCATCCCTTCAGGTAACACTTTATACTCAACACTGATAGACTCAATGCTGCTGGTTTTGTAGGGCACAGATGCACATTAGGATTGATAAAGCAAATCCTGAGTGCATGTTTCTCTTGGGGATGGTGGGGGGTGGAATGTGCTTTCTACGTGGGACTTCACAGGTGCAAAGGGAAAATACAAAGCCATGCCATGTTATCAGGGCATCCTTGCTAAGTAAGAAAGAGAAGGCAGCATATCCCAAGTCACTGCCTGCTGCCCTTTTGCTTAAATTTTACTTTGTCTCAATTGCTGTAGCCGCAGACACTGCTCCAAAACACACGGTGCATGGCTGTAGTGAGCTTTGCACGTTCAAGATGAAGTGAGACAAAACCTTTTATAGACACATGTACAGACCATAATCCCAACTATTTGCTAAAGGCCAACCACATCACATGGTAACCATATACATCACATACTGCTTCACCACTTATACACCAGTTCCCCTTGTAGGAGGTATTATTGGAGAGCCTGAAGGCCCCAGAGCACTTATGGCCTGGTCCTACAAACCTCAAACAGTCCCTCTTCATCTAATGAGTCCAATTAATAGCAAGGGGACTATTTACAAAGGACTGATCGCATTAGAAAGGGTTGTGAATTGGGTCTTATACACATACAGCACCATTGCAATGCTCCTACTTCTTCAGTAGCGAGTAGAAACTGGTGACTAGAAGACTGCAATGCAGCGATGGTAGGAGGGAGAGGAGAGGAGCATAAGGAAGACAGAATAGAAGAAAATATTATGTTTTATTCAAGAACCAGGTACAAACCTTACTATGGCAAACAAATGCCATTTTGGGGGGGTTTGGGGGTTTTGGGGTTTTTTTTTTAAAGCATAACCCAAACAGATAACCTTTGCTTTTTCAGGTTCATTTGAGTCACACATAGCAAAACCTTGCTTTACTTAACCTCAAACAGCTGACCTGACCTTTCTAGGATTCAAATCCCCACCTCGGGTGAGGGCAAGAAGGTCTAGGTCTTTCAAACCTACGATCAGATCACCAGGTCATTTAGACCTTCAGCACCTAGACATTATAGTGATGCAGGCAGAAGTCACACCTTTCAGTTATTCCATACAAGCCTTGTCTCGGCTTTATTTATAATCCTCTTGTATTATCTATACATTTTCTTTAAAAACCCAACCTCATCACACTTTAAATGATCAAGAATGAAGCCAGGTGAACCACTGAGGACAGCACAGATGCTCATTTTAAAACCCTGTATAGGTTTTAGGGTCAGAATGGATGATCCACTTTTACCACCAGCTAACCACAGTTCCAGTGAATTTTTCAGAGAAGCATAAAGATTTTTGCAATGTAAATACAAAAGCCAGATGATTTACATAGCATCGTTCCTGGTCTCTCTTCTTTTCCGCCTAGTTTCCAACTAGTGCGTTCTCCGGAGAAGGCAAGTTTGTTTCCTGTTTAAAGGGAGCATGGAGCTGGTCAGTCTAAATAAAAATATATCCCACTGTCAATCCACAGGCATTTCCAGACTTTGTTTACAATTTTGTTTTCTTGGTGACCATTTCTCTCTTTTCCAAGGTGACTCCATGAGCGCACACAACCCTTCTTGATAAGCAGGGTATGGCAACCATTTGACATTTTCAGGCTACGGGCTAAATGTGGAAGCTGCATAAGCTTGTTGTGGTTACTCACAGAAGAGCTATTTCTCCTGGGAGAAACCAGCAGGCGAGCTATTCACTCACACAATCTGGAAAGACGGTGACACCACGTTCAAAAGTCTACAGGGTGACAAACTGGGTAGCAAAACCATGCATGTGGTGGGGACTACAGCAATGGTTCAAGAAAGTTCCCAGACTTTCTTGATCCATGGACCAATGTCAACCCTCAAAATTTCTCAGGGACCACTATGTGCCCTTATCAAACTCTTAAATGAACACTATGAAGGAGATATAAATGAAAATAAGTCTTAGGCTGTGAAAGGGGTATTCCCCTCTGACAAATACCCAACTTGGAAGAAATCTCCCCGCACCTCCCCTTCAGACACCTATATTTCCTCTTCCACTTGCAAACACTTTCTACCCAGGACAGCAATTCCTTCACAACATCCTCCTTCACACAGAGCAAGGGGCCCTGTCACTCTGAGTCCTGCTCCTTAAATAGGAATTTCACCTAGGAATGAAACCCATCTCTGTACAACCCACCACCCGATATAGCAGGGGTGGGCAAAATGTGGCCCACGGGCCAGATGCAGCCCACCAAGCCATTCTGTCCAGCCCGCAGGGCCCCTAAAAATTGAGAAAATTAATATTTATCTGCCCCTGGCTGCCTGTCATGCGGCCCTCAATGGCTTGCCAAACTCAGTACGCAGCCCCCGCCCAAAATAACTGCCCGCCCCTGCAACATAGGGAGCTGCACCAATCTCCCAACACTTCCGGACAGAAACTTCCACCCCAAAACACCAAGAGGAAGTGGCTGACCACCAATCTGTCCTGGCACCCTGCTGAGTAATGCATGCATCCCAGTAATGATGCTGCATGGATGGGAAGGTCCGAAGGGAGCAAGCATTTGCTAAATTTAATGGGTCCACCCCATCTAATGATAAATGACAGCTATGGGAAATACATCCATTTGCTGGTTGCAAGATAGGTATGGATCACTTCACTCACTTTGCATATTGGCAAACTGAGGTACAGTGAAATCACGTGGCCATTTAGTCCTGACCTCTCTAACCCCGCATCTTTAAACGGGAGAGTGAATGTGAATCCTCTTGCCAGTTTACATGGAGGTAGCAGCTACAGTGAGGCAGAGGCTTTCCCATCCTAGAGGGAGGCACATCCCTGCTCCAAGGAGCAGACATTATAGGAAGATTATCTTGTATCATTTCTTTAGGAAGGATTTTGTGCTCGTGTTGAGCCCGGGGGTACAACTTCTGGGATGGGAATCCACGGGGGTAGATAGTTAAAGTATGATGGGGACACTTTCCTCTCAAACTTGTGGGAAAATGGAGCAAGATGTTAGTAGGGGGACAACTGGCAAGTATAAACACTAGCCTAGGAGGAAGCAGAGTGAGAGTAACGTCTCATTTCACATACATGAGGCACCAGATGTTCATGCCTAAAAGCCATTACTGACCTGATCTGGATTTGAACTGGCGACCTTTATCCTATTACCAATCCCTGAGCTGTGTAGGCCCTCAGGGAAATCTAGGGCTTAACATTTTTATTCCCTGATGCAGCTAGGATAATAATGGACTTATAACGGCCTGTGGCTATGATATGCCGCTCACACGGCAAACAGTCAGATTTGGACACAAAATGTGAAAGATGGCAATTTATTTTATATCTACACCACGCAGTATTAAAACTTCCTAAAATGTATCACTGGAGGAAGGAGAATGGCTAACCTAATATTCATGACTGCCATTAATTTTGTCACAAAAAGAGGAATAGTAGTTACCTCTCGCATATCTGATTGCTATTCCCTGCCAAATCCCTGGCTTTAATGGGGCTTGTATCACTGACTTCTAACACAAGGGTGTTCAACCTTCGGCCCACAGCCCGAATGCAGCCTGGGGAGGCTTTGAATCTGAACTGCGGGGCTTCATACCCATCAGAAAGTTTGGTGGCAGAACAGTGGCAGCTAATACCGCCGCCTTCCCTGCTGCCAAAATCCCAAGCCCAGTGTGGCAGGCTGGAGCCAGGTCATGCTCCCTTCCCCTGCATGGGTGCTTTGAGGTTGGCCATGCCCCTTTCTCCCTCCCAGGGTTTGGGCTATGTCCCCTTTCCCCCAGCATGGCCAGGTTGTGGCTGAGCTGGGCCCCCTTCCTCCCCTGGGGTTGGGCCATACCTCTTCTTCGCCTCCACTGGGCCAGGCCAAGCCCCCTTTCCTTGCGTGGCTGGATCAAAGCTGGGCTTCCCACCCATCCCCTCCATGAGACTGGATGGAGCCTGCCGCCCACACCCCAGGCACCAGATTGGGTCCACCGGATGAACACAACTATTCTAATGGAAGGGAGATTGTCCTCCAAGAAATGACAACCAAGGGGAACATTTTAGGGTTTTATTCAAACTCTAGCTGGGTCTGTGATTGGTCTAGTGTATCTGGAAGAATCAAAGGCAAATTCCTAAAACACGTGCAACGTGGAAAACCACGTGGAAAACAAAAAGACATCCTGCTTATTTTAGCACCTTTGAAAAAGTTAAAATGGCAGAAGCTCCAGCATATAATATTCCTCTGAAAAATAGACATTATGTTACAAAAGGAAACACAAAGCAAGCTGGTACCTTTCATGTGCCATTGCTACATAGAGGAACAAAGGGCCTGTCACAGTGACTGAATACAAGAGCATATGAAGACTACCTTAGCACAATAAAAAGCCACCTCCAGGCTCCCCGGTATATCAGTAACTCGCATTTTGCCCACATTTAAACTAGGCATTGGATAGGAAAACTCTAGTTTATTATAAAGAGGTACTGGATAACAATACAAACTCCAAGCCTGACACGAGATCAACCTTTTGGACTCAAAGGAAGATAGGAAGGAATGCATGAGGACAAGGGACACAGGCCTGCCAAGGGCGACAGGCAAGGGGAAAGGCAAGATGCTGGAGAGGTGAAAAACCAAGAGGACAAACAGAAGACAAGGTGACAGAGGAGGACTCAAGCAAATAGAGAAAAGAAGGGAAAACCTTTCAGAAAGGCAGGGGGAAGAGATGTTATGAACTAGTGGGACGGCGGCTGGAAAATGGATATGAATATGAACACAGTCAAAAAGGACAGGAGAACATCAGTTGGAAAAGGATAGCGAAAAACTAAATTAAATTAAAAACAAACAAACACATGAGAACAATAAGGACAGGCCTTGTAGCCACTGGCCTGGTAGCTACCGCTACGAAACAAAATTCCCCATGTATGGTTTTAAACTGAGTCGCCATTTTATCACGTCTTGAAACATGAGCATACAGAACAATGAGTGGCAGGGAGACGTCAGATCACAAACTTCTGTTCTCCCTGTTTCATATGAGAAGAGCAAGAGGACGTGGAAGCAGCCCGAAATATTCATATTATCATCAATTACATCACATACAGAGAAATCAGTTATCCCTCATAGATCGGAATGCGATTTCCTGCCAAATCCTGAAGTCGCCGGCATTCATGGGTGCTGTGTCACAGACCTCTGTAGAAGAAAGATTTGTCCTTGCACAGAAATGCCAACCAAGTGGATCCAGACTGAGAACCGATGAAGAAAATACATTGCCACTCAGACCACAAGTAGCCTGTGGGACTCATTGCCACAAAATGTTATGGAGATCAAGAGCTTAGCAGGATTCAAAGGATCAGGTCTTTCTACGGGTCAACATATATGGTTATAATATTCCAAAAACCAGCCCAGGGCTTTGACAGGACCAGAAAGTCTCACGCCCCAGGACCTAAACCAACTTCTAACTCTTATAGGTGAAAAGAAAACTTCCCTTGGAGCAGAATATTTTATCACTGCCTGCTAATGTCTTCATGTACTTCCTCTGCCACTGCTGGAGACCGGACACTGAACTAGAAGGACCAGAAGTCTGAGGCAGGGTGGCAGTAGCTATATGCCATTTGCAAGAGGCTATTTGTGCTAATCATACTAAAATTAAACCTGCCGCCAGTCTAAAATGTAGAATTATACTCGTCACTTGCTTTCATAAATCAAAACTGCCCGGGGCTCCCCCCGTGGCGTTACAGAGCAGCACGCATCATTCTGACACAACGGGTTTAGACACGTCCATGGCAAGCACGGCTTCAGTGTTACTCAGTAGTTTTAAGAGCAAGACAAACGTTGATCCACAGGAATTTGTGACCTAGGACACAGGAGCAGAAAACTATATACAGCCAGGGGATCCAACATACAACAGTCCTCTTATGGATGGTGTCAGATGTTTGCTGCACTACATGATATGTGAAGCTCGCTGGCAATTTAATCCATATCGGTGATGGAGTTGATGGCTGTTTTACCTAGCTTTACCCCAAATACTTAGAAGTGAATTATAACAGGCAGTGTAAGGATCCAGGTGGTGCAGTCACCTACCCTGGAGGTTTTCAAGAGGAGACTAGACAGTCACATTGCTGGGGTCACCTAGCCCCAGTTGTCTTCCTGCCTAGAGCGGGGGGGCTGGACCCGATGATCCGCAAGGTCCCTTCCAGCCCCTAACAATTGATGAATCTATGAATCAAAGAGGATCTATTTCTCCTACTTGAACTAGTGCGTATGTGATCCTTACATGGTTTGCAAACTTTGAGAAACTGGATGTAGCACTGACCATCTGGTTAACTCCAATGTCAAAATGTCCTGTGAACCAGCAAAGAAAACATCTGCCAGTCAAGTCATAAACTTCAATAATCTTTTTTGGGAGCAATAAAAACCCCCCGACTGTGTCCCATCCCCAGACTAAAGATATGCAGCAGTCCCAAAACAAAGATTGCTGTTCATTCCAGCCCGCCACATGCCACCAAGCAATTCAGTGAATTCCAACATAGAGAAAAACACATTGCTTTCCAGCTCGGCCAGAATCATTTCTGGAATAATATTCAAGATTTAAACTCTAGGAATTTGTTTGTGCTGCTGCCCTCCTATTTAAAAAATCTTTGTTGAAACACTGACACAACAGGGGACGTGAACAAAATTTGGTGCCACAAAGTTACACGGATTGTGGCCGCTGATGCCAACCACACACACAGTAAAGACTTCAGGTTTTACTGCACCGTCTGATAAACAACAGGGCATTGGCGCAGCTGAACCCTTCGAGACTTGTCCTAATACAACCATTACAGAGCTTCCCAAGTCACAAAAATTAAGTCAGCAATATCCACATGAGAAGCTGCTGTCAGCAGCTAGGTTTCCAGCAGCACTGAAGCCAAGCTTTATGCTGCTCCAGTGTCTTCCTGAAATGCGTGGACCTGCAAACACACAGTCTGTGCCGGATTGTTACAAGAGTTCACCCAAATGAAGACCCAGAGTTCACAGAACGTACGTCTCAGTTATATAAAGTCTGCACATAAGACCTGATCCTCCAATTTTGGTCCCCTTTTCAGGAGTCATCTCTCCCACTGACCTGCCTGACTTAACACGGGTGACAAGCTCTTTAGGGCAGAACGACTGCCTTTTCTTTAATTGAATTGCATGCGGCGAACCTATAGCTCTCCATAAAAAATGCTAGAGAGAGAGCAGAGACGGTTTAAACATAGCTTCCTCCCAAACAACACAATACCAGCCCCAGCTGCCAACAAAGGAAGAGACGTCACACGTGACAAACTGATGGAAATTTGGCACAAGACACCCCAATCACATGTATGCAGGGACAACGGTCAGCAGAGGAGACTGAACACTGGCACGCCAGAATGGAAACTACGGGCTGCTGCCTCTCAAGTTATGAGAAAGCATGAGGTTATTCTGTGTACTGGGCCAGTCGCTAGAGGTAGATGTGCACGCTGCTATAGCAGTCTTCCTTCCCTTCAGAAGTCCAGGTTTACAGAAGCCAAACCACAACGGGACAAACTGAGCCTTTGTAGCAGCTAAATAGAATTAATTAAAACACACGAAAAAGGGGCGCTTCCTAATTAATCAGCTACCTTCAGAGCAAGCATGGAGTCTTCTGCGGCTCGCTGCAGAGAATGTCACTTGGGCTGCTGAGTATATGGAGCCCGATGTCACTTGGGCTCCTGTGGAGTTATCAGAAATTAGCCTGCTAGATTTTGTTGGACCTGGAAAGCAGATTTTAGAGTTCAGGCCGTAACTAACTGGTTTATTTTAGGGTTTGTCCTAAATGGGAAAACATCTGGAATGACCGCCTCGTATCCATACCCACACTTCTGAAGCAACAGCATTCTTGAACACACAAGAAAAATCCCAGTGCTCTCAGATTTTCAGAGGAAGTAGGGTTTATACGTCCCCCCCTGACCCCGAGGAACAAAACAGTGGTGGTGTGTGCAGTCTACTCCTCTTTAAGACAATTAACCACCGTCTCCCATCTAATACAGCAGTGACACTTGATCATTTCTTTCTGTCAAATCTGCAAAGTTCGGTGTGATGCCACAGGTTAAAGCTCACAACCACCTCAGCAGGGCATCATTATTCCAGCTGCAGAAACTATAACCACAGAGAGAGCTTAAGTAACTTGCCCAAGATCGCACCACAAGTGCATGGCAGAACTCAGATTTTCTGACTCTAGCCTTCATCCATTAACCCACTTTCCTTCTAGCCAGGACAGACAGCAAGATACGGTTCCAAAATGCCCAGGACATTTATTTTCTTGGGAAAGCAAAAGATCAGGGGTGAAATTTGCACGGGACAGTACTATGGTGTTAATGAGATCGACTATAAAAATAAAATTTGCTATTCAAGGGCCAGAATAAAACACTGGCAAAACAGCTGGTTTTAAACAAATCTGCAGGGACTTGCGTTATAGTGACAAATGCAGTACTAGGAGTCAAACAAGGAGGACAAGAGGGTATAAGGAAATATTATGTAAGGTTGTAAATTATGGGGGGAAATAGTTACTTCCCAGGTTGAAAATGCAACCAGCAAACCACCAGATAAGAAACCCAAGAGGGTATTTTGGTAAGGGTTCTCATTTGTTTTAATGCTCCAGAATCAAATCTACCTTCCGCTTCCAAAGACAGAACAGACATCTAGCCCAGTGCTGCAGCCCCCCGGGGTATCGCAAGATCCTTTCAACAGTGCCACACACCTCATGCAGAGAGCAGAGCTGGACTGAGGAGTGGCGATGGCAGGAGCAGGCCCTCCTATCCGCATTAGGTTTATTAGCTGAACCTAGAATAAATTGAGCAGCATCCTGGTTGAGAAACGCTATTGCCTCCGCTCAACTCAGATAAGCTTATCAGATAAACCTAGGGTAGGCAGGAGCGCTGAGGTCCTGTTACTGCTGCTTCCCAGCCAGGCATCACGCTCCACATAAGGGGAGCCTTCACCTGGCAGCAGCAGCACCCCAATGAGAACCACTAAGGTAAACTGAGGCAGCACAACGGTGGCTTTTAACGGTGGTGCCGCTAAATTCAGAAAAGTTCTGAAGGGGCGCCCTGAATTTAAAAAGGCTGAGAACCACTGGCCCAGGCAAAACCCAATACACAGTCATTCATGTGTGCCAACCTGCAAGAACACATTACCAAACCAATTTAATATGAAGTATGGTGCGGGAAACATCTTCCATTAACTATGACACATGTGTACACTTAGCTCACACATTTACATTGTGGAGAAAGCAATGAAGTGTTGCCATTTTCAAATGTGTACATGGCTTTATGGGGCGCGTTAGTTCAAACAGGTTTGATGACTAGAGTCAGAGCTAGGTTTAGAAATAATACCCAGTGAGCACTGTCCTAATCACCCAACCCTCCAATACAAGAGAGGACACTGGAATAAATCTTCTGCCCAAAGACACTGGGGACTGGCACTGGACAACAGATACTAAGCCCAATTGGGCTCTCACTGCAGCTGCATGGGTACAAGCAACTTCAGCATTTGGCCACTCTGTATTTACAAACTTGTACGAAGGAGTCTTATCATGGCACAATGTAAGATTGGTCTAAGCATTGGCTCCCACTGAATGCAAGAGAACTTGGGAACTCGGAAACTGTACCTCTGTATTCCACTTACATATGTTTTCCTGTTAGTATTCAGCCACCTGATCTCTTTTTTTCCATTTCATTCGTAATTTAGCAGCTTTGCCTGTCAGTTAACACAAACTTTTTACCACAATGTCTCGGAGGTCTTGACAGGTTACTAGATCCATTAATTACATGCTAGATCAAACAGAAAAGTAGCAAGGGAATACTGCATCACATTGATTTCTGTTCCCTCCACTCCCATTAAATATGTAATAATTCATTTCTTTGTTGTAGCATCTGATCTGGCCTTTTTGGACATCCCAAAGCAGAGAGGGCTGCTGGTGACACTTGAGATCTCAAGTGTATGGGTAAAAATAACCTGTCCTCAACAAGACATGATGAACACCAGACAGCTGAGTCACCTCTGAAACCCATTTGGATTCCCCAAATTAAAGTGAAATATCAAAGCAAAAAAAATATGAATTAAGAGTTAAAAATCA
Organism: Alligator sinensis; assembly: GCF_000455745.1. Lineage (NCBI taxonomy): Eukaryota > Metazoa > Chordata > Crocodylia > Alligatoridae > Alligator > Alligator sinensis. The sequence goes on from NW_005841874.1 coordinate 4,012,301, forward strand.
GAATTGCACAAACTTCCAAAAACTCAGGATTACAGATGTTGTGCTTCCTTTTGATTTCTCTCTGCCATGTGACACTTTAACTTGATGTCAACGCACAGTACTCTCCTTACTTATGGAAAACTATATTAGAAGCACATTCAACTTCAGCGGTTTTAAAACAGCCATTCACTTCCCTTACCTATCATCTAAGTGGAAGGATTTGATGCCTCACTGTTGATGTTTATAAGCAATGAAGAGAACAACCAAGACCCCAGATCCTGCAACCGAACCCAAAGGAGTATGGTGTTTTACATGGGCGCAAGTCTCTACACGGATCCAATTGCAATATCAGGGCCCAACGAACATGTGATAGCATCGGAGGCCGCACACACCAAGCAGAGACCTGACAGCCAACTACACAAAAAAGGGATAAAAATGCGACTCTCCTGTGGGTTATAGCGATGCCCCTGTACAAAACGGAAGAGGTAAATCTCAGGTAGGGCCGGGGTTTTTTCAAGTGACCGGACATTTACACGGAAGGCCACACTACGGAGCATCCCGCTGACACAAAATACATGAATGGGGACACTCGCTGCCCATCACCAGCTCTGCGGGAACGCAAAAACCCAGCAGCGACGCGCAGAGCCGAGGGCCCCTGGCAAACTGCCCCGAGCCCCCTCCGAAAACCGCCACACCGGCGCCCGCTCGGTGGCTGTGCTTTCTCGGGGAGCACAAGCAGGAGAGAAGAACCGGGGGGCACTAGTCCGCCGCCCGGAGCCTGCAACATCAAACCAAACCCCAGCCTGGGAAACCCAAGGCCTGGTGCCAGCTGCGCAGGGGGGGCAGCGAGCGGGGGATCCCCCCACTTGCCCTTTGCAATGCCCCTAGGCGCGGAGGAGCCCTGGCTTGCCCTGCGGGGAAGGGAGGGAGGTCGCACTCACGGGCGAGTCGTAGGAGAAGGCGCACTCCGCCTTGTAGACGCGGTCGCCGGCCTTGGGCACGCGGATCGTGGGCATG
>NW_005841874.1:4013376-4025328 GCF_000455745.1 Alligator sinensis
GGCAGCAGGAGCCGCACCAGCTGCCGGGCCGGGGGCGGGGAGGTGCCCACCGGGCCAAGCCGGAGTGACACCCGATTCCCTGCCCCGCCCGCCTGTGTCCAGCCCCGCACCCAGCTCTAGGCCGCAGCTCCTCCGGGCTCGGGCAGGAAGGGGGAGAGGGCTTGCTCCCCTTTGCCCCGCGGGAGAGGCATCTCTGGTCTGGGTGGCTCCTGGGGTGTCGTTGTCCTCCCCCCCGGGGCTGGGGGACAATCCCACCTCTCCACCAGTGCCAGGGGGAAAAGGGCAGACCAGGGTCAACGCGATCCCTTTTAGCACACCGACTCAAAAGCGGTGGAAACGCTCTTGTCGCCAGGCTCCGAAAGCTGTTCTTAGCTGCGCCGCCCGCGTCCTAAAATGAACTTTCCCCACGGCCAGATCCATGCACCCTCCGCGGATTGAAGTGATCCGAGTACGTACCGCTGAAATGATCCGAGCAGAGGCGGTTGAACCCGCAGGATCGCAGGCGGATCATGATGAGACCCCCTTCTCGGCTTTAGAGGGCTTCGCCGCCGCACCAGATCTCGCCTCGGGGAATTTCGGCCAAATCACGAGATCCGGAATAAAGATTTCTCTCCCCCCCCGCCCCGCACCCCTCCTGGATCTTGGACACTGTTTTACAACTGACTCGTTGTCTCGGGACTGTGCTCAACTGCAGAGATTTCCTAAGGCAGTGGTTCTCACGCAGGATGCCATGGCACCCTGGGGTGCCCCAAGACCCTTTCAAGGGTGCTCCGGGGCTGCCACGCAATGTTAGTGCTGTTAGGTGTGAAAAACACATTTCACGAGATAAAGCCAGAGATTTCAACTAGGGATCTGGAGTGTTAAAAACATTCCTACTTGTTGTGGCCTTTATGAGTTATTTGCAACAGGAGAATTGCTGGGGGGGGTTCTGTAGTAAAAAATCCGAGAGAAAAATAAGAGCTGCTATTTTCTGAGTGCTTTGAGTCGAAAAAGACTGAGAACCACTGGTCTAAGGTATTATAATAATCTATTTGTTGAATAGACTCCAACCTATATCATGGTCAAACTGCAGCAGGTGTTGGATGACCCAACGGAGGACATGCAGGAAGCCTGCGGCACTGCTAGGATATGAACCCAGACTTCCTGAGTCACAGGGTAGTGGTCTAGTCCAAAACCATATTTCCTTTTCTCTGGTTCATTTATGTTCTTCTCATGTTGGAAGGGATGTTGATGGGCTAAAGGATAGGGGGACTCTGAAGACAATAACAGGAGTGGAAAGAAGTGACTAGTGACAAATTGAAAAAAAAATCTGAAAAATGTATCTAATTATTTCAGGGATTTTTGCAATTTGACACTAGTCATTTCTTTCTGCTCTGGTCTACAAAGATACACGATAAATAGACCGTTACGTGAATCCTGCTGCTGTTACATACAGTTTACACTGAGGCCCTTAAAGTGCAAGCAAAGCGTTGACATCAAGGGATGAAAAAACAGAACTGTGAAATGCTTCGTGTGGAAGCAGCGCTTAGGGTGAAATGCTTAATTTATAGCCTTTTAAGAAAGTTAGCCCTTGCAGCATTGGAAATTGTGTGTTAAATCCTGAGGGCACAGTATAAACTCAGTAGAATTACTCCGGACCAGTGATCCCCTACCTTGCTTGCTCATTGGCAACAACACTGAGCAAGCAGCATATTGTGGACTTGCACGTTGCTCCCGCTGTTAACCTTAAACTTTTCAACTTCCTACGGGTGCAAGTAACAGCTTCCCTGTGAGCCAGTGGAGACCACTGCTCAGGACTTACCCGAGAGCAGCATCTGTCCTGGTAGCAAAGGATCTGTTAGGTATTGGAGAAAGAGTCGAGGGTTCCAATAGAGGGATTTCTTTCAAACTGGAAAGGCTCATGAGCACATAACTCCTCTCTTGCTAATAACACAGCATAATGGAATGATAAGAACAGAAGCCACTTAACCTGCAGCAAGATAACTGGCAGATCACAAAGAGCTTGCTCTAAAGACCCCGTTGGTTTTAGTGGGCTTTACAGCATTTGGCTGCAACAGAAAAAACAAACGAGGTTGTACTTATTTGAAATAGTCTATGAAGCATGGAAGAAGGAAGGTTATTATCATCAAAAGGGAATGAAAGAGGGTCACTTCTACTTCTGTTGGTAAAAAAGGATCAGAAACCCACCGGTAAGTAATCTAGATTCAATGTGTAGCGATCAGACCCTGAGGAAATGCTACCCCCTAGCGGGAAGAATAATGCCTGCCAGGCTAAAAAAAAAAAAGCCACTTAACAGTAAGTACACTTTACAGTCATTTAAACTTGTGCAGTGCATCTGCGCCTCTGTACAATTCTGAAAATGTAAGATGGTGCAAGCACGTGTGCCCTTACGGTGCCAGAGTATATTTTTACAATTTAAAACAGCGATTGTTGCCCTAGGGTGTCACATCAGAAGGATGGAGTGATGACTATCCATCATTGCACTGGGCACTAACACAGAAAGGTTGACACACAATACAGCCGCTAGCATATCTGAGACATTATTGGATTATCTATAATAATTTTTATCACCCTGCCATCTGAGCACAAAAAAAGAATTGTCCTTGTGCCCAGCTCTTACAAATTCTGACCTATTTAAAATTATCTTTGCTGGAGAACATTTCCCTCTTTAACATCACTCAAATCTGCCCTTTGATGTTCGGTAAAAAAAAAAAAAGAAACAAACTAATCGCACAACACCCACCCTTATTATCAGCATTGTAACAGGGAACTCCATGCTTCAGTTTTAGATATGAACTTATTTAACCTTTAGTTAAGGCATAATCTATATTCACTTATTGAATTTTCTCATTAGATGGTTGCTTGAATAAGACTTAAATGTAATTTTGGATTACAGTCTGCTTTTACATGCCACAAAGTGTTCCCTAATTACTTTTAGGCAAACTAGACGAAAAGTATAAAGCTTTTATTGCTCCGTAAATGTTTACATTTTTAATTAAAATAATTAGTTATGTTCTTCAGGGATCCAATATGCTGAATATTTTCATCCATAAATACCCAGATTTGACTTGCTGTTTTTTGGGTATGTAGAGTAAAACAACACTGCATGTATTATGCTCTTGTTTGGGCTAATTTAGCACATGGGGAACAATCAGAAATATTCCTGAATGCTTTTTTTTAAAACAGATGTTTAAAAAACTAATTTAAAAGCTTGCCTAATCAAGCATCCAACAGTGTTGCACATTTGAATTATCAATTAGGTTTTTTAAATACGAGATGCTGCATAGGTAGCTCATTATCTTGTACAATTCTTGTTAATAGAACAAGGGATTCCTAAGTCTCATTTTCAGCTGTGTTCAAATTTGGGCACATCGCTTCCCTTAATAAGAGTGGATCAATGTCAAGTCCACTGGGCCCGAGTTTGAACTATTAACTGCTGTGTATCAGTACAGTTCCCTGGACCTTGCCGCTTGTTCTTCAGCCATCGTTAAAGCTTTTATGGAAACCTCCATTAACTAGCTTCCTACTTTTCTCTCCTTTGTCCACAGACAGTTCAGTAGAAGTTGGAAGCTTCTCCCTTTTCATATGCTATTAGCATCTTCCTTTTTCCATTAATAAAAGCTGAATAACCTATCCATCATAGGGAATACCCTGAGTTTTAATATTTGCCCATTTGGGTCCTTCAGCATGTGTTGCTTCAAAACCCAGCATAAGAGTAAAAACCATTGGGGCGGGATTCTTCAAAAGCACCCAAAATGATTTAGGAACATAACCCTCAATAAAGTCAATGAGATTTGTGTTCCTTAATCCTTCTTCATGCTTTTAAAACACTTTGTACTGGAGTTCCACTCCCACCTGACAATATACGTATGGTCTTAATTTTGTCATTTGTCAGCCATGAATAACGTCTAATTCCCAGGAGCTTGTCAAAGGATTAACTGGATTTACAGTTACTTTGAATGTAAAGTGTTAGTTGTGTATTGTAGATAACGATGTCATTCTGTGTAGTAGAAGTATCTTGAAATATTAATATATTTATTGAGCACTGAGCTCAGTCCTTCCTAGATAAAGAAGCTCTGTGCCCCAAGTAAACTTACAGTCTTGTTCAAACACATACAGTACAGAACATGATACAGGGGCTGAAGAGAATGGTTCAGATTCTACCTTGCTTAAAAATTAAAGAGCATCCTCCCTTCATTCCAAACACAAAGCATTTTGAAAGGCACTGTGGCAGGAATATTTTACATGCAGTCTGAACCTAAAAGGAGTTAGTGCCAAGCCAAAGAGGTGTAGAGAAAAGTGAAAGAAAAAGTTAAAGCTAAAAATTGGGTGGCTACAAGTTATACACAAAGGAAAAGAGATAGGAACTGAGTCGTGCAGTCTTAGAGATGACAATGGGAAGTCTGAAACAAGAGAACAAAAAGCAACTAATGAAGAGATCAAAAGAGGAAAGCAACACAGCCACACCAGTGAGAAAGAAAGATTACTAACAGAGATGTAGAGAGGGATCTGAAATGATAGAGAGTAAACCACAACAATCCACAATCAGGGTCTGAACATGGAGGAAAACAGAATAAAAAATAATATTACAAAAAAGGTAAAAGCATAATGGGAAAGATAGAGTTGCCTATAATGATGCAGATGGATCTATTGGATTTGAGATGTTCAGAAGAATTGCAGATATATTTTTAAATCATAAATTTACATCCCAATAAATTATTTCACATATTAGGATTTCTGGCTTTGTATGTCAAAGATAGTTACTATTAAACAAAAAACAAGTGTTACAATTTAACAAATTGTCACTTAAAACACTAAGTATTAGAATATAGACTAGATCGGGGTAGGGAACGTTTTTTGGCAGGAGTGCTGAAAAACACAATGCCTACCTCAGAAGGTGCCAGAGTGCCGGCATGCCAGAAAAACAAAATGAGGGCAGGAGGTACATGGCAGGATGCCCTGCTTGTGCCCCTTGCCCCCCCACCCAAAACCCCTGCCCCCCAGCGTGGGCTCTGTGGCTATCAGCCGCTACCCTGACTCTGGGTAGCTGCTGGAGCCCGGGCTGCTCCCATCAGTGCTTGCAGCATCCCAGCTGCCTGCTGGGAGCAGCCTGGGCTCCCAGCTGGCAGCAGCTACCCAGAGCTGGGGCCGGCTGCAGCCAGGAGGCTGCAAACAGCTGTGCCGGGCTCCAGAGCCCAGGCATCAGCCCTGTACCAGCGCATGCACATGTGCCTCAGAACAGGTGGTAGGGGAGGGGCCTGAGGCAGCACAACCCCAGCCTCTCTCCTGCTCCCAGCAGAGCTGGTGACTGGGCTCTGGAGCCCAGGACAGCTATTTGTAGCCAGCCTGGGCTCTGGGCAGCTGCAGCAAGCAGCCCCAGCATCAGCTCCATGCTGGCAGTGACTGCACATGCACCTCAGGGCAGACAGCAAGGCAACACAGCCTACCCCAAGCTCAGCATGGAGTTGATGCCAGGGCTCTGGAGCCCGGCACAGCTGTTTGCAACCTCCTGGCTGCAGCCGACCCCGACTCTGGGTAGGAGCCGGCCACCCAAGACCCCCGCCCCCCCCAGCTGCCAGCCAAGAGCCCAGGCTGCTCCCAGCAAGCAGCTGGGACATTGCAAGCCCTGCTGGGAGCAGCCCGGGCTCCATTGCTGGCAGCAGCTACCCAGAGCAGGGGCCAGCCGTGGCATGCCGAGCAAAATGGCCTCGCATGCCATGCTCGGCACACGTGCCGGGGGTTGGTGAACCCTGGACTAGATGGTTTGGGAAGTTGTAAATTGAATATAGAGCCTTTTGCTTCTCAGGTGAATGTTACCACTTAGACCAACTTAGACCAGGCAGGCTGGCTGTCCAGTGACCTCTGTGAAGTGAGTTGGCATCCTCTGGATAGATATGGATCAAGCCAACATAGTACACTAACATCTTTGAGGAATAGACAAACCCAAAGCAACTGATAGAAAACCTCCTTTAAATTAACACGTATAACAGTTGTTCATGATTTGCTCTCACAATTGGTCTATTTCATTAATAGGATTTTTTATTTAAGTCAACAAACAACGGCATATACACCTTACATCATTCAGTAACCATTTCTAGGAGCTCATTTGAGCATTGGATTAACTGCTTAAAAGTCAGGTAAGTTTTGATGAGAATTATCAACAAGGTTTTTATCACGAGTTGGATAATGATACCAGGGCCCATCTCCCCTCTGTCTCATTAGTTTGCGTGCCTTCGCCTCCTGCAGCCTACAAGAAACAGAAAATGAGAGTCACACTCAATGCGTATTATTTGCTACCATAAAATAGCCTATGGCTGGTTCTTCTTAACTTTCATATCAAAGAAGTTGTGCCCACTAGCACTGGTGCTGTATTTAGCCACATATACTCTACCAGACCACTAAAATTTATGCAAAATAAGCAATATTAAAAATATCAAGCCTAAACCTTGAACTGTTTTCAAGAAACCAACTAAGGAGTAATAAAAAAATCCTTTGATGAGATTTCTAAGCACAGCCTCCTTCCTAACCACAAACTGAAAACCTTACCAAATACCTTCCAGCCAAAAAGCTGGTAAGTCCAACACGAGGGTAGGAGGGCTTGATCAAAAACCTTAGTTCTTCAGTAACAGGTTGCCCATCAAGAGCAGCGTGAAGTTGCTCAGGAATTGACAATGTCACTGGTGCCAAGACTCCATATAGCAGCCATGAATGTCCTTGTTTTTCTTGATCATACTGTGCAGCTGCTTGGCTAAGCATAAGCACTAGGCACAGAATGTGCCCGTCTCCTGACGCAGGAGGACAGAACTGTTATAGGTAGCATTTGGTTTCTGATTGAGACGTTATAGTTGGAATCATTTACTGCAACTAAAAAGTTCAATTCTGCATAAATGGACAGTGACAACCCCATGTTTGCTAGGAGAAACATCTCATGTACCTTTGGATTTTTCATCACAGTCATATGTAGCGATACATTCAATTTAAATGGAAAATTCTTCTATGTTATCCCAATTGCTATGATGGTTCTATTGCCTCTGTTAAAAGCTAGTTCATACTACCCATCTGTTTTACCTGAGTTCAGCTTTGTGAAATTCCGTTTCAATCAAGCTCATCATTTTCTCATACTTCTTTTCAGGGGAGTCTACGATATAACGAGCCAACCATCTCGTTATAGGGTGCTGGAAAATATAGAAATGAAAATGTCAGACAATTCATATACTTACCACTTAAGAAATCCACATAGGTCAGAACCATCAGGAAATCTGATCACAAGTGGCTGCAGTCCTACAAACATACCACTTAAATACTATGAGCAGTCACAATGATTTCTGAGGGAGTACTAACAATAGCATAGTCTACAACATGAACGGCTCTTTGCAGAATCTGACCCTCAGGAAAAAGAAAAGCCATCTGCTTGTCATTTTGCTGTTATCCAAGATAACCTACTGCAGGATAAGCAAATGTGAATAGAAAGTAGAAAATAAATCAAGACCTAAGCAAACAATTGCTGAAATGGAATTACTCAAACGCTACCAAGATCATATGAGCTCCAAACTTATTACTGTCACGTACACTTTACCCAATACACTGCTTGCATATGGAGGTCTTTATGGAAATTTTCAAACCAAGTGTCAACTGAAGTAGTCGCACAGGTCTGTGCATTACTCTATTGGATCACTAAAGATCAATCCATAGCTACATCAAGAAACCAATTAGTTTGAAAATAATGCATCAGGAACCAATATAGATGCAATTCCCCGCTTTCTGATGGGAGCTGTTTCTAGTTGTTTCTAGCTCCAAAATGTTTTGCGATACAGCACTTTGAACCACAGCTACTAGGAGTGCTGATTTCTGACTATTTTAGGACTTGACTGGGTAAAAAAAAAAAATCATTTAAAATATATATTGTCTGATGACCTGGAGCTCAAGAGAAAAGGGTGCTTGGCTGGGGACCAAACTACTTTTGATTACAGCTTAATGAGAGGTCTTTTAGGTGCACAACTTCTTGTAATGCCTTGATGGACTTCCTCATGCATACAGGTTAGCCGCATCTATTTCTATTAGGATACCAAAAACACACGCTTCACAATTTCTATATGAGGACCCAGGATTTGCTGGACTGGACAGATTAAGATCACAAAATTCAGCTACAACTGCACTGTACTCTGGCAAGATCCTTGCAAGAGTCCCAATCTCATCAGCATATCCAACATCTTCAATGCCTTCCACTAAACTGCTGTTATGATAAAAAGCATCACTGAAACATACATATCCCTCTCAACATTATACTCACTTTGAAGTATTCCCAGGGCTCTGGAAAATAACCTTCTGGAATCTCTGCAAGTTCAGCTTCACCTGCCAAGACAAGATGGAGAAAGGTCTAATATTATCAACAGACTAAAGGAAAAAAACCCAACAAAAACAGTGTTCTTTCCTTTAAATAGCAATGACTAAATAAACATTTCTTGCACACAAGACTTAAAGGACTTCAATTAGAAATGCTTCCCATTAAAAAAAAGAGCCAGAAGTAATACTAGGCAATATACAACAAAAAAAGAAAAATTGGCTATGCAAAAGGAGTGAAACTTTGTGAGAACAGGTTGTTGTTTTTTGGGGGGTTTTTTTACACTAAACTAAACGATATGGAAAAAGAGGAAAAAAACTCTTAATTGAAACATTATTTAATTGAAACATTAATTAGAGCAAAAATAAGTCTACGTAGATGGGTATAATTTAAATTTTCAATTGGCAGTGTCCTCTTAAATACACACAATGCACGGGTATATACTCAAGTCTACATAAAAAGCACTAAGCTCCTCACTGTTGCCAGCTCTGTTGTGCAAGTACCCAGACTTCACTGATTTAATAAGATAAGCCCAAGGAAAAAGGTCCCTCACTAGGTATTAAACATGACATATATGGATGCAGACTCTGAATCAGAAATTTCTAAACCTGTGAATGCTAAAAGCTGCAGTGGGAAAGGGGCAGGAGGTAGAAAAATTTGCACATATCCTGCTCCCCCTCAGCATCCCCTCTCTGCTACTGAAACACAGGATACTAGAGCTAGATGGACCTAAGGTCTAACCCAGTAAGTGACAGGTCTTATGAAATTTAGAGGAACAAATACAAGATCTGATAATGTGAACAATTACTGAGCTATAAAATTCAGGAAACCTTCAAAATTAAACAAATGGAGAAAGAAATGTTGGGTCAGCTAAAGGCCTCTCTTCTACAGTATACTTTTACATGTTATATCCAGAGTTATCAAGACAATTTTACCGGTCAGTCTTCTAAGAAGTCATCACTGGAAGATGATCCTGCACACCATCCCATCTGCTCCATTTTAAGTATTCAATACAAAGCTTAAGTATCCCAGAAGTGCTTACCAATGAAGACGTTGATATATGTTACAAACAAAGCTGTTGGGATTCCAGTCAACAATACATAGAATCGCTGTTTTGGGAGAGGAAAGGAGACGCATCAAATCAGTGACAGAAACACAGAACACCAGTATTCCCGCAAACTCGTTTCTTTAACATGCCTCTCACCTGTATAGAAATACTAACTTTGGAACTCCCTATATGATTACAAAGATGGTTTACTTTTCAGTGCTTAATACTTTTGTAGAAGCAGATAATTATGCACCCTAAGTATACTTCAAAACCCATATGATGCAGGCAGTAATCTCTCTTTTATAGTGTAACTCATGGAGGAACAGAGAAGCTTACTGACTAGCCAAGGTCAAGTCACTAAGAGCTGGAAACGCAACATCAAGTCCTCAGTCCTAATCTCCTATTCCAGCTCCTAGATCAGTGGTTCTCAATCTTTTTAGATACAAGGTGCTCCCTGGAAAATGACAGTTCCTAGCTTTTACTCATTTCTTGATTAAGGAAAAATAACAGACCAATTCTGCTGCAAAGAACTCAGAAAAACCACGACAGGTCAGAATGTTTTTTGACACTATGGATTCCTGTTTGAAATTGCTGGGTTTATCTTGTGAATTGCATGTAGGTGTTTGCACACCTAATATTGTACAACAGTCTTAAAAGGATCCTGCAGCATCCTGGCTGAGAATCACTGTACTTGATCACGCCTTCGTGAGTAAAAGCATATTACTCAGCACAGTGAGTTAATTAATAGGTCTGTGTGAAGCAGCCAGTATTCGATTCAGATTCGGATTCAGGCGATTCGCGGGACAGCAATTCAATTCAGTGATTCGGATCACCATCCCGAATCAATTCAGCCGAATCAGATTCAAAAGATTTGGTGCTGATTTGGTCATAGACTATAATGGGGAATCACTAAACTACCTATAACTTCGTAATTTTTTTGCAGAATTGGATGAAAACAGCAGGGAAGGTAGCCCCTTCTGAGGACATGAAGCCTGCCAGGTTTCAAGGAGATAGGTGCAAGGGCTTCTATGAAAGTACACCTCAAACTGTTGAAAGCAAAACTCATGTCACTTGTGTGCATTAACTGGGTCTTTGGTTGTAGCTGTATTGGTCTAACAGGCAGGCAAGGTTCTTTGAGCAGATGTGATATCTTTTATTAGACCAACTGAATAGTTGGAGAAATGTATCTTGGCAAGCTTCCGGGTTTAAAAACCCTTCATCAGGCTGAGGAAGCATCTGCAGTTGGTATGTGTGCTCTTTCTGGATGGAATGAATAGTAAAGAAGCCAGAGGCTGGGCTGCAGGCAAGAAAGCCAGGCACTGAAAATGTAAATTGAGGCATCAGGGGGTGAAAGAGAGGCTGGGCAGGAGTGGGATGTAGCAGGTAAAAGTAGAGGTACCTGGGGAGCCAGATGTCAGGCAGGTTATAGTGTGTCATAAATCCAACGTCTATATTAAGTCCATGAGTTTATGCATCTAGATCACTTCACACAGAGCCTTATATGTTGTTTTTATGTCCCTCCCCCACAGAACCATGATTGGAAGGGAACTCAGGGAAAGATCACAGTCACTGGCCAGCTACAGATGTCAGTATCTTCCCCCTCTTCTCAGTTTCTGTTTGCTGCAAGCCTGCCTTTCAAATCTCTGAACCTTTTCCAAATCGATTCGGATTCAATGATTCAGCTGCCAAATCAGGCTGACTCTTCTCCGAATCAAATCGGTGACCGAAACTTTGCACACCCCTATTAATTAACTGTAATGACACATTAATTAAGGGTGCACGGATAAAGATGTTCTTGGCCAGTACTGATAGCCTATTAGCAACCAACCATATTGGCCAATGCTGATCCAATAACTGATTTACTCCAGTTAACTTGGCAGGGTGAGGAGCAGGACAGAACCACGGGCAACTCATCCAGGGGGTGTAAAGGGGTGGGGGTGGCTCTCCACCACTGTGCACACCCCCGGGGGAGGCATGGGGTGGGGGTATGTGCCCCCTCAGATTTGTGAGCTGGGCAGATGCAGGCTGCCCATTACAGGCTCGGTGCTCTCTGCTCTGCCTCAGGAACCACACACTGCCTGCGCACTCCCTGCACACCCGGCAGCAAGGGGGGCAGTGAGTTGCATCTCCCACTGCCGGGTGGGCAGGGGGCACATGGCCAGCCCTGGGATCCCTGGGCAAAGGCAGAAGAGGAGAGAACCCCGAGCCCACAGCAGTCGGCTCGCATCCACCCTCACCCTGCTCAGCTGGCTCCACTTAAAAGCATCTCCGAGTTTAAAAATGGTGGTAGCAGTGCTTGAACTAAAGTTAATTTGCTGTGGGCTCAGAGCTCTCCATCCTGCTGCCTTTGCCCTGGGAGCCACATGCCGGCCACACACCCCCTGTCTGCCTGGCAACGGGGTCATAACTTACCACCCCCACTGCTGCTAGATAGACAGGGGGCACAAGCTGATGAAGGGCTCCCGAGGAAAAGGCAGCAGAAGCAGAGAGCCCCAGGCCCACAGTGAACAGCCCACATCTGCCCATGCACAAATCTGGGGGGCACATGACCCCCCTGCGGGGG
>NW_005841874.1:4025338-4028101 GCF_000455745.1 Alligator sinensis
AGGTAAAGTGGTAGGCAGCCACCCCTCCCCCCCACAACACCTGGACAAGCTGCCTGTGGCTCCATCCCGCTCCCCACCCTGGCCCCAGGTCCCATGCACCGGCCTGGCTAGGCAGCGCCCCCAGTCCCACTCTCTCCCTCACCTTGGGGGCCTCAATCTGCCCCCCTCCCCACCATGGCCCTTCACCTCCAGACTTACCTGCGAAGAGCTGCTCCCTGTGCTTCTGGGCACATGCACATGTGCGGTCGCACATTTGCACGAAGCAGCTCCTGCGTCTGGCTCCTGGCAGCCTAAAGCAGGACCCCTTGCAGGCTAGAATACTGCCTGCCTGCAAGGGGAAACCCGCCATTTCCCAAGGGAACCCAGGCATCCTGGGCCCCAGCCCCATGGGGGAACGGCAAGCCAGATGTCCAGGGCTCTGGCCAGAAGGCGTAATTATCAGTAAGCATTATCGATTACAACGGCCAAAAAAAGCAGATAACCAATAATGTAAATTTCCCTTTTCTCAGCACTGATCTGACAGGCAACCAATCTATCAGTGTTCCTCTAACACTAACAGTAAGTTTACTAAAAATAACTTAAAATACATTTCAGAAACCACCCCCCACAAGTGCAGGATTGATATTTTACACGACCCTTGTTTCTGCTTACAAGGAGCCCCATTTGATTGGATGTTTTCTCCTCATCTTGGACCTGAGCCAGAGACAATTCCCCCGCCGCCCCCGTGTCTGAACTCAGAATCACACCTACTGAGCCTAAATCTCTGGTATGAGTGGCCTGGGGATAAGGAAGGTATGCTTTATTTACCTCAAGAACAAAAATAGCAACAGTAAGAAAGGGGTCCTGAACTGCAAGAGGAATAGATTTGATAAGACCCAACATAGAAAAACTAAGACTTGTGGAAACGTGGAAAATAAGTGTTAGTATGCAAAAGGATTTAAACTCAGGTTGCATGTGAAACCTTCTCCCCCTCCCAAAAACCCAGCGCTTTATGCTCAGCACACCTCTGCACTGAGCACAGTGCGTGCCCAGAAGAGGCATAACGTCAGTTTGACCCGACTCACCCGTCCATATAGATCGGGCACTTCAGCAAGGCTTTTTGGTGCTTATCTAACAGCCAATTGAATCAGCTTTAGATAAAAGTGCCAAAAAGTCCCATTGAAACGCAATTAATACAGGTGCTATACAACCCAGGGAGCTGGCCTGAACTAACACGCTTCTTCTTCCGGTAAAGTGCTGTTTTGTTTTGTTTTTTCATGTCTGTCAGCAGCTTCAGTGACTACAAAAATAACCGTAGTTAACCAACTGCAATAAAACGGTTCCTTCGTATTATCTATACCAGGGGTAGGCAATGTTTTTTGGCTGGAGTGCCGAAAAACCCACGATGCCTACCTTGGAAGGTGCCAGAGTGCTGGCATGCCAGAAAAACAAAAGTAAGGCAGGGGGTACGTGGCAGGATGCCCTGCTTGTGCCCCTTGCCCCCCACCCAAAGCCCCTGCCCCTCAGCTGTGCTCGTAATCCTGCTGCCCCTGCCCCCAGGCCTGCTGCCCCTTGCACCCCAACCCAGGCTCTGTGGCTATCAGCAGCTACCCAGAACCTGAACCAGCTGCAGCCCAGGCTGCTTGCAGCAGGCCTTCCATCCTCCCAGTTGGCTGCTGGAAGCAGCCCAGGCTCCATGGCTATCAGCAGCTACTAGGAACCTGGGCCAGCTGCAGCTGGGAGGCTGCAAACAACTGCTGCCTCCCTGCCCCGGCTGTGGCTGTCTCCTAGCCCTGGGCTCCGGGAAGACAGCAAGTGCCAGCACTGCGCCCGTTGGGGCCGGGGCTGTGGGCAGTGTGGGGCTGGAGCCGGGGCCCATGGGCAGTGAGGCTGGAGCCTGGCCGTGGGCGTCATGGGACTGCGGCTGGAGCTAGGGCCAGGGCCCACTGGCAGCACGGGGATGGGACTTTCAGCAGTGCCGGGATGGGGCTGGGTCCTGTGCAGGTCCATGGCCCCAGCCCCATCCCGACGCTGCCAATGGCCCCGACCTGGCAGTAGCGCTGTGCTGGGCCCGCAGTGGTGATGAGGGTGGTGCTAGCTGGGGCCTGCCGGTGGCACGTGGCCAGCAGCGTGGGGTTGGGGCCGGGGCCGGGGCCGTTCCAGGGCTGAGGCCCAGCGGTGGCAGGGGTCAGCAGCAGCACAAGGCTGTTCCCAGGCAGCTATGTGCTGCTCAATCTGGGCACATGTCAATAAAACCATGCTGCGTGCCACATTGGGCACGTGGTGCCATAGGTTGCCGACCCCTGATCTATACCAACACGCTATACACACCCGCGACATAAGAAAATTCAAGGCATATTAACACGATGGAGAGCCATCGCCACCACGAACACACGGCCGACACGACCTCTTTTAGCCTCGCCCTCCAAAGACACAAAGCCAGGAACACTTTTTTCCATGTGGATAACGGGTACAAGTCACCGAGGACCCTAGCCCCGATGAGTCCCACGTTCCCTCGCCATAAAGTACAGGCGGCGATTTACAGATGAGATTTACATTACTCTGAGCCCCAACCGCCCCAATCTAAAATACGGATATGTTTTAACAACTCACCGTCAAGCGCAAAAACCGCTTGTCGTAGTACGAGGTCGGCCTGATATAAAACAACCTTTTCTCCTCGCCGCCGTGCTGGACCGGACCTGCAAAACGAAGCGGGGTCATTGAGCATCACACTTTCGCTCTGGGGGGCCGGGCGCCGCAGGGGCGTCCGATGTGCGGGCCGGG
>NW_005841874.1:4028461-4029973 GCF_000455745.1 Alligator sinensis
GGCCTCGTCGGGCGCGGGGGCGCCTGGCGGGAGGCGGGGCGGGGCGGCACGGCACGTCCCGTCCCATGCTTTCCTCTCTTCCTTTGCAGCCCGGCCCTGAGCCTGCTGCCGCGGAGCCGCCCGCAGGGAGCGCGCAGGGAGCTGCACGCCACGGCGTGCCGAAAGGGGCTGGAAGAGTTTTTTGACGACGAGAAAAACTGGGGAGAAATAACAGTCAAATCCGGTGAGTTGTATTCCAGCCTCTGGGGCATTTCTGTCAACCGACCTAGATGTTCACGGGCTGGGGTTTGGGAGGTGTTAACACCAAACACACCTCCCCGCCACCCCCAGTACAAGTGCAGGACGGGGGTGAAATCTTTCAATCCTTTATTTACACGGTGACGGGCAGAGCTGTGTTTTTAATACGGGCGGTCCTCGGACTTGCGACGCGATCGGTTCCTGGAAAACGCGTCTAAAGTCGAAATGTCGTAACGCAGAACCGATTTTCCCAAAGGAAACAATGTTATAAATGAGGGCTGGTTCCTGAACCGAGACCCGATGCCCTATTTTCATGAAAAATAACCCAGAATTTTTGTACTCGATCAATTATAGATGAACAATAAAGCTACATTCGTGTATTCGTATTGTAAATAGCAATCGTGTTGATTTGGAAGGACTTCTTTGAGGTGACTTTGCTGCGGTTTTTGAAGGGCTCTCGGTTGGACGTTTTGAAGGGTTTTTGGCTGGAGTCTTCTCGGGAGAGACGGCTGCGGGTTTTTCTGGAGTCTCGTCTGCTTTCTTAAAGAAAATGTCCCAGGAGGTTTGGACAGATGTTCTCCGGGGAGACGGGTGACGCAGCGACTTGCTCGCTGGCGTGGCCTCGGATCAAGCGTTGTAAAGTTGAAACTGCCGTCAAAAAGTTGAAACAGGGCATCAATTTATAAACGTTGTAAGTGTGAAATGTTGTAACTTCAAATGTTGTAAGTTGAGGACTGCCTGTATTGCACAAGGGACTTTATTAAGGAAGTCACGTTATCTCTAAAGCTACTTTTTCTCACTCTTTATATAGATAGAGAGATATAAAGAGCGCAGGTTAGAAAAAGTACCTGCACCAACTCGCGTTTGAGTATGGTCTCATATTCCAGCTAAGGCTGGGTTTAATCCAACACTTTAAGGTTATCTGCAAGGAAAACCTGCAAGAGTTGGTGCTTGTAATTTGCCGGGTGGTACTAAATCAGAGCGATCTGCAAGTAGAAGTGCGTTCTTTTGGGAAGTGGAATCGTTGTTCATTAAACAACTTTCTTATGGCCACTGTTTTTACAGGTGAAGCTTGGAAAATAACACATCTAAGAGGCAAGAGTAGCGAAGACTTGCACAAACTTTGGTCAGTATGTCTTGGCAAGGTGCTTTGTACTTTTGGAATAAGCATGCCCGTTTTATCATGAGAACAACAAGGCTGTTTCTGCCACTGAACAATCTCCCACTCAGTGGACTTGACTATGCTGTTGTGTTCTTTGATTCAGGTATGTCCTG
>NW_005841874.1:4030004-4041424 GCF_000455745.1 Alligator sinensis
GAGAAAAACATGCTTTTAACTTTACAGCAAGAAGCAAAACGACAAAGATTACCCATGCCAAGTCCAGAGCGATTAGAAAAGGTAACTTTTTCACATAAGCTAAAATAATCATTACAAGTAAAATGTGTTGTGTAAAATATGCAGCATTTCCAGATCTCTATGCAGTTCCCTGTATAATTTTAATAGGTTTTTCGCTAAAAAAAAAATCAGTTTAAAAAAAACAAAAACCAAAACCCTGCTATACACTTTGCCTAGGGCAATAATATAAAATTTTATATGAAGCCCTTCATCCTGCCTGTCTCTTCACACAGTCTCCCCCCCTCCCTATCTTACAATGCTTTTTTTTTTAACAAGAGCTCACATTTTCTAAATGTGGGGGCTCTAAAACCATTCATTTGGATTTCACAGCAGGTTCTGTTTTTAATTTGTATAGTCTCTCCACTAGTGCTAGGTAGAGCCCTGTCTTGGCCTGTGTCTTTTGCATCCGTCAGTCGCACCATCAGCATTTAGATCTGAACTGCAATGATACTTGCATAGAGGGGAGGTCTTGCAATTAAAAGGCTCATTAGGCCTCTTAGGGTGCTGTACAATACCGGTATGTTAAGCCTCATGTAGCAAAAGGAAATCTTAGAGCCTTGGGATAACTAAATAAGTTGAGTTCCCTCATCAGCAACAGTTTCCCAAATGGTTAAGATGCTGCCTTGGGCAGAAAGCATTCTAATAATCTTCCAAGTTAATGCAAGTACAGACTATGGTAATAAGGTTGCTAGCTAGAAATGCTTTTGATCAGATGCAATGGTCTGGCTGTTTTCTGATCATCTAATAAGATGCCTAGAGTTGCAAACCAGAGTAATTAACAACTCCATAAAAACCTGTGCCAGAACCAGAAAGAACCTTTGCATATATTTCAGCTACTTCCTCCTAAGCAACATCAGCTCTCTGTTTAGACCAGGGGCAGGCAAAATGTGGCCCACCAGACCATTCTATCCGGCCGGCTGGCAAAGCCCTTATCTGAATCCACAGTTTGCCAATGCCCCATCCTCACCCCACTTCCAATTCCAGATAATTGGAATGACTATATAGTGAATAGTTAAATCACTGTTCAAAATGTTGATTCTTTTACTGGCAAAGTAGGAGTTGACTGAGTTTACTGCTTTCATAGTTGTGAGATGATTAATAGTAAAGACCGTTACTACCAATTATAATGTGCTCCTAACATTGCCTAGAAGTTTATGCTCAATTTGAAAACTTTGGTGCCATGGTCTCAGTCTCATGTTGAAATTTGTTCTGTTTTCAGGTAGAAACTTCCATGAAAAGATTAGACGAAGTTGTTGAAGAAAGAGAAACTGCTCTACGGCTTTTACAAACTGGTCAGGAAAAAAGCAAACCTGGGGAATGGAGACACGACTTCTTAGGACGTACCAACTGGTATGGGAAAAAGGAATACTGTACTGTGTACTTGAAACTTTTGGGGAGGGGGGTTCACTACTATAAAAACAGACATTAGCTGAGTACCCTTTTTTTTTATTGGCTTTATCTTTGTGGGAAGAGGATCTTTTTCTTATTATCAAGAACAAAGCATAATTACTATTGAGACGGGAAGGACAATATTTATGTGCTTATGGATCAATGTTTAATGGTTGACAGCTCTCCTGAGTTGTTAACACTACCTAACCTTGTTATAACTTTCTTGCAATTGTACATATATGTGTGCGCGCGCACGTACATTGTTTGGTTCCAGAGTGGTTCCCAAAATTTTTGTACAAATCAGGCCACAAACTAGTCTTCCACTCCCTAGGGCCATCATTCACCCTTACTACATTTTTAACTGAAAGCTGTAATGGAATGTAGGGTCCTGTGCAATCTGCAGACCACTGTTTATGAACCACTGATTTAGACTGTAAACCCTACCCTGTTAGGGGGTCTAGTTACAGCATGGCAGTCCTGTGACAGACGAAACATGGTTCAGGTTCACTGTGAATACAGGCCCAAATTATATAATACCATTCCCAAGTTGTGCTACGCTTTTGGTATTTCCCTACTTACATTGCAAGACTACAAAAAACAAGACTAGAAAGAAGGTCTCTTGGACCAACAAGTCCAGTCCCCTGCATTTGCAGGCAGCTGTTTACCCAAAGATTCATTAAATCACTTTCAAATCCTCACACACAAGCATAGGGCACCAAAGTGGAAATGCCATGAATCCCTGACCACAGGTAAAAGCAAGGAAAACAAGGTCATTGCCAGTGCCCAGCTAACACAGTGACAGAGTAGTAATACTGTAATCCCCCTGCACTGAGGAATGAATACATTGTACTATGTCTCCCACAGTTGTGGAATATACACTGTAGATGGGAAGGTAATATGGAGATGGCTTCACTGCTGTAAATTTTGATTGTTCTGACTTGTTTGTCACCTTTATGGTTGTTTAATTAGAGTACTGGCTATGCTAACCACTGTGCTTATATCTTTATGGTATCAGGTACATACTGCAGCACCAGCAGGAAGCTGGGTGGGGAAGGGAATGGATGCAGGGGGAGTGTGCAGGGGACAGAGAAGGCTGCGCTCTGCCCAGCCTGGCCTTGGCTGCAGCAGAGCAGAGCAGGGCTCAGCCCTCCCTCCTCAGGCTCCCTGTGGCAGCTATCCAGGATCAGTTCACAGGCTGGACACAGACCACAGGCCGTATTTTGGCCACCCCAATCTAACATGTATCAAATGTAACATATCCATGGAATAATAACATTTTTAAATAGTTCTATGATACCATAACTCAAATAGCTTTATCATCTTTAACTAAGATAGAATTGCAAGTATACTAATGAAGGAACTTCCTTATCTTTTAACAAATAATGTAATACGAATGCTGATTGTTGGCACTTATGTAGCCTTTGCCATTTGGTTTAAGGAATTTTGAAAGCATTTTCTACTTTCTCAAAGGGGAAAGTGGGCCACAGGGTGGCCCATACATTCAAGGTCACCTGTTCGACCACTGGCAGTTGAGAACAGAACCTCTATTGCCAGTTCTAAGCTACCGACTATGCCATGTTTTCTTCAGACTGGAACTAAAAAAGCAAGCTTAGTTGCAGTCTGAGGACTAAAATGCAGAAGCTGAAATCCTGTTAATACTGTAACTAACTTTCTTTTTCCTCTCATTGACAGGTATACTCTTAGGGAGTGGCCCATACCTTGGTACTTAAACGCAAGACACAAGAGGAAGAGATTCTTCTACACACCGAATGTGAAGTATTTTATCAGGTAACACACATTTTTTGCTTGCCGCTGTGTTTGCATGTTTTTTACTAAACAGATTTTTTGTGTCCAATCCCTGGTTGTGTTCAGTTACCTCTCTCTATCTTGCAAAGGACAGTCCTGCAATTAACTGCTTTTTGGAGTTTGTGGACTGACTTTTTCTATATAGGATGGAAAAGAGGTGACATTGAACAAAAACGGTTAAGGTCTGATCCTATCAAAAACTTAGTTAAACAAATTGAAATCATGTGAGTAATCTCTTTGAGGTTAATGGAATTACTTACCTCTTCAAAGCTCACATGTCTAAGTGTTCGCAGAATTGAGACCTCAAATTTGCCAAATAACGTTCAGTACAGAATTATTTCTCGGAACAGTTAATTGTGTAAAAAAAAAAAAATACCTGGGATCTTATGCCTTTTCTTGATGTTGTCATCACTTAGCTTCCAGGTCTTCCTTTGTTAAGGCTATTTTCCATTCCCGTCACCCTTTTACATAAAGAAATTCTGTCCGCTTTAGTGTTTAACACTTCTCCACCCAGAGTTCTTTACCAAAAACATTAACAAGTTTGTGCTAGGGATGTGCAGTGTGTTAACCAGCGTAAGTACGAAAAAATTGGGCTAAGAAATACAAGAAAAGTACAACAGGTTTATAAATATATTACATAGAGCAGACACGACCTATTGCAAAAGACTTTCCCCACAGCATGCATGTAACTCAAGTTTACTGTTGTTAGAAGTGTGAAGAAAAGAATTATCCCTGTTTGCATTATAGTTTCTAGCTTCATGCAGTGGTAGCAATCTAAAGACTGCTTTTCACAAAGCATCTGCCACACCTTGGTTCTGTGCACGCAGACTATTCTGATAGAAGGCTTTGACCCCCAAGACATCTCTTCAGTTTCCTCCTTTTATAAAAATCTTCACTTTGGTCATAGCACATATAGCCATAACTTGGACCATTCTGTGATTTTTGTAGAGCAGGTTTCATACAAACTGAATAGTATGGCATTTTGGTTACTTTCAGTGGCACGTTTCCTATCTCAGACAGGCCCTGATGACCCTGAATCACACACATCATTCTGAATATTATCTTAATTAGCATGACTTGCCTGGCATTTCCATGAAAACCACCTGCTTATACTCAGCAGCTCTATACAAACCCTGTGATAATTTGCCTTTTTCACTGCTTCCAATACCGTGTAGATGTTGTGATGTGTTATTAGTTGTAAGTCACTTAATTATAATTTGTTTTGTTCCTTTGCTTCTGTAGTCCCTTTCTATATCATCTGAAAAATTATCCGTCTGAGATATATGCAGTTACATTATTTTTATGTGCAAAGCAAGTGATTTTCTCTTATTATAGAAGTAGGGTCGGAAGGGATCTTGTAGATCTTCAAGTCCGACCCCCTGCCTGGGCAGGAGGA
Organism: Alligator sinensis; assembly: GCF_000455745.1. Classification (NCBI taxonomy): domain Eukaryota; kingdom Metazoa; phylum Chordata; order Crocodylia; family Alligatoridae; genus Alligator; species Alligator sinensis. The sequence continues at coordinate 4,034,674 of NW_005841874.1, forward strand.
AAACTGGGCTTAAATGACCCCAGCCAGGTAGGCATCGAGCCACTTCTTAAAGACCCCCAGGGTAGGAGCCAACACCAATTCCCTTGAAAGTTGATTCCAGATCCTAGCTGCCCTAACTGTGAAGTGGTTCTTACAGATGTCTAATCTAAACCTAAGATTTTGTAGCTGCTTATTTGTTATAGCTAGGATTTAGAGCAGGGGAAAAAACAGTATAACTGTACTTAGTCACTGAATATTTCTGCTGAAAAATCAGCAATGAGTTAGGACTGCTATTGCTTCAATTAATCGCACAAGCAGTCTTTTGAACATCCTGGGTGCATCTACGCATGCAGTTAATGCATTGTGATAAACTGTGGAGCACTCTGAGCCAGAGTGAACTGCTTGCATCTACATGTACACCTGGGGCAGCAGCAATTTGAACCAGAGCATAGCAGGCTCCAGCTGGCTGAGCTGACTGGGCATCATTTATGCCTCCGGTCACTGTCTACGTATGTGTTTCAGTGCAGTAAAGTACTCCGCTGCAAGTTAGTATATCCCTGAGAGTACTATCCTACAGCAGGGTTAATTAGTTTACTGTGCCCTAATTCCAGCACATGTAGATGATGATGCTTTACTGTGGAGCTAATTAGTCAATTTGGGAGTAAAGCACACATGTAGATGCACCCCTGTTGGGATTTCATTCTTTGCTCTTGGCTTTTGCCTGTTGTTTCTGTAAACCCTTGGTTTTCTCCTTGCTTAGCTAGCTGTTCACTACCCATCAGTTATTTCATTATGTCCTTTGGTGGCTTTGCCAAAAGTTTCATCATTGGCTCCCTATCTTGGACTTCAAAATCTCATACCTCTAGTCAGACTGATGTGGTTCTGTCTGACATCTTTGTTTACTTACACTCTTCCGGCAAAAACTGAACTACTTCACCCTGAATTGCTAGCTTTTAGGACCAGTAATTGTGTGTTCCTTCCCATGCAGTAGACTATCAACCTCAGATCCTGTTGCAACCTTTTCTCTTGCATTCCCTGTTTCTCTTTCATTTTCTCCCAGAAAATATACCTACAGTCCCCCTTCTTATCTGCCCCTATTAGTCATGCAGACCACTTTTTCCCTCTGGCCTGATATGTTTTATTTACAGTTTAAAGTGCTTGCCCTAAATACAAGGAGCTATTTCCTTGTGTTTCATTGTTAAACACTTATTCAGCAATAATGCTTTTCTAGCAGTTACTTTCCATAAACCCTTGCTAAATTTTCCCCCTCCCCTCCTATCCCTTACTACTGTAGACATTTTGCATTCCAAATCAGAAGTGTAGGATCATGTGTTCTGCACATCTGTCTCCAACCTTCTGCTAGAATTTGACAAGAGTCAAGGGGACCTTACCCAGTTATTGTTAGTACTGGAGTTTGCAATCAAATCTACTCTACAAGTCTTTAACCATCCAAGATTAAATTAATCTGGAAAATTGCCCCTTGAGATGTCATTGCTTGGCTTATAATTTGTAGTGCAGATGAGAGAACAGTGTTCAGCATGATTACAGAAGTCATGATAAAGAGCAACTGAGTACCAAGACAAGTGTTAGTCCTTTCACTTTTCTGACCAATCAGTTGTATTTAATAGCAATTCAGAGGAAGCAATTGCTGATAAATAATAGTCAACAGTAAGCATGCTTCTTAAAGTAGATCACTTGTTACTTAGAGAACTTTCCTGTGCATTTTTTAAACTGACACAACCTTCAGATACTTTGTTTTCACCTGAGACTCTTCTGTGTTTTTATTACAGTTGTTCACTCAGCAGCTATTTCTGCTACAGGCCCCTTGCTGTCTCATAGTCTGTAGTCTAATACAGAGGTTGCTATTTCTGTGAATGTACTTAAACCATTTTGGAGTGGTAAAATTGCCCTTCTGATGAACAGCAGTGGGAAAGTGCTAATAAAACATACATGCACATAACATTTTGGGCAGAGGAATGAATCTAGTACTTCCCTGCTAAAGTAGGGCACCTTTCTTCTCTAATGGCAGCTTGTAATAGCTTCAAGTATCAGAATAGCTTAAATCCTGCCCCTGGAGTCATAACAAGCTTGTAGAACAGGCTCATTGATAATACTGTTTTGTTTTTTTCAACTTTTCTTTGCTGTTACCAAGTGAACATCAATAGAAGACAGACTCTCCAAAATAACTAATTCAGATTTTACCTGCATTTGTATCTCAATCTAGTAAGTGCATTAAACTGCACACCTAAATTCTAGTGGTAGGAGCAGTTGTGAAGAAGATGGACAGGAAGAAAGGATGCATTGAGTACTGTGAAAATGTAATAATGTTATTCTCTCTTACAGACTGAGACTGGAAAAAGCATTGCGACAAAAGGCAAGGATGAATGCCTTAAAAAGATCGAAGCAGAAGCTTTTAGAAAAGAAATTCCCTCATCTGGCTGCAAAGCCACAAATTTAACAACATCCTGGGCTTATGCAAGTAACTATGACTAGGAATCTACACTGTTTCATGTGACCAGATATATTATATACTGGTTATAGAAAATGTATATCATGGTGGAGTGCTTAAAGTGGTGTTGGTTTTTTGTTTGTTTTGTTGGGTTTTTTTTTACTGTGGAGCAGAGACAATAAGCCAAAAACCTCGCTCCTTAACCTAAAATTAAATCCTGATCTGGTCAGGTGACCTTCACAAAACTTTTAAAATATGTGACTCAACGCAGCTTGACTCTAAAATAATATATTACTTGTTTCTAGGAAGCTTATTTCAACATTAGTTCTTCTAAAATTGAACTGTTCCTGCTTATTCACCGGTACATGGGCAAATAACAGCCAGACCGTAGTCTACAATTGCCTGTAGTGTATACTTGTCTGTGTTAGCTTTCAAAAAGATGCATCTCGATTTAGTTTCTCGCTCTCAACAGCATCTCTTCACATTAAAACAGAGATCCATTCCTATTTAAGCTACTGGCTCTACTTTGTCACTCCTGCTTAGAACCATAACCTTAAATACCACTTTGCCAGCTAACATCTACGAAGAGAAGACATTTTGCAGAAATAGTCAGTTCTACACCAGGAACGTTTCACACTGTGCACACTTATAGAACAAAAACATGAAATATATCAATTTAAGAACGTTAATGTTTAGGTAGTCCCAATAAGTTTGTATAAGATGAATGTAGATAGCTTTTTCCCCACTGACAAAAGGCAGCCTTTCCATGCAATTGCTAAATGATGGTTTTGCTTAGCTAGAACTGGTGCACAGTTCCAATATTGATACATACTGGATAGAGGTGCACTGACATATCAGATCGGCACCAGTAACAGGAAAATTAACATTATTGGCAATTGGCTTTTTTGGGCAATAATGTTACCAATAAATGCTATGTGCAAGCACATAGCTGCATCGTGTATGCAGCCAGGAATGCAGCATCCTGCTGGGAAGTCTGTGGGGAGGGAGGGCAGATTGAGGTCCCCACAGTGAGGGAAGGAGTGAGGGTAGAGCTGGGGCAGTGGTAAGGAGGGGAGGTAGGCTTGTGTGTACACCCTCAGATTTGTGCACAGGGTGAGGACAGTGTGCCCGCTGTGGTGGGGGGACTGGGCCTGGGCTGTGCTTCAGGCGGGCAGGGGAGGTGCAGGCTCAGCTGTGCTGGGTGGGTGGTGGCAGCAGGCTTGGGGGGGGGCTATGGCCACCCCAAGATTCCCTGTAGCCTCACTGTAGTCACCCCTTCCAGCAGCACTGCCGCCCACCCAGAAGTGGACAACCCACCCTCACCCCACACATTGGGGGGAGGGTACATGGCCCCCTCATGCTTTCTCTGGGGGTACGCACATTGGCAGAGAGCCACATGCTCCCTCCTTCTCGCCTCCCCCCTGTCGACCTGCTTGTGGCTCCATCCCACTCCCAGCTCAGGGGTCCTATTCACCACTCTGCCTGGGTAGCACATGCCCGTGGCTCTGCCCCACTCCCTCCATCCCCATGGGAGTCTCAATCTGCACCCCCATCTGCCAATTTACCGGCAAGATACTGCTCTCCAAGCTGCTGGACTGCATTCCTGTAACTCTGCTCCTGTGTGGCTGGGTAATAATCGGCTATTGGTATCAACCAAGAAGATCTTTATTGGTGCACCCCTGTTGAATGCATCTACTACCCCAAAGAACCGAATTTTGTAGCACCAAACACACTGTAATTTGAGCAGACTAAGCTCATCTAGGTAATTATAAGAACCCTAAAATCCATTACAAATAATTATGTGATTGATTATATTTAAGTTACCTTTGGACTTCTAGAGTGTGTACCTAAGAAATAAAGATTGAGCATGCAGCTTAAAGCGCTACCCCTCTGGAAGTAACAGTTTTGACAGCTAAGAAAGATGGCTAGATTCAGCCTTCCCTCAGTAGCTAGCAACACTGAATTGAGTGAGTAGTTCCAGACAGTGGTTGTATAAGAGAGTTCATTTCCATTTGGGCAAAACTTTTACCAAACAAAACAGTAAGAAAGCTTATTCATCCTCAACTCCAGGATCATTTCATGGCATACAAGAGGTGAGAAATATGAACACCCACTCATTGAAACTTCTTGCATTTAAGTGGAGGTGGCTTAGAATTTAAAGTAGAATCATTGTGTACATAAAGACTGTAGCCTTCCAGGAAACAAGCAACTATACTTAAAAGGACCACCTACAAAGCAGTCAGTCTATAAAGGGGACAGAATCAAACTGGAATCAAGTAACTAAGAAAATACTCTGTAGCACAAAGAACAAACAACAACAACATCTCATCAAAGTAGATAAGAAATCTTAATAGAAAAGATAGCAGGGCAAAATTCTCAAGCAAATTACTGTAGTCATACTGTGGTTTTCTTGTTTTAAGAAAAATTTATCTGCATTGTGTCCCTCCCTCACTATAACTAAAAGGTTGTAAACATTAACAGCTGAAATTAAGACCTCAGTAGTCTACATCCTAATACTTCCTACCATAAAGTCAAGGAGAGGGAACAGACATCTTAATTTTTTCTTTGTCCTTCGCCAAGCTGCAAGACATAATTTCTATTATTTAATTGATGGCAAACATACAGAAGGTTGAAATAAAGTTGTTTCTTTCTGGCTTATTAAATTGATTCTGACATTGTAAAGTTAAGTCTAGTTTTTTTCACCATTTAAACAGTCTGCCAGAACAATTGCTGTTTTGTATGTCATACTTCCAGCTGTAATCAGACACTGGATCCTACCTCATTCTGGGAGAGCTGCTAAGAGAGTGTTCTTGGCAAAGGCACTTGGTCCAAAACAATCCAAACTGATGACAAAGTATGTTGCAGAAGTCATTTGTTGTGTTGGAAAGCTAAGGGGTATGTGTTGGGGAACTAAAGCAGCTCTTCATGTATAATGTAGTGCCTCTTGTATTTCCTGTATGACTTAAAACAGGTTTCAAACATGGCCTATGGAGCTGCTCTGGTCTGCAGGGCACCTGATAGGCCTGCTCTAGAATCCATGGCTTCAAAGCCTTATGTGATATGGGACCCTGCTGGAGCTTGCCCCACAGTTTGGGCATGTGAATTTGACATCCCTGATTTCAGACATTTTGGCCATTAAGTAGCCATCTGGGCTGCTTGCAGATGTTTGGGGGCGGGGGGGAAACCAAGCCCCCAAACACACTTTACCGGAAGAAGCAGCGCATTATTTCTACCCAGCTCTGCAGTGTCTGTATACATCAGGTGCTTCAGTGGGACTTTTTGGCACTTTAGCTAAAGATTCAATCAGCTATTAGGATAAAAGCGCCAAAAAAACCCCACTAAAGCACCCAATCTATGCAGATGTTGGGCGAGCCAGGTCAAAGTGTCTCTTCTGTGCATGTGCTGGGCTTGGTGTGGAAACATGCTGAGTTTAAAGTAAAGTGGTTGGGTTGGGTTTTTTGTTTTGTTTTTTAACGTCTGCAAACGGCCCCAAGTTTTACATTAAAATACCAGTGTAATGTAACAATTGTTTAAGTGCCCAAAAGTTTCAAGTGGACATTCAGTTGTTCAAAGAACAGATGTCTATATTGCATGCATCTATACATGCACATTACTGTGGCATTGACTAATTAGCTCCACAGTAAAGCATCACTGTCTACAAGTGCACCAGTATTAGGGCACAGTAAATTAACTCCGCTGTAAGATAGTACTGTCAGCGGCAGAGTAATTAAGTGCAACAAAATACACTTGTAGATGGTCATGGGCTTGCTGGGGTATAAGGGTGCTAAAGTGCAGGGACTGTCTGGCACAGAGCTCTGCACTTTAGCGCTCTGATGCCCCAGCCAGCCCCACTACTACCTGGAGCCTAGGGTTGACCCCCTGGGGTGTTTTGCCCCAGCTCAAACTGCTGCTGTTCCAGGTGCACATGTAGACACTGCACAGCTGACTCTGGCTTGAATTGCTCCAGAATTTATTGTGTCACAATGTCACGTGTAGACGCACCCACTGTTGTCTTGTTTTCCAAGAGGGAAATTAAAAATCAGTTTCATCATGACAAGGGTGGAGCCTAAACCCAGCATGGAGTTGGGCATGAGCTATAGAAACGCAAGTAAGCAGAAATATTTAGACTTCAAGTAGTCAGTTCTCTGCTTAAGTTCCCAGCTTCTGAAACTGGGAATCCCTTACCTACATCAAAGGCATTCTGCAAATTAATCCTTACAACTCTGAATGAGGAAGTAGGTTGATGACTGTTACCCACGGAAATTAAGTCACTTCTACACAGCCTAAATTTTGGGCATCAACCATTTCATCGTATGGCATTCC
>NW_005841874.1:4041455-4056729 GCF_000455745.1 Alligator sinensis
GTAAATTGAACGCAATGTTTTCATGACCGAGCTAGGGCTGCTGTAATATGCTAACAGAGATCCATAAATCCTAAAAACAGTTTTCAATCAATTGGTGCATAGAAGAGTAATTGTGGAGAGTAACTGAAAAATCAAAGTAACAAATTCTGAAAACAGGGTCATTTGTGTTTATTTTTTAAAAGAAATTAGAGCATTTAAGGCCAACAGATCAACAAGGAAGACTACTCTGAAAGTACATGAGACATCTCATAAGTCTGCTGCAAGGCATTTGCAAGATTTTTGCCTCTGAGTCAACCTGTAAAGCTATTCATAGGAAAAAAGATTTTAGAGGAAATAGACATTTATACAAAATTATAAAATGCTTGCTTTAAGAATTATTGCTTTAGAAAGGATGCAAACATCCATATTTTGGGATAGTACCACTTAGGCCTTTCAAACAATAGCTAAAGGTTTGTTAAAATGGAGCTCGGTGCATTTAAAAAACAGTACTACAAAAAAGAGTCCGTCCCATTCCTGAGTATGCTAAAGCTATAAAACATAAGGAGCACTGGGAAGGCAGCAGTTTCTCACAGTGAGAGGTCTAAGGGCATTTCCTTTCTACACACTGCTTTCCTCCTTCTTCATACTCTTGTTTAGAGATCCACATCTGCTGAAAAGTACCCTGCAAAAAAAAAAAAAAAAAAAAAAAAGTTGAATCAAGGTTGCAACTAGGACATGATGTGCTGAGAGCAGGACAAACAAGCCAGGCTTTCCATTTTTTCCAAAAACCTGAATAAAGCCATGGCTGCCTTGATGCCTCTTACTACTAGGTTTGGTAAAAGGCTGGGATAAGAACAGGGAAAACTACCTTATCAACTTGCAGGATCAGGCCCAAAGATGCAGTAAAAAGAATCTCTCAAGAACCCCACATCCTTTACTCTTTGGAAGCGAGGGAAAAGCAGCTAAATTCAGCCACCTTCAGTTCAGGCATAGAACATTCTGTACTTTCCATGAATATCCCCTCTCCTACCACATACAGCACTACTCACTGCTCTGGGAGTAGCAGCTGCTACAGAAGTCATAAGCTACTTCTGTAGGAGTCTCTTTATTCACCTAATGATCCTTTCCCCAGGCTGTACTTACCAGAGAAGCCAAAATTGAACCACCAATCCATGAACTAAACCTCCGCTCCACTGTCGTGTTGTTTGCTATCAGCTTGAGCCGCATGCTCTGAACAGAGGGGGAAAAAATGTTAACAAGATCAAACTGAAAGTGGGGTGTGCAGCTGAAGGTTCAAGCCCTTTTCTAACCCTGAAAGGGATGGGATGGAGAGAACTTGGGACTTGCACTAAAGTCATTATTACAGCCGATTCAAAGAGACCGATTCTGTTGCTTTCTTCATGATATGAAGATTGTTTGCCCTGCACTTTGGAGGTCACTGCAGTGCTCCAAAAAGTCTAAGCCTGTTAAATATAAGAAATGGGTTGCTGATAACAGTCCATCTGCAAATTGTATGTGTGGTCCAGAGAACAAATCTCGGCTACAAAGCTAACAAGAACTCGAAAGGAATTTTGCCTTAATAGTCATAGGAAATTGCCACCATTCAAAAATAGTTAGGTTTTCAACAATTATTATTTGCAAGCAGAAAGGTAGGAACACAGTATTTTCAAACCAATTTAAATACCTGCACAAGCCTCTTTTACATTACTTATTTCCAAATTGCCCTGTATTTTTTTTTTAATAAAAGATAGGAACTAGTATCCCTCATTTTGTCCATAAAAAGGCTTCAGCAGTCTGAGCACAACATCAGATACTGGAAGTCCCAAAGCTGTAATCCTGAATTTGTCATTAATTCCCTTTGTATCTTTCATGAATAGTGAGGTCTTTCCTTACTTGGTCCAACATGAACTATTTGGATAAAAGCTCTGTGGAGAAGCTACAACTTTCCCGGTTCTGTAAGCTGGTCAGTCTATAGCATCTATTTTTTTTTTTTTTTGGTAAAACGTTTTAAATATTGAGCTCCTAATGAAATCAAAAGTTGCTGTGTATGTCTGTAACTACTATATAGGTCGGTGGATTTAAAAAAAAAAAAAAAAAAAATCACCTTAAGTAACAATTTAAGAAGTCTTACCGGTGGGGTTTTCTGAGAGAGTTCCCTGTTCAATCTGTCTGTAAAACTCTGTATAAGAGTATTTCCTCCTGCTACAATCACACTGCCATAAAGGCCCTGGGAAGAAAAAACAAAACTCCAAGAGTTTATTTGGGATGTATTTGGAGAGCATTTCTTTACCAATACAAAGTAAAAAAAGAGAATGGACCTGGTGACCGTCTATAAACTCACTAGGGGGAACCAGAAGGGTATGGGGGAGACGCTGTTTCCCCTAGCCCCTGCTGGCATAACAAGGAATAATGGGCACAAGTTGATGGAGAGGAGGTACAGATTGGACATCCGAAAAAACTACTTCACAGTCAGGGCGGCTAGGAGCTGGAACCAACTTCCAAGGGAGGTGGTGCTGGCCCCTACCCTGGGGATCTTTAAGAAGAGGCTGGATACTTACCTGGCTGGACTCATTTGAGTCCCGTTTTTGTTTTTAGGGTGAGTGGTTTTGTTTGTTTGTTTGTTTGTTTTTGGGTTGTTCTCCCGCCCTGGCGGGGGGTCGGGCTAGAAGATCTATTAGGTCCCTTCCGACCCTGAAACTATGAAACTATGAACTATGAATGCTACTAGTACTTACAGCCAGAAACATACCATATTACTTGACATAAGATATAATTCAGCATATAAAATAGATTATACTATGAATAGTAGCTTTATCTACTTTAAGAAAGAAGTTTATGATTAAGCTATACAAGGGTATGGGGAGGTAGTATGAAAACTGATCCCACACAATTCCCATTTGGTAATTTTACTTTTTTGTTTCTAGTCTGTGCTCATATCTTGTCTTGTAACTAGATGTACCAACTACAGAGACAACAGGAGGAACTAATATTTCATGAGGAAAAAAAAAGTGTACATCCCAAATCAAATACATTTTACATATAATACAGCAGGCAAAGACAAAAGGTGAATTGGTAGGTCAGATCATGACAACTTGACAAATAAAGAAAAGGAGTGGGGTAGCCCATATGCAGAGAGGGTCAGAAGCGCATGCAGCCAAATGGGCAATGCTCTTCCGCAGATAGTGATGGTGGGGGTGGACTCAAAAATGCAAAACGCTTTGTGATGAGATGCTCTCTCTTTTATCACCTGAACTGTATAACATAGGAATAGCTATCCTCAGACATGTCATATATATGTTTACATATTCCCCATTGTAGATACACAGCTTTTAGAGGTGAATGCTACAAGCACCATAAAATAACTTCTTAACTTCTGAAGGTCCATCGGTCTTCAACTACAATATATTTTAATTATGAACATTACAAACAAGACCATCTCTGCTGAAAATAAACCATGTCTGACTGACACTCACCGGTCTGATGTCTATATCGCACATTCCAACACTTGTGGTAACAACATGGCTCACACCCAGCATTGTATTGCCAGATAAGCCCTGGAACAAAATTATTAAGCCACAAGTCAGCGCTTCAAAACACTAAGGCATATTAAAGCAATATATAAATATTTATTCCTTATCCAGAGCCAACAGAGACTGGGATAAAGATTTATCTCAATTTGTAGTCTATTTTGTCACTATGGTATCTCAGCACCACACAGCTTTATTTAAACAAGTACCTGGTACCCTGAGTTAAATTTGTTCTCCTCCACCCAGGCATAGGTTGCAGCCCCAGAGAAGACAGAATATGAACACAAAAATGTTCTGCATCATTACAACAAACAAAGGAAAGGTGGCTCTGAACTACAAAGACTGAATAAACTATGTCTGCATATCTGTACGTGCTACTTTCATTTTTTTTACCTTTACATTGGAAGGATCAAATAATCCTTCTGGAATTTTTAGACGTTCTGCACCAAAGTCACAATTATAACCATTGGGGAACTCGTAATGAACTGTCGGCATCTGTGCAGCGACCCTGCAGGTAGATAATGGAGCATTAGTCATTAAGTTCTGTTGCTCTCTGTCAATATGTACAGTGCAGCAGCTAATTAAAAAAATATAAACCACAAATTCTAAAGAAACACAAACATGTTAATAATAGGATCTGTGTTTTTGGTAACCTATACTAGAATTTCTTGTACCTTGGTAAATCAAATGCAATCTCTAAAATCCAGATATACATTGTATTCCTAACTCCAAAAAATGATTTTGTCTAACATCAAACTTTTGTAATGAGCTAAAACCGGTACATCTTCCATTTTTAGGAAATTTACATCCGTCACACCATACACACAGCAAAGTTTTACAGAGAAAACAGTGACATACTGTTCATCATAGGTTGAATCGGATACTTGAAGGACAGAGGCTTGGAAATCCTGAATTACACACTATGGAGAGAAAAACAAAAGGTTATTCCAATGTCGACCTCACTTACACAATATGAAACAAGGAAAAAAGCCGTTAAAAAAGACCAAACATATTTGAAACTGATTACATGTTTATATAGCTTATTTAGGGGTTTTGGTTGTAGCCAAGTTGGTCTGAGGACATAGGCAGGCAAGCTTCTTTGAGAAGATGTGATCTCTTTTATCAGACCAACTGACTTGTTGGAAAAAAGTTCTTTGCAAGCTTTCACGCACAAGCACCCTTCAAGTGAAACTATTACAGCATATATATTTAGCGTAGTAAGCTACCTTAGAGGTTCAGAATGCTTAGCTTCTACGAGATGCGAGCATTTGAGGGAGGGAAGAAAAAGGAACAGGGCTGGGCCCCCCCCCCGCTCTGTCCTGTTTTTCTCACAAGTACAAAAGGTTCTAAAGAAGCTGGAAGACAAGGTATAAATAGCTTTGCCACTAGGGCACTTTATATAATAAAGGCGGAGTATTTCCTTTTGGAAATGAAAGTTTTATTGTAACCAAGGCTGAGCTCTACCAGAGCTATCATGAATTTTTATATTTAGCAAACTGTCTGTTTGGGAATATCTGCCAGTGAATACAAACTAGATGATAATGAACTAAAAAACTTAAATTGAGGCATAAATATTTAAATTTGGACTACTTGGGAAGCCAGTGCAGAGCAGGAGCTCATCTATATCACTGTGGCAACACAGAAGACCAGTCCAGCATATTCTCAATGACTGGTTCAGTTTCTCCCAAAGGAACTGTGGAAAGGGAGAGACTGAGTTTAGGATTACAAAACCATAGCGACTCCTTTGTTGGGAACATGTGGAACGATATAATGTTTCCCATAACTTGTTGGTCTAATAAAAGATATCAAATTCACCCAAGGAACCTTGTCTTCCCATAACTTGATACACACATGAAGACACACCCATATTCCTTTCTTGCTTATATCCTTACAACTATTTTCTTGTAATACTAAATAACTGGATCTAACTGAATACATTAGCATAAACTTAATTCACACCTATCCAACAAATCAAACCAGATTACCCTAAAACTTCAGTCTGCACATTTCAACAAGGGGACAAAATACAATTATCTGTTGAAACTGCTCTAAACAACAGTAAAACTGATGTTTGAAAGACAACCTAAATAGTTTTTCCTCCCCTCCACCACAAAAAAAAAATACATCACGTTGCATTTTTTTGCTAGAAACTTTTCTTTGTATGAGAATAGTATACATCTGCAAATGGAGTCCTTCATGAGACATGGAAGAAGGAACAGATTTACTTACGTTACACATATAATTGTGCCAAGATCTTGTGACCTGAGGCAATTTCTCTTTTCTCTTCCAATTGGCGGGAGATCCCTCTCGAACTGCTTCCTGCAATTGTAGGAACATTCAGTGACAGTCAACAATTTATGCTTCTCAAAATATAGCCCTTATTTAAAATCAAGTTACTTTCTCACCTTTGATGCAATCATATATGGAGGAATTATCTCTATGTTCATTTCCTGAAACAGTTCTCTGCATTGCATAGTAATAAAGTCGCCAGCCAGAGGTGATTTTACAATGCCTACAAGAAAATTTTGGAACGTGTTTAAACGCTTATTTAATAAGCAAACAGAATATTCCCAATTTGAAATGTCCACATTTTCTTTCAGTAGGAATAATAAAACTAATTTCTTGATACCAAACATAGTATTAAGTTATCCAGCTGTGAAAACTCTTTACCTTGTTGAAGTACATATCCATCATGCACCGGAATTGCAGTGGTATGTGTTGCTCCACTATCCAAAATCAGGCCTGTCGATCGGCCATTTGCAAAGCTAGTCAGATGAGTCAAGGAGAAGAGACTCTGCATGTTTTAAAAAGTTGTCAAATATAATAAGGAACGATAACCACAGAGTTCTACTTCAAACTTTACAACCGACTTATTGTGAGCCTCCAGTAACTGTCTACAAAAAAAAGTTCCAACCTCACACAGCTGACAGGTTTTAATTTACGTTGGTGGACCAAGACCTTGTCGTGGTGGAGAGGCTTGTGTCCCCCCACCATGATGCTCAGAGCTATGTCACCAAGTCTCACGCTCCTAGCAGGGTCACCCCTGGCAAACAGGCCTGAAGGGAAGTTCCAGACAAATCATGATCCAACCCTAAGTCTTCAGCAGCAGATCAGGTGGTAGATGTCAGGATCTCAACAGCTGTAAAGGCAAAAGAAGGTTGCAGCAAGATGGAGACCTCCTGTCACCTGGAGTTCTCCCTTGCCACTAGGCCCAGATCTCCTCCACATCAAGACTGTGTCGTTGCTGTTTCTGCACACCAGCTTCTTTCTGTTAAACCAGGTCACATGCAGGCTTCTACCACAGGAAACACGCTCTCCCCTCTACCAACCTCCAAAAGCCCTGCAGTGATGAAGCAGTGGTAACAGAGATCAGACTAGAGAATCCAGTAGTCTGCAGCCACAAATCTGCGCACAGGTTGCGGTAGCCTGATGGTCATCTTGCACCTAGGTTGAGACGGGTGCAATTTGGCAGCTACCATGTCTGAGCAGTCCTATTCAGGATCCCCTCTGCTCACCCAACATGGGAAGGGGGCTAGAAAAGGTGCTCTAAACCTAAGCTGTCTCATCTGCTCCTGACTGGATAATCGTGTCCAAATAGGATCATTCTCCCTGTGGTCAAAAACAGAAGACAATGATTTTCGCAAAATGGCAAGTTTGCACCGTAATGGATAACCAAGACAACAAATGACCAGAAAGAAGAAATTCCATTGTCTCTGGGGAACTAGTGAGATGCAACATCAACACTGCAGCTCGGAGTGAGACAAGACAACCAGATGAGGGTCAGATAAGTGAAGAGGGTAAAAACTACACGTCCTGGAAGGTGAAGCCAGCTCAGGACTGAAGCACTCACAGCACTGGCTTCAACGTCAAGAATCAGCTCGTCAATCATATTACATAGCTGCCTGTGGGCGTTAACAAACATCTCATGACCCTCCGTCTTAAGCTCAGCAACAACCAGTATGCCACTGTCCTCAGTGCGTACACCCCAATCCTTGATACTGACACTGATGTTAAAGAACAGTTCTATTCCAACCTTTACCATGTTCTGAATAATACTTGCAAGGAGGACAAGATAATTCTCCTCAGGTGATTTCAACACCAGTCAGGCATACCCTAGAACTCTGGAGTGGCACCACTGGGAAGAAAGAAGGAAAGTCAACTCCAATGGCATCCTCCTCCTGAGCAAATACACGGAGCATGGTTTCACGAACACCATCTTCAGACAGAGACAAATACAAGACTACATGGAGAAACCCTCACTCTAAGCACTGGCACCTCTTTGGCTGTTATATCATTAGAGTCTATGATCAAATGGATGTCCATATCGCACGACCCATGCAAGGAACCAATGACTGTTAGAGAGATCACCATCTTGTCAGATCCACGATGAACATGCAACTTAGTCCAAAGGACTGAAAACAGCCAAAAGCAATGCAGAGGACTTTCAACATCAAGGATCTTCAACAGTCTCTTCACGAAAAGCTCTCTGCCCTGTCCATAAATGAAGGCAATGTTGAGAAACTCTGGAAGGGATTTAAAATTGCCATCCTGTGGACTCAACAACACCAAGACTGGTTCAGTGAGAGCACCACTGAGGTCCAAATCCTTCTGGACTAGAAGAGAAGGGCTCAATCTACTTGGCAAGATGACACCTCATCTCAACAGAAGAACGAGATGTATCCACTCTTAGAAGCTGAAGCTCAAAGGAGGATCCAGGAAATCAGGTGTGGCAAGATAAAGCCAAGGAGATCCAGCTCCGTGCTAACAAACATGACATGCATAGCTTTTTCCAGGCAACAAAAGCCACATACAGCCCAACTTTCCATGCTCCTACTTTCTTGCGATTGCAGGATGACTTTTCGGCTCCTCAAAGACAATGAAACTATCCAAGCTAGATGGAAAGAGCACTTTAAGGCAGGCTCCTTAACCATGATTCAAATGGTATGGATATCAACATTGAGTCCATCCCTGAACACCCTGAAAGGGGATCCCTTGCCAATCCTCCTATCCTACGAAAAGTCTGGTGTGCCATCAAGAAAACCAAGAACAACAAGGCTACTGAACCAAACTGGCATGCCTGCTGAAATCTACAAGACCGATGGCAATTAGCTGGTGCACAGACTCCACAAATTTATTCTTCAAATTTGGAACAACAAAGAATTCCCTAGGTATCTGAAGAATACCAATACCATGACAATCTTCAAAATAGGAGAAAAATCTGTGTGTGGGAACTATAGAAATATCCTCCTCCTTTCCACAGCAGGGAAAATCCTTAGCAAGAGGAAGAAAATGATTCAGGAGGACATAGGAGAGGAAAGTCCTGCCAGAATCTCTGTGTGTTTTCAGACCGTCCCGTGAGGCAAATGACATGATCTTTGTTGCCCACCGGATCCAAAAAAGCATCAGGAACAACATCAGGACCCATATATGGGCTTCACTGACCTTACTAAGGCCTTTGATTCTATCAATCACAAAACCCTGTGGAAAGTACTGGCCAGATTTGGATGCCCTGAAAAGTACATCAAGGTCTTGAGGCTTTCCTACTATCAGATGTCTGAAACATTCTGCGTAGCAGATTAGAGAGACATCCATTCGTCATGCAAACTGGGGTCAAGCAAAGATGCATCACCACCCCAACTCTCTTCTCCATTTATTTGATAGTCATCATGCTTCTCAATAAGGATCACCTTCCTTCTGGAGCTGACACTGAATAGATGAAGGATTCTTCAATCTGGGACATTTTCACTCACAGACCAAAGTATTCAAACAACCATCCTTGACTGTCAATATGCTAACAACTGGGCCATCCTTGCACACACTGAGGAAAGCCTCCAGACTGCACTGGATCTCTTCAGAAAAGCTTACCAAACTTCGGGCCTCTTTCTCAACATTGGTAAGACTAAAGTGCTTCATCAGCCTGCCCAGGCCATGAATGTGACCTCCCCCTCCCCCCCACTTCCAAATTACCATCAACAGAAAGACCCTACGGGTAGTTGAGCAATTCCCCTACCTCAGTAGCCACCTCTCAGAGTGAACACTGATGTGGAGATCTAGCACAGGATCCGGTGCACAAGTGCCTCCTTTGGCAAATTGCTTTGGTGTGTCTTTATTCATCACAATCTCTGGAAAGACACCAAGATCCGGGTCTGCAATGCAGTCATCATCCCTGCTCTTCTCTACAGCTGTGAAACATGGGTGACTTACTGTTGTCATCTCACGAGCCTGGAGAAGTATCACCAATGATGCCTACAGAAAATTCTCCACATCAAATAAGAAGGTTGCTGCACAGATGCCAGTATCCTCACTGAAGCCAATATTACTGGCGTTGAGTCAGTGATCCTCAAGCACCCATTTTGCTGGACTTGACGTTGTGTGTATTCACCTGACTCCTGATTCCCAAAACAAATGCTCTATCCCAGCTTAGTAACAGCCCAAGATCTCATGATGGCCTGAGGAAACGCTGTAAGGACACTTTGAAGGCATACCTCAAGAAAACAGACGCCGACATTGAAGAGCTGGGAAGAGCTGGCTGCCAACCAACTCTAATGGCACCACAACCTCAACCAGGTGGCAGCCCGTTTTGAGGTAAAACATCCTGTCCTCAAAGCAGGGGAGAGAGAGCAGAAGGAGGAAAAGGAGAGGATTCTCATCCTGCAGCCTACTTTCCCTTGTGAAATGACCTGCAGCTTCTGTGGGCGATCTGTGGCTCAAGGATTGGACTTCTAAGTCGCTTCAAGGCTCATGAATAAGTCATAACAGAGATCTTCCTCAAAAATCGAGGGATTGCCGATAAGAACAAATAATAATAATAAAAAAAATACATACCAACCTCACAGATGATGGGTTTTAATTTACACTGGTAAACTGCTCTGAGGGTTGAATGAAAGTGATAGAAATTCTGTGTCATACCAAGTAGAAATCTTTAAATAAAATGCTTCCAGCTTACTTGGATTTTGAACTGCTGCTCAAAAAGGTAGATGTTATTAATTTAAGATATTTATAACACTGCTGGTTGAATGTCTTCAATCTCAGATATCGGTTGTGGGAGACAGGAATTAAGCACTTCCATTACCCGAGAAAGCCATTTTAGGTATAGTGTTACATGCAGCATATGATATAAATCTGTAAAAGTTATTTCCCAGAATAGTTTCAGCAGATTTATAGAACTGAACACTAAGGTGACAGCACAAATGGAAGCTATTTCCTGAATATCAGTTATTACGGGAATCTATTTTGATGAGAAAAAAAGTATAGGCATCTTATTCTACTAATACCCACGTTTAATAAGATTTCAGTAGGTCCTGAAAAACTGTGTAGACCAACATTTCAAGGATACGCTGTCAGGACTGCAGTTTTACACAAGAAAAAAGCAGGGATGTTGTAATGTTCAAACATCAGTTCTGTCAATTTCTCGCGCTTTGCCCTGGTATTCCACTGGAAAAGTGGGGTAAGCAAGCAAAACAGAAATAATGAACCTCTCAAGAGTCATTATGCTTATTACGGTCTGTTCAGAGTGCCAACAGATGTTAAGAAAATCAAGATTATTAAAACTGAAGCTTATGTAACTTCGCATCTGGTCTTAAAGCAAGATAATTATGTTTTTCTGTAGCAGGATTGGAGGGCTGTAGCCATGATGGTCCAGGAAGTGTGCGAGAAACAAGGGTTTTTAAGGGTGATATCCAACTGTACAGGTGGGAGAGAGATCAGACAAGCTTTGGGCCTAAAGTGTCCTTCTTCAGGCCTGGAAAAGAAGCAAATGCAACCTGAAGCATCTAAATCAGGGCCATCCAGCTTTTAAGTGGCTGGAGACCACATGCCATGCAAGCCAAACAACCCACCTGCTGCACCAGCATAAGCCACAGGCCTCTCACTGCATCTCGCCACAGAAGTGAAGCCACAGGCTCCCGACAGCACCACACCACATGGGCATCCTGGCCTCACCTTCAGGCCACTGGCTGCAGTCTCATGCTGCCCCACCCCTGACGTGGGGGCAGCAAGTAAAAACTGAAGGAAGGAGAGGGAACCTGGAGAGCTCAGCTGCAGCAGCAGTGATGGAAAGAAGGGGGAGAGTTGGGTGGGAGCCTGGGGGCCACAAATTAAACTTTTGCAGACCACATGGGCCACAGGTGGCCAGTTTGACAGCCCTGATCTAAATAAACACTTACCTTACACCACACTTGCTCCTTTCCTGGACCTGAACAAGGACACTTTGTGCCCAAAAGTTTGTCTAACATCTGTCCCATTTGTGTATATCAGGAATTTTATTTCCTTAGAGGAGTGTTCAGTTTTTATATTACAAAACTTTTTATTTTCGATTTGCTTAATTAAAAGGACTTTCTGAAAAATTTATTTTTGATAACAAGCAAAAGTTCAATTTTAAAACTCTGCAAATGAAAATTCTTTCTAGAGCTCAGTGCACGTGCAACCCCTCACAGCAGCATTCCCTGCTCAGGCGGCAGGCGGGGGGGGCAGGCGGGAGCGCTGGTGTCCCTCCCCTAGAGCACCAGCCGTGGAGCAGGGGTGCCAGGAGAAGTCCCACTGGCCCTTCTGGGCATGTCCCTGGCCCTTCTGGGCATGCTGCTGGCACTTCCAGGCAGCATTCCCTCTTAGAGCCACCTTAGAGGGAACACTGCTTCAGGGTTGCTGCACACAATCAGCTGCGGGCAACCCAGCACCCCAGTCACTGACTGGCCGCTTAGGGGGCAAGTGCCCCCCACCCCCAACTCAGGAGGCACCAGTCACCCATGCTAGAGCTCATTCCATGAGTTTCAAAAATTTTCATGAAACTGAATTAAGGTCCAAAAATAAATTTGTAATGTAAACATATACTGAAATGTGAAAGGGAAAGAAATTAATTCAAATTTTCCAGTTCCCAAGGTATCTTTCCATAGCTGTGCTTGTACTTAATTTAAGCAGAGACAACAACCACATGCCAAGTCACACCTGAATGTTGAGTCCCATTTTACTGAATAAAATCTCCTAAACCAGTTTTTAAGTTAGTTTAGCTCACTTAAAAATGTGCGTCTTACCACAAATTTGCCCTGCACCCTCCCCAAGTGCTACCTTGATCCCCTTCCTACATCCCTCTGCTGTTCTGCTTTCTGCCCCATCTGCCCCTGTGCTGTGTCACCTCCCCAACCTACCATGTGCCACACAGAAGCTGCCCATGCCCCTTATGGCACCTATGCCCTGGGTTGGCTACTCCTGGTTTAAACTATACTTAACACAGTCCAGTCTGTGGAAGATTTTTTGTTGCATCATTTCCCATTCAAGTTGGTTTTCAAAAGTTGTTGTTGTTGTTGAAGAACAGCGTGTCAGTGGGACAAACTGATAGACGGTTCCACGATACAGTGGATACCAGTCCACTGAGAAGTAGACCTCCGCCAAGAACCCCATGACAGCCACGCAGCAACAACTCAATACACCACTGAAAGGCCCTATTTGGAATGACTGTTATCAATGAAGGATACATTCATTATAGACACCTTCTGTGGTTTCTATGCATATTCCTACTTCCTGCCATTTTAATCCAGAGAACAGCAAGTAGGAGAACTGCTGCCAATATCTCTACTTAAATTCACATACCTCCAGTTCTCCAATGACCTAGAAGGCCATGCAGATTACCCTAGAGAACCAATTTAAAGCCTTTCTATTATACGTATGTTGCCTCTCCCCTGTTCTATTTCTGCAGGGCTGCCTGAGCCTGACAGATTATTTTCAATGGCATTTTTATTTTTAGTACATATAGGAGAAGAACACCTAAAACATTTCCACTTTTATCCCAGTAAAACACAAAAAAAGGCTCAAAACTAAATACATACAAAAATGCAGATCAAATAATTGTAGAGAATGGGTGTAGTGTGCTATGCCACATAAACATGGTTATCATTTCACATTACTGAGAACAACAAAAAATACAAAAAATAAATCTATCACGATAAAGTATTTTCAAATTACTTGGTTTTGATTTTTTTTTATAGTATTAAACATTTCTAAATGACAACGGAATTTAAGCCACTTCAAAAGAGAGAGAAATTATTTTTACTCACTGGTGCTTCTGACATTAGGACAGGATGCAAACTCGCTTCAGATTTAATGTGCATCTTGTACGTATGATCCAGAATTGCCTGGAAACTATCCCAGTCTTCAACTACAAACATTACAGCAGGTGGAGTAGTTCAATTAACAGTGACATTTGACTTCAAGTAAAATGTGTAATAAACACACACAACAGAAAGACATAACTTTTATCAAGAAGATCAAGCAGTAATCAGCAAAATTCACAAACTGCAACAGCTTTAAGAAATCTTGTTTATATGACTCATCATCATAACAGCTGGCAAGTAGATTTGCAGCATGACCTTTAAGACTGTACTTCACACTATTAGCAAACTTGGTAGCCATCATTAGGAGCTACAAGCTTCCTTACTGGTGCGTTTGAAGAGCAAGTCTTCACGCTACTCTTTACAAATATTTGCCACCCTTTTTTTCCCCCAGATGGGGTCTAATCCAGTCCACCAAATACAGGAAAACTCTACAGTTTTTCCTCAGATCAAGCAAACGCTCACTGCCTCACTAAGCAGCTTCTTCATAAAATGCATATATGACACATTACTGTTTCGCATGCAAAAGGCATAACTGCCATAGCCGTACATTAAGTTAGCAATCAGATCTTAAAAGCAAGAGGAAAAGGATAGAGCACCATACTCATTCCATTTTTTAAGGGCGAAATGGCTTCCATGTTTTCCCTTGGGACGCGCAGTGCATTGGTGTCTATGTAGTAAGTGGGGCCCCCTTGTTTGCCTTTATCACCATCTATCTCCATCAGCGTGCTGCCATCGTCCCTCTCCAGTACCACACCAATCGCTGTGGGAAAATCAACCTGAAATGTGAACACACATTTGCTCGCTCATAGACTTATAGAAAATTAGGGTTAAGAGAGACCTCGGGCGGTCACATCTAGTCCCATCCCCAAGATCATCCCAACCAAAGCTCTGTCTAGCCAGGCCTTAAAACCCCCACAAGCATGGCGCTTCCACCACCTCTCTGGGTAACCCGTCCCAGTGTCTGACTCCCCTCCTAGCAAGACATTTCTTCCTAATATCCAACCTTGAATCCCCTTGCTGCAACTTCAAACTGTTGCTCTTCATTCGGTCATCCACCACTGCCTACATCAGCGGTTCCCAAACCAACCACCTGTTTAAAACGATGTGCCGCCCACAAATTTTTCAGCTCGACCTTCGGTACCGCCAGCTAACGCGTGTCACGTCAACTCGTTATCGTGAATAATGACACAAAGTCATTTATCCCAAGGAGTCGTTATAATGAATAATCATTTCACAAATAATCACATGAAGTCATTTATCACATGAAGTTGTAATAGTGAATAAAGTCGTTATAATGAATAATCACATGAAGTTGTAATAGTGAATAAAGTCGTTATAATGACTAATCATATCACAAATAAACACATTAATTAATTATCCCATCAAGTTGTTATAATGAATAATCACGTGAAGTAATTTATTCCATAGCATCATTATAATGAATAATCTTGCGAAGTCGTTATAACGTATAAAGTCGTTATAATGAATGAAGTCATTATCACATGAAGTCATCACAATAAACGTGTCGTGGTGCCAGTGACAGATTTCATAGACGTTCGGGCTGGAAGGGACCTCGGAAGATCATCGAGTCCAGCCCCCCGCCCAAAGGGCAGGAAGTCAGCTGGGGTCATAGGATCCCAGCAAGATAAGCATCCAGTTTGC
>NW_005841874.1:4057216-4057522 GCF_000455745.1 Alligator sinensis
TTGTTGGGTTCCTTAGCCGCAGCATCGCGCTGCAGGCTCACGTTCGTCTTGTGGTCAATGATGACCCCCCAAGTCCCTTTCGTCCGTAGCGCTGGCCAGCGTAGCACCGCCGAGCCTATGAGGATGCTGCGGGTTTTCCCCCCCAGGTGGAGAGCCTGGCATTTTTGGGCCCCGCGCCCTGCTGCAGGGCTCCCCGGGCAGTCCCGCTCCCCCCGCGGTGATGACTAGGCCGCGCCGCCCCTCACCTTGGGGCAGTCCTCGCCGGCATAGCCCGCCCGCACCGTGTAGGAGCCGATATCGAAGACC
>NW_005841874.1:4057736-4081277 GCF_000455745.1 Alligator sinensis
CGGCGGGGGGGGAGCCAATCCGGCGCCAAAAAAGAAAATGGCAGGAAAGCAGCAAGTATGGTTGCGGAGCGGGGGGGCGGGGCTGCTTCTGCTCCTCCCCGCTCTGCTGCCAGCACTTTTTAACCCTTCAGCGCCCTCCATTTAACCCCTCAGCTCCCAGCATGGACCCTTCAGCAGCCAACCATTGCTCCTCGCTCTGCTTCTTCCTCCTTCCTTCCCCCCGGCTCCTCTCATGTCCTCACAGCTTCCCCTTCTGCCCAGGGCTGCTCCCCCGGCCTGCTGGAGCCCATCTATGCCCCCCAGGCTCCCTCAGAAGGCGACCATTGCCCGTGGGGCCCTCGTCCTGTGGAGGCGGAGGGGCCCGAAGGGGCAGCCCGGTGCCACGGGCCAGCGGGGTTGGTGGCAGCCTGCTGAGCGTTGCACAGGGCGCAGAGCGCACGTTCCTCGGCTGCCGTCGCCTCCCGCTGCAAGGCCCCGGGAGCACATCCTGAACCGGTGGCACGCAAGAGGCTGGGTTTGGTTTCCGGGTGCAAGCGATGCTCTTGGCTTACGTGGATGTTCGGCCAGCGATGCACCTAAGGAATGTGTCCATGCATCGCGCAACCGAAAAGGAAAGCAAGCAGGCCAAGAGTCAGGATTTGTGCCTTTCTCTGGCTCTGGAAAGTGAGCCCCTAAAGGATGGCTTTGTTTCTACTTTTTAATTGGTGTCGTCCTCGGACCCTCAGTTTACATAGACGGCCAGCCTGAGTTTCAGTCTGATTCTGGAGTGTCAATGCCTCGAGGCACCGCAGATTTTATCAATCCAGTGTAAAGCCACTCCGGTCAGTGGGTCCTGTGGCTGACGGCTGCCTGTGAGGCTCGGGTAGCAGAAGAAGGTGAAATACGGAGGGATGGATTTGGTTTCCAGGTACAGTGCTGCTTTTGTCAGCTCACATGAATGTTCAGCCAAGCTCAGTTCTCTCATAAAGCTTCTCAAGATTCATTTACCAATGATGGTTCAAGTTCGCGGATGACACCAAGTTGTGGGGGAGCAGGGTCGCACCTGAAGATAGGCTGCAGATTCAGGCGGGCCTGGACAGGCTGGAGAGGTGGGCGAATCAGAACTAGATGAAGCTCAACACTGAGAAGTGTAAGGTGTCCAGCAATCCCCAACATACCTACATGCTCAGTGGCACCAATTTGACTAGCACCACGATATATACTGGTGAACAAGTTAAGAGGTTCACATACTGGTGAACAAGTTAAGAGGCTGTGACTTGGATGACTACACAGTCCGGTGGGTGGCGAATTGGCTGGAGGGTCGCACCCAGAGAGTTGTGGTGGATGGGTCGGCTTCGACCTGGAAGGGTGTGGGCAGTGGGGTCCCGCAGGGCTCAGTCCTTGGACCGATACTCTTTAATGTCTTCATCAGCGACTTGGACGAGGGAGTGAAATGTACTCTGTCCAAGTTTGCAGATGACACAAAGCTATGGGGAGAAGTGGACACGCTGGAGGGCAGGGAACAACTACAAGCAGACCTGGACAGGTTGGACAAGTGGGCAGAAAACAACAGAATGCAGTTCAACAAGGAGAAATGCAAAGTACTGCACCTAGGGAGGAAAAATGTCCAGCACACCTACAGCCTAGGAAATGACCTGCTAGGTGGCACTGAAGTGGAAAGGGATCTTGGCGTCCTAGTGGACTCCAAGATGAACATGAGTCGGCAGTGTAACGAAGCCATCAGAAAAGCCAATGGCACTTTATCGTGCATCAGCACATGGATGACGAATAGATCCAAGGAGGTGATACTTCCCCTCTATCAGAAACTGGTCAGACCGCAGTTGGAGTACTGCGTGCAATTCTCAGCACTGCACTTCAAGAGGGATGCGGATAACCTGGAGAGAGTCCAGAAAAGGGCCACTCACATGGTTAAGGGCTTGCAGACCAAGCCCTACGAGGAGAGACTAGAGAAACTGGACCTTTTCAGCCTCCGCAAGAGAAGGTTGAGAGGCGACCTCGTGGCTGCCTATAAGTTCATCACGGGGGCACAGAAGGGAATTGGTGAGTATTTATTCACCAAGGCGCCCCCGGGGGTTACAAGAAATAATGGCCACAAGCTAGCAGAGAGCAGATTTAGATTGGACATTAGGAAGAACTTCTTCACAGTTCGAGTGGCCAAGGTCTGGAACGGGCTCCCAAGGGAGGTCCTATGAACATCTATGAATCTATGAATCTACAACTGAAAGGGACCTAGGAGTAATAATCAACCATCGCATGGACATGAGCCATTAATGCAATGCTGTAGTCAGCAGGGCAAACAATACCCTGGTATGCATCTACCGAGACATCTCATGTAAAAGCAAGGAAGTGATTCTTCCACTGTATTCAGCATTGGTGAGACCGCAGCTGGAGTACTATGTCTAGTTCTGGGCGCCACATTTCAACAAGGACGTGGAAAAACTTGAGTGGATCCAGAGAAAGGCCACCCATATGATCAGGGACTTGCAAGGCAAACCATACGAGGAAAGGCTGAGGGACTTGGGCCTCTTCAGCCTAAAAAAAAGAGAAGGCTGAGAGAGGACGTGGTAGCAGCTTACCGCTACATCAGGGAAATATATTCATCAACAGCTCGGCGAACAACTGTTCACCAGGGCACCCCTGGGGAAAACCAGGAGTAATGGCTGCAAACTCCTGGAAGACCACTTCAGGCTCAACTCTAGGAAAAACTCCTTCACAGTCAGGGTGTCCAGACTGTGGAATAAGCTCCCTCCAGAAGTGGTGCGGTTGCCATTCCCTGGAAATCTTCAAGAGGAGACTGGACAGTCACCTTGCTGGGGTCACCTGACCCCAGTTGTCTTTCCTGCCTAGTGCAGGGGGTTGGACCCGATGATCTTGAGAGATCCCTTTCAGATCCTAAAAATCTATGAATCTATGGTACCTAATGAATACATGTATAACAAAATAGTAGCCAAAGAGAAAAGAAAGCAGGCCAAGATTCAGGCAAGCTTTTTACTTTTCTGGAAAGTGAGCCCCTAAAAGATGGCCTTGTTTGTAGTTTTTTATTGGTTTCCTCTGTAGCCCTTCAATCAGCACAGGCTATCAGCCTCAGTTTCTGTCTTATTTTAAATTGTAAGTACCTCAAGGCACTGCGGACTTTGTAAACCTGCTGAAGTCAGTGGAGTTATTTTGATTACACTTGGATAATCAAGAGCAGGCTTTGATTCATCATCATTACTTGTAAAGCTCCACACTTGTTCTCTATATCAATAAGTCTTAGTTTACTTGGACAAAAACATAATATGTCATTTAAATCAGATTCTCCTTTCACTTACTATAAAATGGTTATATAAATGTGTAAGTTTACTGATTTCAGAGTTATCCCAAGTTTACACTAGGGCAACCTCTTTAGACTCAAGAAGACACCCCTCATTAGATTCAAATCACCCCTTGGAAATTACCAGGTCATAGCTTTCACTCATTTTTTGACTACCGAAAAATAATAGAGCAATTCTTATGTTGCAAAGAACTCAGAAAAACAACAGCAGATCAGACTGTCTTTGACACTATGGACTCCTGTTCAAAATCCCTGGGTTTCTCTTGTTCTCCTGGAGGTGTTTGTGCCAGTATTACACAGTACAGCGTGCCAGCCTTAAAACAATCTCATGGGACCCTGGTTAAGAATCACTGCATTGGATGAGAAAAGTAGCTAGTCAAGTGTTTGCGTGGACTACAATTCCCAGCCTGCTACACACTGAGGGTGGGCTGGTGACTGACAGCCTCCACTTAGGTCTCCTCCTACACCAGTCACACTGAAATGCAGGGAAAATATTAAAACCCAGCAATAGGAGACAGCTGGAGATACAAAAAACAGCACTATTACAGGAGAACCAGGAGATGGTTGCACACAATAGCTCCTAAGGGTAAGCAATTCCTTTCATTTCATTTGACAAACAGTGATTTTTTTTTCCTGTTTCTTTAATGGGGGAAAGTCATTCATAATTTCAGCTCATCCTCTGGTCATTGAGAAAAAAAAACGTATACTTTTTTGCTGCAATGTCTTCTTCGACAAAACTGGAAACTGGCATTAGTGATGTCGATGTTGCTACTGGCACTAGAAATATACATGCAAATCCTGTTTTGCCTTGGCTGTACCATGCAAAACTAGACTGGAGTGTGCCTCTTATGAAACATTTTGAAGATACTGTATTATCATGATTTCCAGCATGTGGCACTAATACCCAAACTAGGATTGCTGGTGGAGGTGGAGTTGATAGGAATTAAGAGAATCAGTGGGGAAAATATGGAATTAAAATGGCAAAAGATTTTCAATTAAATGTTATTTGTATTTTTCCAGATTACTGTCATAATGTTTCATGGACACTATATAATATGAAACCTTTGCAGAGCAACCATAAAGTCAATCTAGTGGCTGCTAGATTATTTCTCCAGCCTAGGAGAATTGTTGGGTGGTGAAGAGCCCCCAAAATGGCTCTTATGCCAGCTGAAGGTGTGTGGCAGGGGGCATGTGCCTGATGTATGCCTGTGCCTACTTGGTCCCTGCTGCTGTAATGGCCATTGGGGACTGTTGGCAGCCACTGCAAGAAAAGCACAGACCTTAGGCTGTCCTTGCCTGTTCTGGGGATCTCTGTGGTGCTAATCAGCCCATGGATTTGGGAAACACAAAGGTACAAAGTGTGCAGTTTAGGATTTTAAATATTCTTCCACTAACGTAGAGAATTCAGCTGTGGGTATGTGCATAATTGCATGTATTTAGATTGCAAGTGCCTCAGGCTAGAGTTGTGTAGTCTTATCTTCCCCTGCCCTGCAATGGTCCTCAGCATCTGTGGAAAGGGGGTGCTGAGTGCTACCTATCAAATTTGGTAGCATTTCAGGCTGGGTTTTTACTTTCCTCGCTGGGTCGCTGATGGTCTGTTATTGCAGTGTCACGCAACTTCCAGTAATCTCGCTGCCCTCCCTCCCCAGAGAGCAGTGCCAGCTTTTAGATCATGGCAACAGACCAACAATGACAATGGGTTATTGACAGTGCTGCGTCTCTTCCTGGTTCCTCCATCCCAGCCTGCTTCACCTAGTTTTGGTCAGATTGTAACAGTCAAAGATGAATGTAGATGTTTACATGAGATAAAATAGCATCCTGGTTGCACTAGTGATTTAATTCCTTTCATTCCTATCAGTTGCCCTTTAAGGTGTTCTATAACAACAGTAGGTGGGCACCATGCAGGTTTTATCTTCTATAAAGTAAGGAAGTATTATTATCCTGATTTTATAATGGAGGGACTATAACATGGAGACTACAGGGTAGATCCATGAAAGGATTTGGGTTTTGTGATACTCAACATTGCCACACCTAACTTCTTAAGTTCCTGGTCCTCAGAATCCACCACCCTGAGTTAAATGCCTAAGTTCCCTTCAAATGCAGGGAAGAGCTTGATCCTTAAAATGGATTTGCAACATCCAGCAAGCTGAACAGTGGCAGGGGGCAGAGGAGAGGGTGGGGGAGCAGTTAGCATCAACTCACAAATAGGCAATATCAGAGAAGAGAATGTTTGAAATCTCACCTCTCTCCAGGACTTAAAAGTGCCTGACAAATGACTAACAGATTAGAGTGGGAGTGCTCAACCCCCTGGCCCACAGGACAAATCCAACCCATAGAGCCAAGCCATCCAGCTCACAGGGTTCCCCATGGGTCTCAAAATTTGGTGCTGCTCCTCTAATTGTTACTCCCCTGCTGCCAAATTTCCAGACTCATGGGGACCCCTGTGACCTGGATAGCATGTTAGATTGGTGTGCTTGGGACCCTATCCAGGCCTGAAGGGGCTGGCTGGAGGCAGTGTGGGCCTGGATCCTGCAGCTCGACACTAAGGGAGGTAGTACAGGGGCTAGGGGAGGTGCACGGAGCCCAGGGAAGCAGCACGCAACTCCTTGAGGTGACATGGGGTTGTGAGAGGTGGCACAGGGCCCAATCCTAGCTGTGAGAGGTGGCTGTGAGAGAGGGAACAGGGCCCATGCTGGCCTGCATGCTGGCCCCAAGCCACTCATCCAGCCTAAACCAGCAAAAGTTTTGAGTGCCACTGGGTTAGAGTTAATAGCCCAGAATCCCCTCCTGGAGATAGGAAATCCCTTTTGGAAACGGATAACTAGCTCGTTCTTCTTTTAAAACACGGTTTGACAAGGTGGTACCCACCCTGGACTGTTCACCCAGGAAGCAGAAGACCCCCTTAGCCTGAAGGAGGTTCAAACCCATGGTTCCTACTCCCATAAGAATGCCCTAACTATCAGGCTGTCAGCTAGTTTGGGTGTGGACACTCACTTGGCCTGCTGAAGCTGCACCACTGTGCAGCCAAGAATTCAGTCCATTGAGATGCTGCTGAGAGAGCAGAACTGGTTTTGTTGTGCAGTGGTTAGGGCCCTCACCTAGGAAAAGGGAGTCCGAAGTTCCAGTCCCTGATCCCAGGACTCGGTTATGTACTTCGTGTTAAATGGCTGTTGCATTTCTGGGAGCAGGGATTAGAATCCAGGACCAGCCCTCCCAGGCGACCACTGAACTACAGGGTCATGCTCTCTCTGGCCCTATGAATCTTCTGTTCTTTTGTGCTAACTACACCTTTCCCAGTGGGGTGGAGAGTGCCCCACCAGTACTAGCCAATAGCTTGGTTTTGTGGGTCCTCTCCTTCCAGATCAGGGGGTTGAACCTGATCAGTCTGAGGGCAAGCTAACCATGAGACCATTATACTTACCACCACCTCAATATTTTCAGAAAAAAACCTGTCCGCGGTTGCTGTGTTTTGTGCTGAACTCCATACTGTCACTGTAGGTTAGGTACACTCTGAGCATGCTTACTAAACTGAACCAATCACAGGCCTTAGGCAGAGGAACAGTTTCTGGATCTTTAACGAGCCTTAGGCATGCGATAGAGGCTGAACCATTAGGCATGCGATAGAGGCTGAACCATTTAGGTTGCCAAGGTGGCATTTGCTACGAGCAAAAGCAGAACTCTGGATGCCTAAAACACCCTGATGGCAAAAAACATAGGTGCCGGAGAGGTTAGATAGGCATTCTGAAAACCACACTCTCAGATTTAGGTGCCTGTCTTCCATCTAAGTCTCACGTTAGATGTTTGAGTCCTTTTGGGGTACTGGGCCTGAATGCTTTGTCCAGGGTAACGTACAAAATGTCTGTAGCAAAGCAAGGAATTCAACCCAGGTATTTCATATTCTAGGCTAGTGCCCTTGTCTTTTAGCTCTGTGTCTTGACAGCACTGTATAAACAGCAATCCTCACAAGTACACTGTGAACATTTGTAAGTATTCTTGTTTTTCAGAAAGGGAGTTTTAGATGGATAAACTGAACGATTTATCCAAGGTCTCACAGTATGATCCTGACAAAAGAAGAGTTAGAGCTCAGGAGTTCCTGGCTGTGCTAATTCAGTCCTCACTTTTCTTAAGGCTGCTTAGAAGTCTAATACTTCTTTTCTGAAACCTCTCAGGCCACATCTTTGACCACAGTTTAGGGGCCTTTTCACTTTGCAAAACTGCTTTAACAACTGAGAATTCTTCCTGTGTAGGGACACAACAACTGAGAATTCTTCCTGTGTTGGGAAACTTCTTGCTGATGTAGAGTCAGGCATGCTTGTTCAACACCACGCCAGTGATGTGTGGCACAATTGGCACAGGCAGCTTCTGCGTGTGGCATGCAGCAGACTGGGTAGGGGACAGGCAGCACAGTGGCAGATAGGGCAGAAAGCAGAGCAACATATTGGGCAGGGGAAGGGGATCAGAGTGGCATGGGGTATGGAGCTGATTTCTGGCATACCTACTGAGAAGGTTGGCCGCCGCAGTTTTACAGTATGCATATTCTTCCAGGAGGAGAGGGAATGGACAAGGCGTCTGCTTACCAATCTCAGTGTGACAGTTATTTGGGACATACATTACCGCAACAGCTTTTCTAATGACCCTCATATTCAAAGTCTTCGTACCCACTAGAGTGAAACTCCACCCGGGAGACGGTGTGCTTGTTTTTACTAGAAGACAACCTTCTCAAACCTCCATCATCTTTCAGTAATCTCTACAGAAGCGCTCATGGTGCAGCCGTCAGATTCCAACGGAAATGCGATTTCTGCTAAATACCTTGTCACAAGGACAATAAAAGGAAGGAAGGACAGAATATGAAAAGCAAACAAACAAATAATCGCTAAACCTAAAGCCCCATTTCATTTGCT
Source organism: Alligator sinensis (assembly GCF_000455745.1). Lineage (NCBI taxonomy): Eukaryota > Metazoa > Chordata > Crocodylia > Alligatoridae > Alligator > Alligator sinensis. The sequence continues at coordinate 4,065,951 of NW_005841874.1, forward strand.
TTGTGCACTATGCCTGTAAAAAAACCCCAAAAAACAAACAAAAAAACCCCGTAAACCAACTGAATATGTGCCAAAAGAGCCTAAAATGATGATAATTTCCCAGGCCCAGGGGAATTCCATGGATGACAGCTAACTTTCCTTGTTTTGATGACTCTCCTTTTTTTTTCACCCACCACATTCTGTTCCCCATCAGAGAGGATGCTTTTGGTGAGAAAGCAATACCCCAGCAGTCTTTAGTCTCTGGAAAGGCCCTTTGGTGCTGTGGGCAGCCAGCCAAAACATGGCTGGGTTGAAATTATGCCAAAGAACAGGGCTAACTTCAGGGCATTAGAGTCTGAGAGGTGGCTTAGATTCATTTTCCCCTCCCCTCCTCATAAATATGCCAAATGTATCTCAGCCACATCTGAGATCTAATCTACAGTGTATAACTATACATGTCAATCATCGAACATAAACCAGATGTTCTCTATGATCATCTAGCAGGGGAAACATTATAAACCTAGTTATAAAACAGTGGGAGAGCAAAGGACAAAGAACGTCAAGTTGGCTACCTGGAAATGTGCAGCAGCAGGATTGAGGAAATAAGCCAAATTGTAAGGTCTTGTTTGGTTTTATCAAGTTTTAATTATGTTTCATATAAGGACACTTTACAATGACCAGTTTATGGTATACCAGTGGCTCTCCACCTTTTTGCCTCTATAACTTTTCTCAATTTAGCAGCACCCCAATTCACAAACTAATTTCACTTGTATTAGAGCAATTCTTTTGTTGCAAAGAACTCAGAAAGACCACAGCGGGTGAGAATGTTTTGACAGTATGGATTTTTATTTGAAATCTCTAGGTTTATCTTGTGAATGATGTGTAGTGTTGGCACACTTAACAGTTCTAGTCTTGTGTATCACCCTTTAAAGGATCTCATGGCAACCCAATTGAGAATCGCTGTGCTATACTTTGTAGTACCAGTTATCCAAAGCATGCATAGATCTCATGGGTCTTGAACAAGAAGTCAGGCCCAGAGAAAAACCAAACTTTTCTTTCAGGATAGATGATACCCATAACAACTAAACAGGAGACTTTTTACAGAGGGCAGAGGGCAGAGGATGAGGCTGTTGTGCCATGAATGTGTGTTCTCAGAAAATCAGTACTCTGAGGCCACCGCACTGCTAGTGCTTAAAGTGCCAACAGCTTCATTACAGTGTCACTAGAGGTCCGTGTCAATATGCCTTATTTTAAAATGTCTTTGGGGTGTTAGATAAAATCTGTACAATATTTGATACTGCTCATTGAGTTTGTTGGTACAAATAGACTCTTGGGATTTCTAATTGCTATGGTGGGAATCGTGATTTTATGTCTCGTGCATAATCAGTATTTTTCCGTTGCATAGTTATCTTTCAGGGATCAGTTATGAGTCCGGTTCTCTTCTCTCATCAGTTTATGCTGATTTAATTCTTTTGACTTCAGTGGAACCATCCTCATTTACAGCAACGTGAGTGAGTGGAGCATCAGGCCCATTGAATTCTGACAATTTCTCCTGGAAGTGGAATTGACAGAAGTTGGTGTTTCCAAATACTGTCAGGGGAATATGTGATATACCAGAGCAACTGACAAGATCTGCAGATGGTGAGCTCCTTTTGAGCCACTGACATGTCAACTTATGCCTGTGGGCAATCTTGAGTACGTACTCCTGCGACTCAGATGTGGCATGATGAAAATGAGCTGTGGCATAGGCCTGCTGGCAAAAAACAGGAGGGTGACGGGGGATATCATTTAAGTCAGAATGTAAGTAAAATGTGAGAGGCTCAGTCAAAGAAAAGCTCTGATTAATAAACAGTTAATTAAAACCCTTTGTTTATTTTTAGAAACCAGCTATTTTAACATACTAAAAAGCTAAGCAAACATGTTCACCACCACCACTAATAATGTTTTGCCCCCTCCCTTTAGAACAGGGGTCTGACCCAGATCCAGACCCTGGGGCCCCCCCACAGACTAAATCCAGGTGTGGTGGTAGCAGCAGGATGGGCAGCAACTGTGGTGCGTGCGGTGAGTGGCTTCAGGGAGCTGCAGGGGGTTAATGTGGCCTTGGCTGTTCCCCTACCACTGATGCATGTCCCCCAGCAGGGCTCCATGCCACAGATTTCAGTAGCAAGGTGCACCCCCACTTTCTGTACCCTCAAATGCCCAGCCTCTCTGCCCTCCCAGCCATACAACACAGCTCCGCAGCCCAGATCTAGCCCACAGACTACAGTATACATTTGACATCCTTGCCTTAGGATATGGCAGCTATGTGTCCATAACACTTGCATTAGGAAGTGTCAGTGTAGACGGGGCTCAAGCATTTTTCCATCGCATCTTTTTAACCTACATGGAACAAGATGGCATGAACTGCTTCATACAGTCTATGCTAATATTCCTATGGTTGCTAGCACTAGTTTGAACTGCCTCAGTGATAGACCAAAAATGAGGAAATTGCTACAAAATATCAGTGCAGACATTTTTTGGAGTGGATTTGAGGGGGGCGGGGGGGGGGTGTTCCTGTGTCTTGAGGCAGAATCTGTCCCCTATGCCTTCCATTTAAAACTGAATGTTAATAATACATACTGGATATAAATGCCTGAGTTCTGCAAATAACTGTATCCTTTCCTCAACATTAGTAGATCAGGCTCTCTGATTATCACTGCAACAGCTTTTCTATTTGGAAGCCAAAATATGAGAAAGCAGTAGAATGCTAAAAAGCCAGTAGTTTCTGTTGCTGAAGAATGTTATTGTCTCTCAGCATCAACGTCCTTGGCAGCAGCTAGCGCAGCTGTAATACTGCTAATGTAGAAGGGCACGGATACTAATAATGGGTTTGGAATCATCTGACCAGCCGAACATCTGTCCCCTAGAAGGACAGAGAAGGAGAAAAGATATGTTCCACTTATTCAATAACATATTCCCCAGAATCATATTTATAGCTGATGAAAGGAAAATTGGCATTCGCCCTTCTCCTTGATGTTTAAACGAGTTGACAGACTAACAGCCTATAAAGAAGGAATACTGGTAATATGTTCTGATGGTTTCTGAAACCTACTTCCTGTCACCCTCTGGCACAGCCTCTTGGGGCCACTCAAACCCTTGATATAGATGAGCACTGTCCTCTCCAAATCCAGTTCAGGAAAGCAGAAGTTGAACGACTGAACTTCAAAAGACAGAAACCTATACATATCAGTGTCCTTTACACCAGTAGGCACCTGAAAACGCCTATTTGTATGTTTTCAACATGTAACATTTGAAAGGTATTTAATGGCCTGATCCTAGAAACTGCTGAATACTTTCAACTCTTATTGACTTTCATGAAGCTTAAGTGAACTCATCACCTCTTGGGATGAGGGCATTAGAAAAAATTCTGAATGGTGACTGCTGTTGAGTCTTTGTCATGCCCAAAGGCCCGGGAAGCACTACTCACCTGCAGGAGAAACAGTATTTCAGTATTCTCTGAGCCAGTGGTTCTCAGTCTTTTTAGACTCGAGGCACCTCCGAAAATGCCAGCTGTTAGCTTTCGCTCATTTTTTAGACTATGGAAAAACAATAGAGCAATTCTTTTTTTGCAAGAACCTGAGAAAGACCACAGTAAGCCAGAAGGTTTTTGACCCTATAGATCCTTATTTGAAATCTCTGGGTTTATCTTGTGAATCCTTCCTGGTTCAAGTTAAATTACAGCCCACAGCATGCTTTGCAGGCCAGGGCTGGGCTGTTCTGTCTGCTGGACATCATGGCTCGGGACCCCCGGAGCCCCCTCCCAGCCAGCAAGCAATCCTACTGTGCCTTCCCAGCCACCAGGGCTGGGGTTTCGCTTGGGGCAGCCCAGGAACAAATGCCAGATCCGGGGGAGGGAGGGGAGCGAAACAGCCCCAAGCCCAGGTGAGGACAGGCACAAATGGATTGTGGCAGAGGTGGCTCCATTCTGGATGTGAGCCCCACTGAGCAGAGGGACCCAGGCCGGCCCCAGCCCCTGCAGCAGCGTGCACGGTGCAGGCTCATCCCTTCAGTCCCAAGCACTATTACCTGGGCCCCCTGGGTGGCCAGGCACTGAGCTGAGTGCACCCTGCTCACTGTTCCCCTACCCAGCAGTGGCGCAACATGGCCCTGTGTACCAGATGCCAGGCACAGGGCACTACCCCTATGGCTTCCCCATAGGCTCAGTGGGATCACCCATGGGTTGGGAAGGGAGCTCTGGGGGTCTCAGGCCATGCTGAGCTACAAGTAGGGGGGAAAAGCCAGGCAGATCCCAGCTGGGGTCCCTGCAGGGTGGGGGTTTAAACCCCTTCCCAGTCATACTCAGGCTGCCGGGGCCTGGCCACATGCCTCCCCATCCCAGCTCATCTTCCCTCCAGCCTGAAGGGAAGGAGGCTCACTCTAGCACCCCCCAGCTTCTAGCCTGAGCCACTGCAGGCATTTGGCTGCATTTCCAGAATCAAAAGTGAATGTCTGTTCACTTGCTTGTCAGTTCAATCTATTCGGGTTAGACTAACTGCAAAGATTAAATCAATTCAGGCTCAAGCTTTTGAATGTCTGTACTTAGCGTAGGTGTTTGCACATAGCTCCCTGGTTGAGAATCACTGTTCTGAAGTCTAGTCTATCTGAAGGCAAGTGATAATGAAGAGGTATAAATGAGAGATGTTTGGAGTAATTCATGAGAATGCAGTCTGTGTCAGAGATCAGCCTTTGCCAAACTCTACTGTCCAACTCCACCATCCAAAAAGAGGCTTTCTGTGTATTTAAAAAAGTTCAGATTTATAGGTCTGTAATATATTTAACACTATATATGGTCATGGTAACTACATATTTATAGAGAAAAATCAAATGCCTTTATTCTTAAAAAGACAAGATTGTCCAAGGAGGTTTAGAACTAGGGATTTTTTTCAGTCTGTGATAGCAAACGGAGGCTAGTTGCAATGATTGCATCTAGGTCCAAAATTCTGCAGAGTACAGTGGTGTTACAATCCGGAGGTCTGTCAAAACAGGCCTACGGTGGGTGAATTTGCATGGCGTGAATTCTTCCTCTGTAGTTTGCATGCACAAAATATGTTCTCATTTCACTTCTAAGGAAATTAGTACCTAAGAAATGGAGGTGTGGCGGGGTCATCTTGCTAAGACCATATTAACTTCTACAAAATAGACTATAGCGGAGCACTTGCTACTGTGCTATTGTCAGAGTAAAGTGCCCTCATTAATAAATAAAACTGAACTCTACTTGCCAAATAAATAAAGTGGATCTAATGGTCCATTAACCTTGCTTATTTGCTGTGTCACAAAATTCAGTCTTGCCATGGCTCACTCAGCCTTCAGTGAAAGTGAGTATGGTTTAAGTACATTTACTTGATTACTGACTGCTAGTTAATATTACATCTTAAATGCAATAGATAGGATAATTAATGCTTGGTTATTCAATATTGCTTTTTATCCACAGATGCCAAAACACTTTTCAGATAAGTCAATATAATTGTTCCCATTTTACAGATGGTGAAACTGAAGCATGGGTAGGAGGAATTATTTGCCTAAGGTCACCCTGCCAATCAGCTTCAAAGCCAGGGATTGAACCTACAGCTCCTGAGTCCCAGACTAGTTGCCACACATCTTGAAGTGAGAGAGCTCATATAAAGAGACATGTAGCAGTAAATAAGTTGCAATGAAAAAAGAATTCTGAAAGCCCCCAATATTGACTCTTGGCCATATTTTAGCGTGAAGTGTTTAATGGGATCCTGTGACAGAAGTAGGAGAATAGAGCATGAGAGAGACAATGCCTGAATTATTCATTGAAATCGATAGAACCCAATTTACTGCAATTAGACACTCGAGGATCCTTCCCACCCTCCATTTAAAAAAAATAGGAAAGTTTTTTATTCACCTCTACAGGCGTCTTTGCAAAATGGAAGGTCCCTGGTGCTTTTTTGAAGCCATTTAGTGCATATATGAGCATGATTCTCAGAATTATCTATAATGCATGGTGCTTTCTGCTCTCCGTGGCATTTTTCCTACTCTCTTGACGTCACTTGCCATTTGTGAGGGTTGCCAGGGTAATGACCAATCATCCCTAGAGAGAAGCCTGCTAGTTAGGACAACATAGGCTTTCTTCTTTTTGGTATTCTGCAGTACATATTTGAGATTCGTTGTAGCAGAAGTTCTATTTAGTTAGTAGAGGAAAGTTTGCAAAGGATGAAATAACAGTTTGCAGCTGTTGGGGGTAAGTGAGGGATTGTGTTTATTTTGGGGGGGGGGTCTTTTCTTTTTTTAACGACTCTTTACTAGATACATTCAAATGCACTGGGCATTTTAACAGCTTTTTGTGATACATGTATAACTGACCCCAAACTGAATAATTAGCAATAGTGAGGTTGTAATTACTTCGAAAAATGAAACCCTAACCCCATGTAAACAATGTGTCAGGGCTTCATTCTTTTGTAATTATGAATCTGACACTTTCTCACCAGCACACCAAACTAGTACAGCCTCTCATCCCAAAATTATTTTCAGAGGAATTAATTTAATACAGAAACCCGTAATGTGTTGTCATGAAGATTAAACAGGACTACATCAAGGTTGCCTCTGAAGTAACGGGAAGCTTTTGAATAATCTTCATCGTACCATATGTACACAATGGGCCACATCATGTGGAAAACTATGGGAAATCTAAAGTTAGGCCCTATTGTATGATACATAGAGCATGTTTAACTCACTTGATTTCAGCAGAGCTGAATTTGGTCTCCATGGTTGACATCTGTAGGATTAAAGAATTAAATGTGTGCTTAACCAAGGGATATTGTGATGAAAACATGTGGCTTCAAAGCCACTGGAGTTTTCTACATCTGATTACATGAGGTGCTGGGGTCTCCCAATTCTCCTGAAAGCCAGAGGGGGTTGAAAATGCTGATCTTTAGACTTTTTTATGGCTTTTCACAGAGAATGGCATTATCTGACCAATGCATGCAAAAGAGATAACAAAAACTATTCAGAAGCTTCTACTTACCTCAGAAGAAGCCATGAAGTATCTCTGTGTAATCTGTGGATGCCACTTTGAAGATGTTCTTAATTGCCGTTATTAAAATTATTTTTGATGACTGCACGTGTGTGTTAATACAAAAGATTGTATTTGTGTGTGTATACAGCAGAAAGGCCAACGTATTCTTCTGTAGAACTGCTAAGATATAGTTCAAATCAGTAACTGTCTCAGCAAAATTACTTATTTGTTGCTTAATTTCTTTTGCACACTGATGTAGCTTCTATATGCACTGGAGCACAGCAGCTTTGTATACCATGCTGAGTATGACGCACAGACTTCCAAGATACTGGTTTTCTTGCAGAGACATCTGTTTTATTTTCTGTGCACCAGAAATACGCAGACAGCAAATGTATTTTTTCCCAAACAGGTATCTGCTTGGCATCGCCAGTGTCTCATCACACATTTTTGGATGCTACTGTGTGTTAAGATGTGTTTATAGTGTCCTTGCATTGTGAAAGCAGCCAGAGTACGCTGGTAAATGTGTGTGTGCATGTGTGTGTGCATGTGTGTGAACAAGAGGCAGATTGAACATGATTTAAAGTAAAATTTGCTTAGAACTTGGTCTAGGAAATGATTAATGATACCTTCCTGTACTGTCATTCAGACATACACGTACTCCGTTCCCATATCAGGCCATGATAGAGAATGCAACAGTGGCAAGTGCCCCCACACAGTAAATGTTCACAGCTAGCTTAGGTGCTGGAAGCATTAAAGCTATGTTAGTGTGGCACTCCACCTGAGTAGCCCAGTTGAATGAGCTTGTTTGGGTATCTTTGCATGGCACTGCATTGTGATATGTAGTCATATCGGCTAGGGACAGACATTCAAAAAGCCTCAGCCTCAATTGATTCAATCTTTGCAGGTTAGTCTAGCTTGGCTAGGCTAAACCAGTTAGTAACAGTACAGACATCCCCTCTGGACTGAAAAAAATGCAGGCACATGCCTGCAGTGGCTCAGGCTAGAAGCCAGGGGGCACTAGAGCAGCCCTCCTTTCCCTTGCTAAGTGCTGAGCTGAGGGGGGCATGGTCAGGCCCCCCCTCCTGACCCTCCCAGCAGCCCAGCAGGAAATGTTTATCACCCTAACTCAGTGTTTATCTGCCCATTAAAAAAACAAAGCCCCTCTCGACTAGTTCAAGCTCTTCTTAAACAGCTTTTCCAAGGAAGGACATTAAGCTACCTGTTGATTAGCTCCAAAAAGCCTGTCTGCCTTTGTCATCTCCCACAGCAGAGACTGTAGCCAGCATGTGGTCTGCTAGCTAATGCTAAGAGGTGTCTATGTAAAGCAGAAGCGTGGGGGGGAATAATCCCTGCTTAGCAGGGAGAAGCCAGGCAGATGCTGCAGTCTCTGCCAGAGCTCCAGTGAGGGAGCAGAGGGGTAGGGCCAGCTCTGCTGTGGAGCAGAGAGCCCCGCCCAGCCCAGAGAGCATGCCAGGATGCTGGAGGAGTCTGGTTTATCTTAAACCAGCAAGGGGCTGGGACAGACATTGCATAAACCGGCTTGACTCAAATCAGTTAAGTCTGATACTACATTCAACCAGGCTTATCTCAAACCAGTTTCAGTCATTTTCAAATTGGTTTATGTTCATTGAACACCTGTTCTGTTACAGGTTTAAACCAATTTCTGATCACTTAAACCAGTTTATGTGTAATGTCTGTCTCTAGCCATCCTTACTGTTTTGGAATGCATACTTTGCCAGACCAGATAATATGACCTAGATATTTATGAATGTAATATGGCTGTTGTGAAAGGAAAGGAAAGGAACCTCTCTTAAGTACAGTCAGTCAGAAAGCCTCCGAGGCTGAATCGATTCAGTCTTTGCAGGTTAGTCTAAGCTGCGGAGATTAAATTGAGAATTGAGACATTTGGTTTTGATTCAGGAAATGCAGCCACATGCCTGCAGTGGCTCAGCCCAGAAGCTGGGGGGCACTAGAGCATGACTCTCTGGCTCATAACCAGCATGGGCTGTTTGTTCGCTTCCTCTTCCTGCTGCCCTCGAGGCCTCTGGGATTTGCAGCCCAAAATTACAGCAGCAGGACTCTGCAGGGTTGCTCATCACTTCTTCGTCCTGCCTCCAGGTGCCTCTGGGATTTCTAGTCCACGGTCATAGCCTACAGTAAGTTTGTAGCAGGGCAGGGCAGCTCTGCACTTGGGGAAAGGGAAGTTTAACCCTCCACCCTGGCCCTAGACCCCAATCAGGGTTTGCCTGGGTGGGGAGGGGAAGTCCCTGCCTCTCCTCCCCCTCCCCCAACCCTTCTCTGCTGAAGCAGACAGCAGCTGGAGTACTGTATCCAGTTCTGGGCACTGCACATTAACAAGGACGTGGAAACGCTTGAGAGAGTCCATAGAAGGGCCACCCATATGATCAGACTTGCATGGCAAGCCATACGAGGAAAAGCTGAGGGACCTGGGACTCTTCAGCCCAAAAAAGAAAAGGCTGAGAGGGGACTTGGTAGTAGCTTACTGCTAAATCAGGGGAGTATGTCAAGGGCTCAGTGAACAACTGTTCACCAGGGCACCCCTGGGGAAAACCAGGAGTAATGGCTACAAACTCCTTGAAGACTGTTTCAGGTTCAACATTAGGAAAAACTTCTTCACAGTTAGTGTCCAGACTATGCAATAAGGTCCTTCTAGAGGTGGTGCAATTGCCTATCCTGGAAATCTTCAAGAGGAGATTGGGCAGTCACCTTGCTGGGGTCACCTGACCCCAGTTGTCTTTCCTGCCTGGTGCAGGGGGGCTGGACCCGAAGATCTTCTGAGGTCCCTTCCAGCCGTACAATCTATGACTTTATGAAGCACAGCCCAGCCCAGGGCTGGAAAGCATGCTGGGATGCTAGGGGACTATGATTTAACTTAAACCAGGAAGGGGTCTGGGACAGCAGTTTCATAAATATGTTTGACCCAAATCAGTTAAGTCTACATTCAACCAGGTTTATCTTAAACCAGTTTCAGCCATTTTGAAACTGGTTTATATGCACTGGATTTCTGTTCTGTTACAGGTTTAAACCAGTTTCTGATTCCTTAAACTGGTTTATGTGTAACTTCTGTCCCTAGTCATGTTAAAAATATTGGCCATTACATTTCAAAGCAAAACTTGTTGGAACCGATGTAAAAAAATATTGGAGTCAAATTTGAATCCCTAACTCCAAATATGCTTGGGTGTTTGTGATGGTGGATCAAAATTTGCACCAGAAGTTACCTAATTTCCATGCCAGGTACAATAACAGGAGGTTTCATGAGAAGAGCTCATCTTATGGTATTACCATCATTCATGGTAAAGAAGTGAGTGTGGAGGTGTTAAATGGCCAATACTGGGCCCCATGCAGTGGCAGCCCACAGTGCAGGAGTAGCATCTGGAGGTTCATTGCTGCTGTGGGGGAATGTTACCTTCTTTTTTTGCTGTTGATGTATGTCAAGCCATGAATGGTGCATGCTCTTGGTGGCTGGGGAGGGAACAGCAGTGCTGGCGGTGGCAGGAGCATGGCAGTGATAAGGGGGGAGCTCCTGCAGATGCCGCCAGTGATGTCGGCGGTGGGGGGGAGTGGTGAGCGCCAACCAGGGGTTGGTGACCACCCACAGATGCTGCTGGCGGTGTCAGCAGTGATGGGGAGTGGGGGTGGCGAGCGGTGACTGCCCGCAGGCGCCTTTTCATAGCGGGTGCACTGCCACGCTCAGGGGATGCACGTGCACCTGCATGCACCCCTACATGTCGCCAATGTGTCAAGCAGCCATTTAAACACCAATTTTCAATGGCAAAAAAGAAAGTGACATCTCCCCCAGCTGCGAGTGAGCTGCTAGAGCCAGAGCCACAGCAGGGTGCTTGTGAGCGAGGGGGGAAAAGGAACGGTGACGCACCCCTCTAGCTCCATTATGGAGCCCACCCTCCTCATTCTTAGATGGTGCCCAGGGCTTATGCCCCACTTGGCATCATTACACTAATGATGCGGGTAGATGGTTTTGTGGTAAGGCACAGAATTGCAAGCTAGAGGATCTGGATTCTGTTCTTGGCTCTGTCATTGACTGACTTTGTGAGCTACACTTCTCTGTGCCCCAATTTCTTCACGTATAAAAATGTGCATCTCATTTAATTCACTAAAATACCGTAATGCTACATTCATTAGTGTTTGTGAAGTGCTTTGACATTTTCTGATGCTACTTGTTATATAAATCTGCAGTTTTATTCATTTATTTATGAGGATCTGTCAAAAATAACAGTGCATCTATGACTGTAATACAGGAAACAGAGCTGAACAGGAAACACAGCACTGCAACATGGGGATTGTCTTTGCCACCATCTTGTGTGTTCCCTACTATTATAGAAGCAGCCGATACAGGTGATTACACTGAGGAACAATTGCATTCTGTGATGGGTGGGGGCAGGGTTGGTTGCAAAAGGGCATGAAGGGCACGAATATTCTTGGTCTTGGAGGAATTAGTCGCATCCTTGTGCCAGACTTAAACAGGGAGGCAAATATGAACAAAGAATAGTATTGCACCTTGCACAGTGGGAATCTGAAGCCAACAGTTTGAAGTAGTCATTGAAGAGTGATGAAAGGAGCACTGTTCCTCCATGACAACGCTCACCCACGTATCACCCTGACCTTGCTGCAAGTGACTTTCACCTTTTTGGTTCTAGAAGGAAAAGGAGTCCAGGAACAACCCAAACCTTTCTTTTCAATTGGAAGCAAAACCTTAGGGGGATGTTGGCAACAGTGCATTGACAAGCAGGGGCACTATATAGAACAGTGATGTTAAAACCAACAGGCTGCAATATAATGCTCTGTAGTACATCATGGTTTGTTGTTTTTTTGGGGTTGATTGTATCTTAAATTTCATTTATCTTATAGAACAGCAAACATGCTGAGAGATCAACTGGTCTTATGAAATGTGTTCCATTTTGGTCCAAATCCTCTGAAAATAGCTTAGACCCTCTTGAGATCAGCAAAATATCTTCAATCCTAAGTGTATTAGGCACCAGGCTAGACAAATTCTAGATGAGAAAACTGCTTCCTTAAATAATCATTCATGTAATCAGATCCTATTTAATCTTAATCAGATCCTATTTAATTTAAGGATCCTATTTTGTTTAAAATTAATTAACAAGCAATAGTGTCCCACACTTTTTGTACCTAAGTGCTGTATGAAAAAAAACCAAACCAACTGTCTTTCGGAATGGATGATGATTTTTCATTTGGTCGGATTTTCTCCAAAACAGGTCTTCATTATTGTTGGGCATATATTGCTTCATTCTTCCTGAAACTATGAAATAGTAGTGTGATAGGGTCTTTCTTATTTCTGACTTAAATGATGTTAATAAATTAGCAGGTAGGGCAGAGTTCTCAGGACTCCTGAACTCTATTCCTAAGTCTGTCACAGACCTGCTTTGTTACCTTGCGTAAGATACGTACTTTGTTAGGGTCAGCAGTGTGATTGCAGATCATATAGACAAACCCAAACTCACTTCAAAGTAGCAAGCTTGGTTACTGGCACAAGTGTAGCTGCAGCTTCTTTATGCCGGTTTTGCAGCCCGCACTAGGTTCTGTGCTGTGTTAACTACAGTATTATTGTTATCCCAGCTAACCAGTGTGAGACTAGCTCTAATCCGTCTACACAAGCTGCAGTCACACTTTTGGCTGAAGTCTAGATGTCCCTTTAATGTCTCTTGTTTGCTCATGTATTTTAATAATGAAATTAAAAATGCCTTTCTCACAGAGAGGTGCAGATTACTAGTTAATGTTTGCATAGCTCATTGAGATCACCTAATGAAAGGTTCTCTAGCTTATGTTTTTTATCATCTCCAGTCTTCGTGGTTCTGTAAATAAAACTGGGTACATTTTGTCTTGCTTTGTTTTAGAATTGAACCTATAATTGCATTCCCTGGGCCTGATGTAAATCAGTGTTGCTCTGTTGCTTTTGGGATCTGGCCCATGGCTCCTAATGCACTGCTATGAAATCATGGAATGTGTATAATCAGGGAGTCAGTGAAATCATATAATTAGATTAACCAAATTAGGGCAGCAGCAGAATGATGAAAGAGAATGGTAATGTCTGCGTTCAGATTGCCATTTTCAGGGATCTGTGAAAGTTGATTGAAATTTCAGGCCATAGCAAATTTCATCATAAAAAGTCTCAGCCTGGGAATATGCTATTAAATATTACAGTTAAAACACATAGTCAAATGCAGAATGGGTAATGCCAGTCCAACCACAAAATATGTGTAATTAGGAATATTCCTAATAAGTTTATTACAGTATTATTCAAGCATTCAGTTTCATTTAAAAAGAAGATTGTCTTGTGGCTTCAAACACAGGACTTGGAGTCAGAAGATGGAGATCTGGGTAAATTTTTCTAAAATCCCTAAGTGATTTCGTAGTCACAGTTCATTTTCAAAAGCGAGTTATGAACCTTAGTCTCACTGAAAGTCAGTGGGACCTAGGGTCTTAAGACATTTAAGTCCTTTTTAAAAATTTTGCCCAGTTTTTCTATGTTTTCTACAGATTTGCTGTGTTAGATGAATCGGTTAGCCTCTTCCCCCCCCACTTAGTTCTCCCTTTATATAAAGTTGAAATAGAAGTGCTTGCCTCACTAGAATGTTTGTTAGCTTTATTCATTATTTTTATGGCATTTTGAGACCTAACAGTGCAGGAGGTCTGATTGTGATAGATGTGCAAAGTGCTACAACAAACAGCACACCGAGATGCCCCAGCTCATCTTGTTTTCTATTATAGTTACAAGGTCGAGTTGAAATAATCTGTATGGTTATGAATGCTCATAGAAAGATGTTCCTGGAGAGCAACATCTGCTATCTAGTGATAATCGAGATTCAAAGGAAAGATGCAAAGAGAATAAAGTCACTCTTGGGGAATGAACCAAATAACCACCAGTCACATTTGAAAGCAGGAACCTTATAACCCAGTGCTGGAAACTAACACACCCTGTTATGTGATGTTGCACGAGGATTTTCAGTTTCTGATGGCCATGATGCTTGCCAGTCTCTGAAGCAGAAGTGATATGAAACCAGCCGACAGCGCAGATTGCTTTTCATTCTACTTCCAGTTCCCTACAGTCGATAATCTGTGCTGCTAGCCATTAATTTCACAAATATTGCTGCTTGATTGTGAAACTGAGGCAGAGATGGCTGTCACAGCTGCAAGAGTCCCAGAAGACTGTTCTAGGTATACTTTAATTAAACACTCCTTTAGAATAAGGTATTTTCACTGCACGTGAACTCAGGTGTCTACTAATCTCTAAAAGCCAGACCTTCAGCTCAGGGTGGTTTGTCCAGAGGGAAATCATCATCATCAGAACAGCAGATTATGGGCCATGTTCAAGTACTATGTAAGCGCACATTCACTAGAACTGAAAGTTGCTTCTCTCTTTTTTATTAATTACATAGAGATATTTTTGCACCAAATTCAGGCCTGATGTAAAAGCATTGACTTTAGTGTGTAAAGTCCACAACTCATCTCATTACTGCTTCACCCATAGATTTTAACTGGATCCTATCTTTCATAAGTGATGGAAACAATCTACCTTACTATTGTTGTACACGGAGTAGCTATTGTTGGGAGGAGCTTGTAGCAAGTCAGAAAAACAATAACTGCTTAGAATGGGGGGCACTCATTTTAGTGTAATTGGAGCTAAACAGACAAGCTGGGTGTGAAAAATTCCAGTTCTCTCAAGTTCCACAAAAACTTGGTATATTAAGTTACAAGCATTATGAGCATTGTACCTGAAACCTCCATTAGGTACACCCCTAATTTAGTGTCATGAACATCCAGTAATATGGAGCCAAACTCTGTAGTGGTTAGTTCAGCAAAACTCTTATTGACTTCAATGGGAGTTTTATTCAGTTAGAGACTGCAGACTGCTCATTTTGTAGCTGAGAATGTTATTGATGGTTGTGAAGCTTTCGGTAGTCCTTGATGCTTTTAATCCACAAATTGGCTGCAGCGTGAAAGCCTTGCTTGGGGGGAAAAACAGTCATAGTTACTAGGGCTGTGCAAAGCTTTGGGTGGTGAGTCAATTCAGAAGAGATTCGGCCTGATTCGGTGGCTGAACCCCCGAATCGAATCAGCGGACCAGTTAAAAGGTCCGAATCGATTCAAAGCTCTCTGAATCTTCGGAAAAGATTGGGAGAGCTTCAATGATTCGGGCAGTCCCCGGTGGCTGCAGCAGAGAGCTCCAGCTGACTCCAAGCTGGTAAGTACTAGGGGCAGGGAAGAGGGGGCTGTGGGAGGTAGGAAGGGACCATGGGGGACTCCTATCAGCCTCTCCCAACCCCCGCCCA
>NW_005841874.1:4081337-4087395 GCF_000455745.1 Alligator sinensis
ACTGCCCCAACCCCCCCATGGATAGCCCCCCCCAGGCCAGCTCCAGCCCTTTAAGGAAAAAAAACCCGAGAAAATCCCCAGGACTCACTGCTCCTGCAGTGGCTTTGGGGGGCTCATGCAGAGCCCCCCACATGGTGTGGGGCAGCGGGGGGCAGCGGGAATTGTCCCCCACCAGCAGGAGCGGTGATTTCAGGGTTTTTGGGGGGGTTTTTTTCTTGAAGGGCTGGAGCCACAGCAGGCAGGGCAGCCGTGGCAGGAGGCTGGGGCAGGGAGAGGCAGAGCACCCCTTGTAGCGTGGGGCAGTGGGGGGCAGCAGGGATTGCCCTCCCCGCCCAGCAGCACCTGCTGAGCTGGGGCTTTTTTTTAAACAAGTGCCGGGAGCTGGGTTGGGTGGGGCAGCCATTGCCGGGCTGGGGGAGATGGGCCTGGCTGATCTGGAGATTCGGCTAAATCGATTCTGGACAGTGATTTGAATCACTGAATCGAATCATTGTCCCCTGAATTGGCTGAATCTGAATCTGAAGCGAATACTAGCCACTTCGCACAGGCCTAACAGTTACACCCATCTTGTCTTTCATTTTTTCATATCTGAGTGTTGCTACAGTACTTCTTGGGGGTGCTCACATGAAATATGTGGCATGATGTTGAGGGAGAAAGAAGACTTGGTCTTAGTAGGAAAGACTTCAGGTTGTATTTTTACACATTAGAACAATTTCTTCTTTCCTAAAATGAAGAAGCAAATTTGATTAGCTTTAATGCTCATAAAGGGATGAAATTATGACAAAGGGGATTTTCAAATGAATATTAGGAAAAGCTAGTAGTTTCCCAAATGAAAGAGTAGAAGCCCCAGTGCTTGAAACATTTTAAAACTAAACTGGATGCAGCAAACAGGAAAATTACCGTGGAAAATCCACCCATCCGAGGTGGAACAGTAAGTGGACTAGGTGACCTAACAGATTTTCTTACTTCTCTGATTCCTGTGATATTATCACTGTGAACATTGGGCATGTCTACATGATGAAACTTTCATCATGAGGACAGCAACCCCCATGGGGAAGCCACCAGAGTACTCACTACACCTGTGAACTCCTGCCAAGACCCACAGCTCTGCTACAGCAGCTGGGCCAGCAAGATGCACAGTTCACCCCCAGAGCCTCCAGTTGTTAATGGAGCCACGGCAGGTGATAGAAACTATGGTGTGACTTCCCATACTTTCTGTTGCCTACCAGATGGTGGCAGAAACTGCCTACTACTCACTGGGCCCCTCTGCATGAGATACCTTAATGCTCAGTGGACTATTCTATGCCACCTTAGCGCATCACAGCAAAAACCATGCTAATGCACAGTAGAATTAGTCTACCGCACATTAAGTGTCACAAAAAAAGTTTGCCTTTGCTACTGCGCCTTTATCTAGTACCTCATATTAGAGGTACTAAACTTAATGAGCAGTAGCAAAGGTCCATTAATGAATGTGTAGACACACCCATAGAGTTGGTGCTGCTCTATCAGCAGGCAGGGGCCACAGCTGCAGACCAGTTGTCAGGGCATTCATAGGTTCCTGGAAGAACTGTGTAGTGTAGGCAATTTAAGTCCTGAGCACAGCTCCATCAGTCCTGACCTGCCAGTATTTTGCCTCCTCTGACCATAGCTCCTACCTGGCAGCAGAGGCTTACCCCAGAGGGTTGGGCAGCAACATGTTAGCTCTACAGCAATACAGAGGAGAATATGGGGTCTAGTCTGTAGTTTCTTGTTGTCTTTTATTCTGCACTTTGGGAAAATCATCCCAGAAGGCTTTTATGTAGAGGAATAGAATTTTGGACTGCAGCTTAAAAAAAAAGACTCAAATACTCTGAAATATCTGGAAAGATCTCACAAGAAAAAAAATCATTGCACAAAATAGGGTGGAAGATGTAGGCATTATCACCTAGGACTGCACAAAGCCAATTGCATTTCAGCTGCTGAATTCTTAGTCAATCTAGATTAATTGCTAAAACCATCTGCAGAAAAAATGAGGAAGAATGACACGCATGCATCCTTCAGAACTATCAAAATGCAAGAAATATTATTTTGTCCTGGAAAATTGATATATGTGGTGATGAGAACAGTTGTATTTATTTAATTTTATCTTCTTTGATGATCTACAGATTGAGCTGAGAAAAATTTAGCTTGCTTTCACAAAGCAATTTTTTGCTACAGAGTGCACTGTAAATGTTATCTGTCAGAGAAAGAAACAGGCCATTTAAATTCAGGCAGCGTAGCATCTCCAGGCTGAAAAGCTATTTTTAACTTCACATGTAGCTTAATTTAGAAACTGAGCAGTTGAGGTCCCTTTTTTTCTCCCAGACTAGAGATTTTTTTTATAACGATTGTAGATATCCGTGTGTGAAGATATTGAATAGAATAAAAAATGATGTACCCTGAGCTTCAAGGTCATAACTGTACACTGTTAAACAAAGCAGCGTTTTGGAAAAATATTCATGTATACACACACCCACATAGATTGAGACATGTTTTAAGCATAGAGATCACTTTTGCAGTTTGCTAGGAGACTGCAATCTTCACTTAAGATAGACAGATAGATAGATGGATAGATAATATATATTATATATATATTTGTGCAAGATGTCACACAGATCGGGTATTCTATAGCCTTGCACACTATGCAGAGGAAGAGAATATGCTCCACTGGCTTCCAAGAGGAGGAATATTTATGATAAGACTAACACTAATTCTCTGCATTGCTTTTTCTGAACCAACTCTTTGATATCTCAGTTTATTTCTGATGTAGTCGCTGGTATATGAGAGGCTCAACTCTTCACAGAAGATTTCAGCATTAGGAAAAGTAGATTCGATCTATTAGGCGATTGCAATGTTTAAATGCATTTAGCTTCATAATATTAACATTTTTCTCCCAAATAGAAGTACTTCTAAGAAGGCTTGTTGTGCAAAGAGCAATCTTCTTACATAATTGCATTGTCTGTGTCAGTCAGCAGTGCTCTATTGAAATTCAATAACACTCCATCATAAAATTTGGATCTAACTGAATTTTATCCTCCGCTTATCCAAGTTCAGCCAAAATAGGTCTGCAAACTATTGTGTTGTGGTGCAATAACAAGGAACAAAGAGGGGACATATGATTGCAACAGTATAATTGTGTTATTAATAACCTCAGTGTGACATAGGAGAGTCAGCTACACTGACTGCAGTGAGTGAGACCTTCAGTATTAACTCTTAAAATGCCTTCTGTCATAAAAAAAAATGCTTTTAAAATCCTTTGAAAGTTTGATCAAATCATTCTTGAAGCATCTTGATCCCTTCAGCAAGGATCCTCCGTCTCGTGCTGTTTGAAATTGTTGAGCGTTTTTTGGAAGGTAGGAAAGGTAAATCTTGCTGAAGCTGTCTGTGAAAAATCTCGCTGTTACAAGTGCAGGCTTCTCCTACCCTTTGCTATCTTTCTCGCACATAATCTGAAAGTAGAGCCTTCTACTCTGCTGCCTGTAGATGTGGGGTGGGAAGATGGAACATAATGACAATGCACTAAAAGATTAGATTAAAATTTTAAGGGATATAAACCTTTACAATTTCAGACCCTGTCAACCACTAGCCAAGAGAGGTTACAAAGACACTTTCCCAGTGGGGATTCTTCTGTGTACTAACGAAGCATTTGTCACCCTAGCTATGCTCCTTTTGCTGTCCACACTTCCTAAACAGAGGGCATTGGGGAGGCAGTTAGTGGAGGAGTTATTTCAGCAGTTGTACATCGCCAAAGAATTCTCCTACGTGTGGAAAATTCTCCATTGGCCAGTTAAGCTAAAATGTAGGCTGCCTTTTGACCCTGGATTTGCACAGAGCATTTCAGCTACCAGACCAAAGAATCCAATTCAGGAAGTTCAGATTGTAATTTATAGGTTGGGTTGAGTTCTCATTCAGCTGCATTTCTAAGACAGATTTTTCTAATTTTCAACCTGGTGTGCTGTACCAATGCTTTGTTCAAAGAGATGTTTATTCTTAACAAAAAGAATATGTTTGCTTCATCAAAAGTTTTATCAGAAGGCTATAGGAAAAGAGTCCTTCACTCATTATAGCTTCACATTTTAGGCATGTTACAAGCTGCCAGGAAGTAGGACTCTGTTTACTTGTCTTTTTAAAAGAAAGGTCTATAATAAAAAGATTAAAATCAATTGAAAGGTATGGTGGAAATGTCAAGGAAAAGCTGTAACATGTGGAACTGAGGATCATTTCTGTGCATAGAGAATCCTAGGAGATATTTAAAACAATTGACCCAATGACTCTGCTGTTTTTTTTAGCTGCTTGAAATGGTAATTTGTCCATCTGAATGCCTAAACATCTGTAGTCTTAATAACAGACAGAGGAAGCCGATGGAATACACAGAGGGAATTTGTTTAAGACTAGAAGCTTGCAGATTTAGGTCTGAAATTGCATCATTCGACAGAAACTGAAGTACAGAAAGGAAAAGCGAGTTGACCAAGATCAACCAGCAGACCAGTGGCAAAGCCAAACATAGAATGTAGGTCTGAGTCCCAGTTCAGTGTTGTGGGGAATTTAAACCAAATCCCCATAAAATTTAAAGTGATTTGGGTTTGATTTTCTGGTATCAGTGCAAAAAATGCTGGTGTTTGTACAACAGATGAAGATTATGAAGTAATGTGTATCAGTCTCATATTTGTCTTCACTGTTTTTGCTGTATTTGTCTGTCCTTATTCTGCCTGTCTATGAATTCCTACAAAACTCCTGCATAACTACCCACACAGAGATACTTGTCCCAGAAGCATGAGTAATCAGGCTAGGTGCTCAGGTACCATAGTAATAAGCAAGGCATAAATGCCTAAATAGGAGGATGGATGAAAGAGTGAAAAGCGAAGGCAGGGCAGAGATGCACTTTAGAGACTAACTAAATTAGAGATACATAAACTTTTGTAAGCCCAATTTCACTTCATCAGAAGCTGTGCATAGCATCTGTATATATGTATATGCATCTGATGAAGTGATCCTGGGCCAACAAAAGCTTATGTGGCTTTGACTTAATTAGTTTATAAGGTGCAAATCTAGCCTGCCTTCTGCCTGACTTTAGACTAAACATAGCTAACTACCTCTGTCTGCTCCAGGAGGATAGATAGCCATCCCAGGATTTTCACTTGCATCTAGGTAGCCTTTGTTCAGCACACACAGGACTTTTCCGCTCCCTTTTTTGCATTAAGTGGGGTCAGGGAAATTGTTCTCAACCTTTTAGACTCAAGACACCCCTTGTTAGATTCAAGGCTAGCTCTTAGCTTTCACTTAGGGCTATTAGGAAGGCCAAGGCAGAGATGGAGCTCAGGCTAGCGTCCAGGACTAAGGACAACAAAAAGTCCTTTTTCAAGTACATTGGGAGCAAGAAGAGGGCACCAGGCAATGTAGGGCCCCTGAAAGACTCAAATGGTAACCTTGTGGCTATGCCAGATGAGAAAGCCGATATTTTTAACAGTTTCTTTGCCTCTGTTTTCTTGAACAGGGACTGGGACATCCCTCCTGCCAGAGGTAGGGACAATCTCATTGATAGCTCTGACAGGCCTTGGGTCAGTGCAGATGTAGTTAGGGATCTTCTGGAAGGGCTGGACATTTTTAAATCTACAGGTCCAAATGTCCTCCACCCAAGGGTGTTGAGGGAGCTGGCAGGGGTCATCGCGGAGCCCTTGACCCGGCTGTATGAGCATTTGTGGTCATCTGGCCAGGTGCTGGGGGATTGGAAACTAGCTAATGTGGTCCCCGTTTTTAAGAAGGGGAGGAAGGAGGACCCAAGTAATTATAGGCCTGTAAGCCTCACCTCGGTCCTCGGGAAGATCTTGGAGAAAATCATCAAGGAGCACATCTGTGGGGGGCCAGCAGGGGAGATCAAGCTCAGGGGCAACCAGTGTGGGGTCATCAAAGGCAGGTCCTGCCTGACCAACCTGATTGCCTTTTATGACCAGGTAACTAAATCCTTGGATGATGGTGTCGCTCTAGACTTTAAGAAGGCCTTTGACACTGTCTCTCACCCCATCCTCATCAATAAATTAAG
>NW_005841874.1:4088306-4106012 GCF_000455745.1 Alligator sinensis
ATTCCTGCTTGTAGCAGGGGGTCAGGCTAGATGATCTGTTCAGGTCCCTCCTGACCCTAGCTACTACGAAACTATGAAACTTGTAGACACTATGGATTCCTATTTGAAATCTCTGGGTTTATCTTGTGAATCATGTAGGTGGTTGCACACCTAACAGTGCTAATATTGTGCAGCACCCTACATCCTTCTTAAAAGGATCTCGTGGCACCCTGATCAAGAATGGCTGGGCTAGTTCTTGGGTACTTTGAATGTATGACAGCACATGTGTAGATATATTCTGTTGAGTACTGAATGACCTGCCCTGTGTGGCTTTGCCATAGCTGCTTCTGTCTTCAGGCTGACACCAGTGTATCTCTCTTGCTTGGCAGACTCCCTGTCTGTCTTTTGCAGGCTGCCTGCTGTGGAGCTGGGAATTGTTTCTGCAGCTGTTTACATCTCTTTGACCTCCCTGTCAGATACTGACATCTGCTCCATAGTGGTTGAAGCCTGGATACCTAGTGTTTGTGTCTTTTTCCCAGTGGGTTGCTACCAGCTGCCATGTGAGGGGTGGGGGCACTCTTGTGACCTTTCTCTCTCTTCTTTCTATCTGTATGGTCATATTAATGGACTGTGCTTCTATGAGAACTGTGACAGTAGTCCATATTAGGAAGTGCAGGCTGAATTTGAAACAGATACATCCAGCGTGATCACTGAGTAAACTGCAGTAAAGGTCTGGGTGCTGGAACCTCTGTGTAAGGTCTTGGTATTTGCTTCTAAACTAGAAACACCATAGCCAGGATGCTGTCTCATGGCTTCCACCTTTAGCTGTCGGTGCTCAGCCTGTATTACCGCGGTCAGGGTGCACTTAGTCTTCCATGTGTATTTTAGGACAGTTTTTGTGTTTAAGGATTTCAAAACGACTGTTTTGAGTTTTCCCTTTCAAGTGCACAGGACACATGTCTTAAAATTTTTTTCAAGATTCCTTTACAAAAAATTCTGTAGAAGGATTTTAGTTTTTAAAATCAGTGTTGTTGCAGAACTTGAATGTCAGCAAGGAAAATACACCAGTATTTCCCTATCCAAGAGTAGCAGAAGTCTGAAACCTCTTACAGATGGGGCATGCACGTCCCGCATAATTAGAAAGAGCAACAAAATACAAGATGGGATTGAACTGATACCCAGTTTGTATATGGGACACTAATGTCTGTACAATGGAGGATATCGATAATAAGAGGACAGTACTCAATACTTGTGTAGGGAATTTCCCCTTACATTTCAAAGCACTTTACAAAAGTGTGTAGGCCCTGCATTACAGGCTGTGCACTGAGTTGATGGAAGTCCCTAAAGAGAAGTCATCCTGCGATGTTGCCCTCAATCACACTTCTATTTTATGTTTTTATTTCCCTGTTAACCAAGTGTGTTTTTATTCTGCTTCAGTGGTTGGAGAACATAAGATGCTTGAGTCTGCTCTTTCAGTTAATGGACTTTTAGTTTAATTTGTAGGGATTAGATGATTTGAGATGCTTTTTTGTCCTAGATTCTTTCCCCACGGGTGACCCATCTGGCCCTACAGACTACCCAACCTGCTGTGTCATTGCATTTACTAGCAAGTATTTGAGAGCAAGATTGCTCACTTTTGGAGCCTGCTTTTGTTACATCTGACAACTAGTTAACAGCCCTAGGATGAGGCAAGTACAACAGATGGAGTGCTGTAGACAGTGGTGTTCCTGAGAGAGAATTTACATATGGTACAAAATGTAAGGGATATATCATGGACTAACATACTGAATTTTGACAAATTAACTTGCTACATTGAGAAGTAGGGTAGCTTCAGTTGAGACAGTTAAAGAAACTGGCATCTCCTACTACTGGAGTAATAATGGAAGGTAATGTAGGAAGTGAGTATCAAGAACTGAAAAAAGAATAACTGTAACATCTGCCACCCTTATCTGCATCTTATCCTCCCTGTGGCAGGCTTATGCTTGCTGTGACATCACTAGTCTGCCCTGCCTGTTTAGTTATGCCACACTGAGGTCTACTTGTCTGCCACGACTTGGTGTTGTAGGAGGTTTTACCTGGGAGTATTATTTAGTGGTTTCCCCCCCAGACCCTGAGCAACTCAGTTAGCACTTCTTCTGTAGGGCTTCTCCTCCCCCATACCCTACACCTTTCCTCTTGGGTCCTACGGATCAGCCTCAATAATGTCTGGTTGAGCTAAGGGTGTCGTTGCTCCCACATAGCGCCTGCTCTTGTGGCTCTCTGCAGGAATATGGCTATGGCTTTGCTATTTAACAAAATGGTAAATTAACAAAACTATAACTAAAGCAGCTTGAATGGTGCAGTGGGCAGGGGAGTGATGCCCACCGCATCCAACACTTTGCCGCAGCACTTAGGGCTCCTTGAGGAATGGTTTGCTCAGTTCCCATGGGGTTCCATGTTGTGGGTATACACAGGTTGAATCGGTGCCTCAGGCTAGTAAGTGCTTGGTCACATGTTGTAATGTCCTGTGAAGCGTTTCCTCATGCCCATGTGATACTCGTGGTTTTGGTACTCCCCCACTGGAAGGTTTTGGGTCCATGGCTGCTCAAACATGGCACATGGGATTGATGGATTCCCGAGCAGGTTCTTCTCTTCAGCAGGTCCCAGCAATGCCCATTGGGCTGTGCTCCTTCAATCCCAGCTGACCTATCAGCCCCTGCTGGCAACATGGAGGGTGGGCAAGGGCAGGGTTGCACCTAGGCTCCTTAACCCGTCAGCTGCTGTTCCCATACTATTAGCTGGATTTTTCCTGCCCCAGAAAGAGTCTCCAGCTTCTGGGCAGCAGGTGAGTGTCAGCGCTGGCACCCTCTGGGTGCCCCAGCCATGGGATGGGCTCTCACAGCCTTACCTGGTGCCAGTCGTTCATAGGGACCCACAACCTCTGTTCTGGATGCAGGGAGAAAATCAGTCGGCAACGCTGGTGCTCCTTCCTCTCTCCCCCCATGGTTTGACTCCAGGGCTCTTTTCACACCTCGAGCCTCTCCGCATCGGACCAATCCATGGGACTTTCTTTGGCTTTGTAAATCTTCAGATGCAGATGGAGCCTTCATAAATAAGGCACTAAAGGATGCTGTGGGATTTAAGAGACATCATGTTATGGAAAGGATAGAGTTCCAAAAAGATTTTGATACCGTTTAAAAATACAAAACACCTTGAAAGAGAAAAAGGAGAGAGGTAGAAGCAGTGTTCAGGGGCTCTGAAAAGAGTGTGATACTTTCAGCTTAAGCAAAACTGTGGCAATCTGTATAACAGAGTGCAGAAACACAAGAAGAGATGAAGAGATAC
Organism: Alligator sinensis; assembly: GCF_000455745.1. Classification (NCBI taxonomy): domain Eukaryota; kingdom Metazoa; phylum Chordata; order Crocodylia; family Alligatoridae; genus Alligator; species Alligator sinensis. Next base: position 4,091,610 of record NW_005841874.1, read on the forward strand.
AAAGGCAATTCTGGAAACTTAATGGAAATTGTTCTCTCCTCCCAGGCTAGCGTTCTTATATCTCTGGTCTTCCTCAAATATCCCTTGTGCGGTGGGGTCCCTACCCCATTATTAGAGGGGTGAGGGTGCTTGGGTTTCCCTCACCACCCTTTTCCCTTTCACTTCCTGCTTTGCCCTCTCTTGGGGTCTCCCTTTGGGGTGTCCCCCTTCCTGCCTTAGGTGTGGTCAGCCCTCTTGCTCTCACTTTCTCTCCTTAGACAGCCCCTACATTATTTGGTCATGGTTACTCATGTTTCTGGGTGCTACTGCAGCCCACTAGCAGGTTGAGGATTTTTTTAAACAAGATGGCCACTGGGTGCAGGTGCAGTCAGCCCCTGAAGACCCCAGGGTGGAAGTGGAAGAGTCAAGTGACCTGCATCACCCTTTATAAACTCAAGCCATAAGCCAGAAAGGCAGTCTGACCATAAGTGTCCCAGAGAAAGTTGCTCCCTCCAGAGAGGCAGAGGAACAGAACTCAGAGCCGGGGAGAAAGGGCTCCAGACGGCAGCCAGGCAGAGAAGACAAGAAACTTCATGTTGGGAACAAGATAAGTTCTGGAATTGGTTTGTTTTTTTTGGTTTTGGCTGGGGTTTGAGACAAACCTGAGGCCAATCATTTTGGATTTTGACTCAAATCAACACCCAGGAATATGGGTGATCCTCAACCCCAGTGGCCTGGTCTGTGACCGCAGGGAGGCGGAGGCCATGGGAAAGCGTACCCCAAACCTCAAATGTTGAGTGTGAAGGTAGAATACAGAGACTGGAAGAGTTGGTGGCAGGACATGTGGTGGCAGGCCCTCAAGACTGTGATATGCCCACTGCACCTAAAGCTTGTGGCCCTGAGTAGTGGGCTCTGAGCTGGTAGGTACAGGTAGAGAAAAATTAGGCTGAGGGCAGATGGGCCCTTGTCCAGAGACAGACCACAAAGTCTAAGAGTCTCCTCACCCAAGAGAAGCCTTTCCCTGTGCATTTGTTCCACCAGTTGTGACAAGTGACAGTACAGACCGGGGGAGGTGGGGGGTGAGAAAGTGGAGGGCAGAGTCAGGGGGAATGAGTTGGCTAGCAGGAAGAGATCTCCAAAAGGCAGGTACACTGTGCTACCACCCTGGGCAGTGAACAGTTGGTCATTTAAAACCCCTTCAAATCAGCACTTTTCACAAGCACTTTTCCATGTGCCCAGAAGTTTGGAACTTCTAAACCCAGCATGCCTATGGGAATAGACATTATAGCCCTGTGCATTTGTGACCCAGTATCCTACACAGGCTTGACTCCAGACTCAATAATTATTTCAGTACCTCTTCTTTGAGATGAAAGGTTATAGAGTCATAAAGAAGTAGGGCTGGAAGGGACTTCCAGAGGTCATCTAGTTCAACCCCCTGCCTGAGGCAGGATCATTCCTGTCCAAACCATGCTATACAGCCATAACCTAAATTCTACATAAGAAACCCCTCAACCCTGACACAATATAAACCTAACACCCTCACTTGCCACAGGGAAAGCAGGTGAACCACAGCAGCCAATGTCTTGCTTCTATAAAATGTTGTCAATATACACACAAGTGGTCCGGGGTAGGAGGCCACACCCCTCCTACTGAGGAGGGCAAAACCCCCCACAGTTTCTACCAATTTGACCGGGGTAAAATTCCTTCCTGACTTCATATATGGCAATCAGTCTGACCCTAAGCAAAGGGCAAGACCCTCTAGCCATGAACCTCCAGCTTTGCTCCCAGCAGGAGAATCATCACACCCCAGTTGAAGTCCTCAGCCTTAACTGTAGCCATACCCAATGCCTCTGGGGAGGCTTAAAAAGCACCCTGACACAAAAAAGCGGGGAGCAGGGGCAGTAAGAGCAAAGCCCAGAAGCATGGGAAATACCCATGGTAGAAAATAGGCATAGCTACACCTAGATCATCCCTGAGCAGTGCTATCTAACCTCTTCTTGAACACCTCAAGTACTGGAGAGTCCACAACTTCCCTAGGCAGTCTGTTCCACTGCTGCACTATTCTAAGTGAAGAAGTTTTTTTCTAGATATCCAATCTAAATTGACTTTGCTGCAGCTTCAAGCCATTGGTCTGCATCCTCCTCTCTGCAGAAAGAGATAAAAGGTGTTTTCCCTCTTCTTTATGGCAGCCCTTCAAGTATTTGAAGAGTGCTATCATGTCCCTTCTTAAACACCTTTTGTGCAAGCAGAACATGCCTAGCTCCATCAGCCTCTTCTCACGGGACTTGCCCTCCAAGCCCTTGATCATCTTTGTTGCCAACCTCTGGACCCTCTCTAGCTACTCCACATCCATTTTAAAATGTGGGGCCCAGAACAGCACATAGTACTTCAAATGAGACCTAACTAGTGCTGGGTAGAGGCACTATCACCTCCTGTTTCTTGCACCTAATGCTTTTATTGATACAGCCCAAAACTGCCTCTTGTCTGGCTGCATCACATGCAGATTCATATTAAGTTTGTAGTCTACCAAGACTCCCAAGTCCTTTTCCATAGAGCTGCCATCCAGGCAGGTGTCCCTCATTTTGTATTTGTGTTTTTGATTGTTCTTCCCAAGGTGCAGCACCTTGCATTTGTCCACAATGAACTTCGTCCTGTTGGCTCTAGCCCAACTTTCCAATCTGTCAAGATCCATCTGAATTGCACTCACATCCTCCAATATGTTCACAATCCTTCCCAGTTTTGTGTTGTCCGCAGACTTGCTCAGGAGCCTTTCTATGTCAGCATCCAAATTGTTAATAAACATTTTGAACAACACCGGGCCCAGGACAGACCCCTATGGGACTCCACTCCAAATCACCTGACAGTCTGACATGGACCCATTAATAATTACACTTTCCTTGTGGCTATTGAGCCAATTACCTAGCCACCTTGCAGTAGTTTTATCCAGCCCACTTTGGACTGTGTTTCCCCACTTTGGACTGTTCGTCATACAATTCCAAGAGAACAAGATAAATTGAGGTATGTAGTTCATTTTTTTTTAAATAGAGAAAAGATCAGAATCAAAACAAGAGACATAGTGTGTGCAGGACACGTGCTAGAGCTGGTTTAGTGAAAAGACAGCGTTTCAGTCAAATAGTAATTTCACTGAAAAATGCTTTGCCATCAAATTGGACAATTTTTAATAGTTTTTTTTTTTGAGTGAACACATGGAAACACAAATTTTTCGCTAAAATGTTTGTCTATGGTAAAAAAAAGAATTACAAAATTGTTACTGAAAATTAATTTTTAAACCAATAAGTGTTTATTATTTTTTTAATTGAAAATACCCACAAAAATCAGGATACATAACAAAAATTTAAAAAAAAATCCTCTAAATTTCCTTTGAAAAATAATTAGCATTTTCCAGTCAGTTTTAGTATCTAGTGCAAAGCTCTGCAAAAGCTCCTGTATATGAATTAGGTTAAGTGCATTTCCAGAGAGTCTTGCTTCATTCCCTGCCTCATCTGATCTGTTTTGGTTCTGACTTACAAGTAGGATTTAGTTCCCTCTGGTATCAAGTATTTCAAGTCATCTTCTTTCCTCACCTGACTCACAGAACCGTTACACTTTTCAGGTGTCTTTGCTGTGCTTGGCTGATTGTAACACCAGATGCCATCTCTCTCTAACAGAAGAATCTTTGCAGAGAGAGGGCTTACAAATGAGTCCTTTGTGTTCCAGAATTGTTCAGTCTTGCAACTGGTGTTTTAGTTTTAAAAAAATCTTTATTTTTTTTGTACAAGGAAGTATCTTTCCATCACTCCCTCAGTTTGTCTGCTCTATTTCTTATGCAAGCACTATGCTTTTGCATGTTAGCTGTCTTGGAGGAAAGTGTCAACGTAAAGCCAGCAAAATATATATGCCTTGCCATTGAATTTAAAGGTGAAGGAGTCATCATATGTTCTTATGTTCTCATTTTTAATTCTACTATATACTAAATATGGACTATTGACATATTAGACTGAATCTGTCTCAGGTCTCCATCCAAACAAGATGTTGTTAGAAGAGATACTGCTACTGTTTGAAGCTAATTAGATAAGGCAATTTTGTAATGTGAGATGCATTCTTACCTTAATGTACCAAGCTTAATTACAAGAATACATACAACTCTAATTACTTGCATACATGCACAAAAACACGCATGCAAAATTACTCTGTTTTCTAAATAGTTGTCTAAGCTATTGTATGCTCCATTCTCATAGCCTCCCAAGGGCTTGGCTAGTTATAACTCATATCACTATTTTCAGTATTATAATGAATTTAAACATTAGCAAAAATCTATTAACTGCCATTATGCCTTTCATGTGTTTTTTCCCCCTTCCTAGCCTTGGACCAACTTTAGCTTTTAAAGGACCCCATGCAAAAGTGGTCCCACTTGGTTCAACTTAGTACCAATAAGAAACCCATACTTTGAGTCTGTTTCATAGTGCAAGGGACAGTCTTTTCTTTGACAACATTTTGGTAACTCTCAGCTCCAGTCTTCCTAATTTTATGCACATATACAATCAAATAAGGTTTCTAGAAACGCTTATCTTCGAGTTTGTGATTCAGTATATTCGTATACATGACCAATTTTAGCCTGCAGTGTCAAAAGGTAAATAAATGTGATCTGGTTATATAAGGTGCAATGTTTGTGACAATTTAACATTTATGGCAGATGGGAAAAGAAAAAAGAGGCAGCTTGATTTGGTATTGATGTTGTAAAACTCAGGTGTGTCTCATGCTGGACCAGATCTGGGGTCCAGTGGGCTTGTTCATACTGCTGCACAAACTGGTCCCAGGGTGGTTGGGATTGAGAACACCTCGCCTGCAGTCTGCCTACCTGAGTTTGCATGCAACCCCAGATCGGGATGTTAATGAATGATGCTACCCTCAGCTTATCCCGGGTGTCTGCTCTAAGGTAAATTGGAGGCTGAAGGTTCAGTAATGGTCACTGAGGATGAGCCCAGAGCTGTCTCCCTGGCAAACTTCTGGGCATGTCTGCAAACTCAGGTGGGCATGTTCACCCTTGTTCACCTGAGGACCATGCGCTGATGCATTATAGACAAGCTCTTAATTATACACCACATTACCTAAAGTATAGGAGCAATAGGATGAAATTTTTAAAAAGAATATTTGATCTGACTATCAAGAAAAGCCTTCTGATGTTGAGAGTCTCCCTGACCAAGCAATGAAAGCCCAATCTCTTGAGACATTTAAAACCAGATTGGAGAAATATTACAACATAATATTACTGTAAGAACAATCTGGCATTGGCAGGAGGTTGTCCCAGGTGATATATTAGGTCTTTTCCATTAGTTACTTTTCGGTTCCTGTTAATCTCTGGGGTAAATTGGTGCTATTTCACAGGCAGTCTTTATTGGCAGCTTCAGCACAGGCTGTATTGAGTAGAGATTAAATCTTTTCAAACACTTTTCTTTTAACGTAAGAACTACCACAAAGAGACTTTCCTCAAAAGTGAGGAAATTGAAATCCTTGCACTCAGCATGGGAGAGTACTTAGCATAAAAGAACAGTCATAACAGAAGAGTCATGGTGGATATGTGCACTCTTAAACAGAAGAGAGGGAGCAGGAAGGCAACATAAAAATCAGTATACTTCAATGAGAGCACTGAGGAGCTTATTCAAACCAGCCAGGTATCCTTGCAGGGTGGATGCTCAATCTTAAGGAAAGCAAGAGACTGGAAATTAAATTATATCAAACAGGAAAAATATCTGTTGAACAGCCAGGGGCTAAGAGAAAGTATTTAGGGACATACAAATAAACAAAAATCCCTTTAAATATGCAAAGAAAGGGTTCAGTGGATCACATTTTGAGAAAGTGAGCAGAAAAGTGAAGTAAAGGCAGTTGTCTGGAAATTCATTTTTAATTCAAATAAATATTCACTGTCGGGTTTTTCTTCTCTCTCTCTCACCCTTACACACACACATACACCGGGTAATGGAAGAGCACTCTGACACTTCTCATGAACTCCTATTCTGTAGATAGGAGACTTCCATTTTCTTGCTGTAACCTGACACTTTAATTAACACCAAATTAAAATATTTAATCTCCACTTTTGGAGGTGCTAAATAATTTTTGTATGCCAAAATATCATTCTGAATGCTAAGAAATGCACTGCAGCTAAGTTATTAATTCCTACTTTAGTCATGTCCTTTTCAGCCTTGTTTTGATGCCCTGGTTGGCTGTTGTAATTGCTGCAAACACGTTCTCTAAGCAAAACCCTTGGTGAGCAGCATGCTTCCACACCCTTAGGCCTACTACTGTGCTCTTCCCTTTATTTCTTATGCCAGATATTCCTCTGTACTTGTCTGATGTGGGTGCCCCTACGTCGTAGTTTGTAACAAGCCTTTCAGCTATGCTAGACGGACCCTTTAAAATGTGTTCCTTGACGTCAGCTCAGCGCTGGGGAATATTTGTTATTTTCATGTGACTAATAACAGGAGGTTTCCTGATATAGCTTCTCAAAGGAGTGGGCAAGAGAAGCACAGCATGATTCTCTAGGGGACATCATCTTTGATAGTTGAAAGGAACCTTTTCATCTAGAAATTGGGCTTGAAGGGATCATATGCCATTTTAAGCCCTGTGATATGAAGGAGATCTATAACATCCCTGTGTAGGGGTTGATCTGGTAGTCTACTTTTCTAAGAGTTTAACTTGAACAAAATGCAAGGGAAAGCCTACAGATTTCCTAGAGGTGAATTAAGTTCTCCCTGCAAGAACAGTTCTGTTCAGCCATTTGTGCTTCTAGGTCTTCAAAGTGAAAAGCATTAGAAAAATGAGACTCAACAAAGGAATATGCCTAGGTGAAAATAAGCAACTATAGTCCATCAGTAACCTCACATATGTGTAGGTCTTTATACTAAAACTAGGTCTTCACCATTGCTAGTTTATATATGAGTGTGTGCACGCTTGCACGTACACATACATACACCCCATCTTATTGCTGTGGATATATAACAAAGAAAACTCTTGCATGGTTAAAGGTTTTAGTAAGACTGTGAGGCTTAAAATTTAGATTAATAGATTCATAGATTGTCAGGGGCTGGAAGGCACCTTGCAGATCGTTGGGTCCAGCCCCCCAGCTCTAGGCAGGAAGACAACCGGGGTTAGGTGACCCTAGCGAGGTGACTGTCCAGTCTCCTCTTGAAAAACTCCAGGGTAAGTGAATGTACCACCTCTGGAGGGAGTTTATTCCACTCTGGACACCCTGACTGTGAAGGAGTTTTTCATGGTATTGCTACAAATGAAGTTGAACCAGGCAAAACACCAGTATTACTTGCATCCAGTCCCAGTCAGAAGCACCATCCCACAAGTGTAGGAGAGAAGCCATTCCAGGAACATCCCATATGACTACCTTTGAGAACTTTTTTGTTTCCACTATGTTAAATTCAGGACACGCACAGAGAAACCTCTCTGCTTCACTTCCAGGTTGGGCTCTTGTGAGCAGGAGCCGACAGATGAGACAGGTGGACCTTCACAGCAGCATCCAAGACATGGTGTTGGACATACCCCAAACTCTTCCCTTGTCTTCACGATGTTATTTCACCCCATCCCCCTTATTTAATTTTCTTTTCTTTCAATTCCTCTTCTTAAACCTTTCCTCCCCCAGGATTGGAGAACTAATGTGGTTTGGTATCATCAGGCAGCTCTCTGCTTGTGTGTGATACCCCCTCTCCCATCCTTTCTCTTGTGTATTAACTGGTAACTTTTTTAGACCAGCAATGGCCTGTGCTTTGTGTTTATCAGTGCCTAGCACAATGGGTGGTATTCACGGTTAGACCAGAGCACTACTGTAATAAGCATCATTAATAATCATCCGGTGCAGTACAGAATTGCATATTTGGAAGCCTTAGTTTTTAAAAACAAAAATTAAAAGCAAGTCAAGGCTTTCAAGGCCAGAAATTCATAAATGGGAAGAAAATAGAAGCACAGAGCAGTGCCCACTCTTACAGGTTTGGGGGATAACTCTGTGATCTATGAGAAGCTGCTGTGCAAGTGTTGGCAAAGACCTGGCACAATCATCACATGTGTATGTTGGAGACAGAGCGAAGGAAGCAACAGAGGGTCCCATGTCCCAGACTGCTTGGGCTGGTGTGACCAAAGAAAGCAGAGGACTACATATACATTTCAAAGCAGAACCTGTAAGAGGTGAGAGACTAGAATACACTGTATGCATGAGAGGCATGCTATATGTAACTATGGTCAAGGCACCCACGGGAGAGAAGGAGCTGCAGATTTGCCTATAAAAACCCAGGCAGAGATGAGACCTGTGGAAAAGCCACTCCAAAGCCTAAGACCCATGGATTTGACCTTCAGTCCTACTACCAAAAAGCGGTGGGAGAGGATGGAGAAGACGCAGCCAACTCCACCTGGAAAAGGGACACGTGGCACAGACTGTCTAAAAACCCCCGGGGAGGGGAAGAGGACAGGGAGAGTGAAAAGGACAATGATGCAACTGGACCCGGAGACAGCCAGGAAGGCAGCAACGGGATCAGCAGCAGCGGAAGTGACAGCAACATCAACAGTGACAAGGACAGCGAATGAACTGAGAATGTAAACCCCAAATCCGGCCTTGGACTAAGGGATTGCGATTGGGTTAGGGAAGGGCAGTGGGTGGGTGTATGGGAGCACAGGCAGGGGGGTGGGTTTATTGAAACAGGTAAATGGTTTTCTTAATGTGGTTTAAGGTGTGTGATGGAAAGTTTTATTCTAGATGATGTATATATATAACTATATATATGTGTGTGTGGTTATATAGATATACATATAGAGAGATATAGATATATAGATATATAAATATATATATTTTAAAAAAATTCCCCAAAAGACTTTCTGAATCCCTGGCTATAAGGAGACACTTTGCCCTCAGGACTACGTAAGACTCATGCAAAGGCTTTCTGTTGTCTTTTTGGTTTATTGTATTGCATTTTAAATTAGACTAAATTGTATGTACTGTCACTGTGTCTTACTCGGCTGTGTCTTAACTTAAGTGAAGTTTTCTGTTGTTCTTTGTCATATGCTTGAAGTTGAGAATTGTTGTGCTCAATAAATGCTCTCTTCAGAGAATGGATTATTCTTGTCCAAGCATTTATGAATTCAGTGTCACTGCCTACATTCTAATATTAAATCTGGTAACACAAGGAGCAAGTGATTCTAAGCACAGACATTAACATAATGAAGAAGCTGTTTTAGGATGAATATATGTTTTACTTGCATGCTTTCTTTCTTTTAATCCTACCTTTCAAATTAATTTGCATCCACTCAGTAGCACTAATTGGTTTAGTTTAACTTTAACATTAGTACTTGGAACTTCAGTACTTTATCCATAGAATATGTGCTACATAGGGCACATCTACATGTGCAATTAATGTGAAGCAATAAACTCTGGTGTTTATCACACTGGAGTTTTTTGCTTCCAGGCATGCTATTTGAATGTGCGCCCAGTACCGCAGCACGTTGACCCAAGTGAGAGCAGCCCCAGCTGGCAGAGGGTCTCGGGGATCAGCCTGCCCCAGCTGGCAGAGGGCTGGTCCTGCCTGGATCAACGTGCTGTGGAGGGGCTAGCTAGGGCACGGAGGTTGCTTCAGTGCCGGGCTAGCCAGCAGGCAGGCCCGGCACTGAAGCAACCCCATGCCCCAGCCAGCCCTGTCACTGTCTACACATGTGTTCCTGCTCATGAAAAAATTCCACAGCAGGGTAGCACTTGTATTTACAAGTACTATGTAGAGTTGTACTTGCAGAGTTTATTAGTTTACTGTGGCCTATATAGACGCTGTGACATTTACAGTGGAGATCATTAGGCAGCTCTGCAATAAGCATTTGGTATAGACGTGCCCATAGAATATAAGAAAGCTAGCATACACACCAGTCCCCCCGCTCCAGTGCAGAGGTGTCAAAGATACAGTTTGCGAGGTTCTCAGAGGGGCCAGAAATTGTGATGTGGATTCAGAAGTGGGGCCCACCACTGAATTCCAGCATGCAGAGCCCCGCTGGGGATGTCAGCAGTGGAGGGGTAAGCAACAGGTGCTTTAATCCGCATGGCTAGGGAATCTGCAGTAGTTAACAGGGCCACTGCTTGCCCTGCTGCTGGACGTGCGTCTGGAATGCAGCCTGTGAGGAGCCCCATAGTCCAGATCTGGCCCAGGGTGCCTAGTGGGTTTGACACCCCCTGCTCTACTGTTTGAGCAACGCACTGAAGGAACTCTGCTTCCACAGGTGCAAGTATACAACAGCCTCTAATGCTTATGCCGTTCTTGGCCTGCTGACACTGCCAACAAAGCTGACAGCTAGTGATGATTATTGTAGGTTTATTTTGTGATGTGGATACTAAATTGTCCCATGGAAATTGAACAGAAATGAGAGCTAATTTCACACACAAAAGGGTAATTGGTAACATATTTTTATTCAGCAGTCTTACAAGCCACCTTAATTTTTTTTCCAAAACTTGATTGCAGGTAATATTAAAAAAGAAAAGAATAGAATGCCAAGATTATCATGAGTTATTCAGAATTTCAGAGATCCTCCTCTAATATGGTTTTTTGAATTTGGCTATAGCACTGTCGCTCCCTTACACTGTGGTAATGAGCTACCCCATTATGGTGACAGCTGCCTCTGCTGGTTTTGACTTTCTAGAGCTACATAAGCACGAAGTACAGTGACATCATGCTCTCTAGAGTGTTAATTATTAGCTGCTAAAAATAGTAACAGGCAAACACAGAATAGAAAATCAAATGTCTGTTTAAAACTCTGATAGTGCATGAGTATAAAGGTAAAGAGACAAAGCTCTGCACAGAGACTTATTGTTTAAATGCAAAGGCAACAACAGTGAGATGCAATTCCAGAAAATGGGGTAAATACTGTTTAGGATTCATGAGTTGGAGAAATGAGTAGACTCCTGTTCATCCTTGGTGTAACTCCAGAATGTTTTTGCATGTACATATTTCCATTTGATTTACACAGTCTGGTATGCTTTTTTAGTTACATTATAACTTTGGGATTTATGAAATTATAATGATTTCAGAGTTAATTCCACTATATTCATGGTTCTATGCAAAAATAATTAACAATACCATGATTTGGGGAAATCAAGTATTCAGGTATTAGGAAATTTCATACAGTACAACGAGCAGTATTCAGGCTGAAATAGGAGACTGTATTGTCAGATACCAGTGCAGAAGCTTCCCTATTCATCACATGCATTACTGAATTAGGGCCCTATACCTGTTATGATTTTTAAGTATTAATTAGAGATCTATAAGGCAGGCTAAGTTTGGAGAAAACAAATTAAATAGTCTTAAAGTTAAGAACATTTAATAGCTATAGATTCTAGGATTTGACACACAATCACGTTTTAAGATGATCCAATCTTGTAATATCTCAAATAGATGTGATCTCAAGTTTGATATATCCTTGTGGTGATCAAGGCTAAGTACAGACAGTCAAAAAGCCTGAGGCTGAATCCATTTAATCTTTGCTGGTTAGTCTAAACTGCATAGATTGAACCAATAAGCAAGTGAACAGACATTCACTTTTGATTCCAGAAATGCAGCCACACGCCTGCAGTGGTCCAGGCCAGAAGCTGCGGGATACTAGAGCACACCTCCCTATCAGCTGGAGCAGACAGTTTGGGCCAAGGCTATCCTGCCCACCCTGTGGGCAGGGGAGGGGGAAGCTTGTAGAGACGGTGCAAAGCTTCCTGGGATGCTGGGGGACTGAATTAATTGAATCTGGAGGGGATCTGGGGCAGAAGTTCAATAAACCAATTTGACCTAAATCAGTTAAGTCTGATATTACATCCATCCAGGTTTATCTTAAATTGGCTTTGGTCATTAAGTACACTGAACTCCTGTTGTGTTACAGATTTGAATGGGTTTCTGATCACATATATCAGTTTGTGTGTAATTTCTGTCCCTAGCCTGAGGGTTTCAGATGGCATCCTATTCTAAACTGCTCTAAATTCATATCGATCACATTAAAAAGCATGAAGAGCATTTCAGACTCTAAATGTTCAACACTGGGATTCTCAAAGTTTCCTACAGGAGGGAGACCCATTTAAATTCCAGGGGTGTTGGGTGCCTTTAGATGCCGTTTAAATTCTAAATCTAAATGAAGACAAGGTTATTTGGGTAGAATCTTGCCTGCCTATGTCCTTAGACCAGCATGGCTACAACTAACAACCCTACAAATCTAAATGAAAACTACGGAGAGGCAAGGACTTAACCTGAAGAAGGGCATTTGATGCCTGAAAGTTTGTCCAACAGCTCTCCCAACTATACAGTTGATCCAGTAGAAGAGATCACGAAAAATCCTTGCCTCCTGGTTACTTCCTAGGCCATCATGGCTAAACTACAGAGCTAATGAGCTAATTGTTAGCAAATGTGACTGACACTGCCTGCACCTTTCCTATCCTTAATTTCTTCATCTGAAAAATTAAATTATAACATTGTACCTAAAGCCATTGCAAAGTGTGGCTGTGTGTGCAGGGGGATGCCAGTCCCTTCGTTGTTGGCTAGTAGACTGTGCACCACCCATTCAGAGGCACTCTGATGATTGTGCCTTTGTGCAGTGCCCCTTGGTGGGATCCTGTAAGCATTACAGTCTCAGTAATGAGGGTTGATTTTTATTAGGGCTTCAAGAAATACACAGTTCAGTCTTTTTAAAGTTAAAAAGATGGGCCAACAGTTCCTAACCTAGCCCCTAAAGATAATACAGCACAGGAATATGAAGGTAGGCCTCCCTGAGTTGTGTCAGGGATATTTGCTCCAGGCTCTCTCTCTCCTGCATACAATTGCACGCTGGCTTCTTGATCCCTTGACCAAAGTCCAGACCTTCTGTCTGTCTCGTTCAGACCCATTTGCACAGCTCCCCAATTTCTAAGCCATTCTTGAGTAGCTGCTTGTTATGGCTGGGTGTTCTCAGAGGCCAGCCACTCTCAACCTGGCTCTTAGCTTTTTCAGTCCCTATTCCCAAGATGCCCAGACTTCTCCTTTCCTTTAAGTACAACGCCTGCTAATGCTCCACAGCCTCCGGCTGTCTCCTAACCCAAGTCTCCTCCAAACTCTGGCAGCTTTCTGTTCCAGAGCTGGAGGAATTGTAGTGCCCTCTACTGGCCAGATGTTACATTAGAGGGGATAGCAGTGCCCACTAACAAGCCAATAGACCTATTACGGTATTTAATCACTTTATCAAATCTAACTAATAATTTTGGGGAACATATAAAATATTAAGGTCTTGCTGCCCACATTTTACTTGCTCCACATGTGATGATGACTCCAAAGGATATCTCCATTCCACCATTATCCTCTAATCCTGGATCCAGATTTTATGTATGTTCAAAATTGTCTGGTTCAAGCTTATGGCTCTCATTATTTTTATAATTATGTTAGATAATTATCATTGCATAATTCTGAATAAAAGTAGGATAAATAATAGTAGGCTAAAGTCTGAAGAATGCTTGGTTATTGGACTCTGTGTGCATGGGTGTTGGTGGTACAAAATAGACCTTTTCTGCTATCTGGGATCAGCAGTTATGGACTTGGTATGAGATTTACTGGATGAAATAATATGGTCTGTGTTGTATAGGGATTTGGAGAAGATAATCATGGTAGTCCCTTTTGTCTTACCAAGGTATGAGTCTGTGAATGAAACAACTACTTCTCTGCTGCCCACAGAAGGTTTAGCAATGTGTGAGAGGTTATTTCTTAAAAATGTAGTATTCTATCCCTTATGGTTGCAAAGTTGACCTTCCAAATGGGAGTATATGGTGCTCCTACTGAGTCTGCAAACAAGTAAAAGAAATGACAGACCAAATTCTGGATACCTTGGTGATGGTTAGAGGGTCAAACATGAAAAAAAAATGATGTTTAGCAAGGGTTTTCTTTTGATTGGAAGGGTATCTCAGTGGAGGTGGGGAGTTTGGAAACAGGGCTTTTTTCTAGTATGGGAAGGACAATTATAATAGGTGGAATAAAGAAGGAGATGGAGCAGAAACACTTTACAAAATAAAATACACTTTCTGAACATGCTTCTGGTTTATTTTCAAGCAAGACTGCATGCTGTGCCAGGTCCTTCCAGCTTCCTCCCCCTGGAGGCTAAACCTTGCCTTCTCTTAGCACATAACCCTGCAGACAATACAGCAACGCCCTTTTTCTCTGCAAGGGAAAGATTTCCCATTGTGTTGATTACATCCTTCACAACCTGCATCAGTTCAACAGCATCTCAGACTTTTAGCCTACTTTTTATTAATAAAGTAGAATAAATAATAAAAGAATACTTTTTCTTGCTTTAGGGAACACTGTCAGGAATTAAGGCATGCGCAGGTGCACAAGCAGGTGAGGTTTTCTTCTGGCAAATTTCTCTTTGCTTGCTTAACCCTTTCACTGATGG
>NW_005841874.1:4106022-4117891 GCF_000455745.1 Alligator sinensis
ATTTTGATGTCCAGTGTTTCCATTAAAAATCCAGTCCAGCAATGGTGACCTGTTGTATCGAAGCCGGATTTTGCCCTGAGACAAAGAATGATATACAAAGAATAGTGGAAAAGAACGGTAGACAAAGATGAATGCAAGAAGTTTAATCTCTTCTTGAGAGCAGTCTGGAATGTGCCCTTTAGGTTTGCTAAACATTTGACACCTGGTTTGCAGGTTTTCGTGTTTTCTAGACAGCAAGTTCCAAACTATGTAGAAATATGAACATTATGATTGGGTGCAAGCACAGCAATTCATTTAATTTTTGTAGAAAAGCGAAATCTCAGGGACACTAATCACCTAAAACATACAACCAAAATAATTTTGTGGAATGTTATGGAGACACTCATTCACTGCTTTGATATAGCATTTGTGAGACCAGTCTGAAATGGTCAGCTTAGTACCTTCCAGGAACATATTGAGATCTAATCACTGGGAACTGAAATAGGCAGATTTAAACTAGTATTTCGTTTAATACTGATGATGATTGTGATGATGATAATAAACAGAGGGTATTTAATTATTGGAATGTCTTCTAAGGAATGTGATAGATTCAACAGCACATGAACTCTCTATATTAAGGGACTGTCTGTCTGGAACATTGTATCTTATTTAATTAAAAGTGAATTATTCAGACCACTTGAAACCCCTGTGTGAACACACTTATCCAAAATTAAAATGGCTTTTTTTTTGGTTTGTCCTAATTTTACTTCTAAAGGGACAAGCATCGAGATTGCATATTTTTCTGAAAGATATTGATGACTTCACCAACAAATTACTAGACTTGAGGTAGGAACTACTTAGTGAATTCTCTAAACTGGTATTGCAGGATGTCAGAGTAGATCAAAATGGTTCCTTCTGGCCTAAGGATACATGAATCCATAGCAGTGACCCTCAACTATTTGCACAACAGACATGGAGGGCAAAGAAGGGCTCTCTTTTTTGCCATGTTACAACATACCCTCATAACCTTGTCACTACCAATTTTTACATGAATTTACATGGGCTGTATATACTAATCACATTGGCTCCTCTGCTGATATCCACTGAAACAAAGATTTCTGATATGATGAAAAAGATGTCCACATGAATAAAAGGCTGTTTGGATTTCTAGGTTTTTAGCAAGCCACCTGTGAACTGGGGTCCTGATCCTGTAACCTAAAGTACAGAAGTAGTTCTGTTTGTAGTGAGCAATGCTATTTACCTGAGTAAAGACTACAGGATTGGGAGAGACCCAATTTTGAAATGTTAACCAAAAGGTAAAACAAAACATATACATTATTCTGAGGCTGGTTTGTCTGTTTTATCAGTTACTACTAACAGTATGCCAAGGGATAAATGACCTATTCTTTTGATCCATTTTCAAGAAACACATTCATTCATTGTCCTTCTCTAAGTGTCAGTGGCCAGAATTACCAGCCTGGCAGGAAAGAGGAGTTTTTTTTTATTGTTAACTTTGCACTCTTAGGCCTTCCTTCCTCTCTTAACTTCCTTTTTGTAAAGATGAAACCTGGCAATGGAAGTTTGCCTGTCATCCTCCTTTTTCCTGTGAGTCTGGAGAACCCCACTGAACAAATAAACTCTTTAAATTGCTGATTCTGCAGCTTCCCGATTTCAGTGGGAGATTTGCCACAGATGCAATGCAGAGTAGACTTCTAGAGAATAAACTAGAAAGCATATGAAAATAGGTACTTACTGGAGTAGGGTGAACCATGCTTTGCTTTCCAACCTGTAAGATTGGAAAATGCTAGGAAATGTGCAAAAGTCTGATGGGAACTATTGGAGGCTTTGGCTCAAGCATGAAATTGAGAGGAGGCTTGATGCAAGTGAATTAACACTTCTCACAACATCCCTGTTAATGAAGTCTCTCACCCAATTTCAGAGGGAAAACTGAGGCACAGAGGTTTAAAAAATAACCATAGGTCACAGAAATCATATATAAGTTTCCACCTCCCCATCTTATGCTCCAACTTCTAACCAAATCCCTTACTTGTTGGTTACCTGTTGGATGCTACTGTCAGCAGTATCCTTGGCATTGCCTGCTTATTTTTCAGCACTTCCTTTGAGAAGTTTTCTATTAGTTTATGTCATCAGAAGGCATTTAAAGGAAGCTTCTAATCAGTTTGCTCCCAGAAAAAAACTGGGAGCATTGTATCCTTCCCAGTGCAGGAAATCTTCCTTTTTTTCCTCGTGAATCTATAGATACTGGAAAAAGCAAAAATGACCCTAGCAAGGTTGCATTCATTGATGAATGCTCACTCAAAAGTGATGGAGAAGGTTCTTTATTGTACTAGTGAAGGCAAGGTAATTAGTTGCATCATTTATATGTTATGTCATAAAGGACTTTGTTGAAATGTTCAAGCACTGTAAAAATAATCTTGTCTCCCTTCTATTTTCAGAATATTAAAATAGAATATTTTCATTCAGTCCATCTGATGGATGCTGAGACTGTGTGCACATAGGACCGTCTTCTCCAGAAGCATACAGCAAAGTAACTATTTTGCATACACACTGATATTTTGCCAGTCACATGCAGTGAGGGAACATCCTCTTATTCATTTGAACTGTTTGGCCATGAAAGGAGACAAACAATTACTGCATTGTATTCTTCAGGAGACACAAGTTAACAGGAATATTTTTTTTCTTGTGACTGAGCTGCAGGGCCTCGCCCATCGGTTAAGATAAATTGTTTCCTAGGCTTTACAAGTGGAATTTTAATCAGGACCATACAACAGTAGATCCTTATAGAAAACCTTATTGATGTTCTTTATAACTTGATAATGACAGGCATGGAGCAGAAAGTTAAGACTGAGATGAGCTGTGATTATCCCATAAAAAGCTAAGGTCCTTTTTTAATATCAATATAACAATCAGAACCACAAATGGTTAACTTGATTCTGTCTCTACTAGCAATGTCCCTTGTGATGCTTTTGTTGATGGGTGGGGGATGTGTTGTCAGTAAGTATATGTTAACTATAATTATTTATAAAACACCATCCGATAACAATAAGAGTCCACAGGTTCATATTGCTGTTAGGATGCTGCACTGAAAATGCTTCACTTATCCTCCAGGGGCAGTTAATTGTAGAGAGGCCCAGCTGATCTAAATTGTCTGAAAAGTATGTAGGGACAGAGTTTCCTGTATAATCAGTTTTTACACTGTATAACTCTTTACTGAACTATCCTAAATGACATCCAGAAGCAGATGGGAAGCAGCTATGATGCTTAAAACATATAAATTTAAACAATCATATGATTAAAGCCAAAAAGTCAGGAGATCTGATCTATGAATTGCAGGGTGTTACAAACTCTTTCTCCATTCCAAAGGCAGATAGGTTCTTTGGGTAAATCTGATATCTTTTATTAGACTAACTAAAATAGTTGGAAAAAATCTTCTTTGCAAGCTTTCGGGTACACACACCCTTCTTCAGGCTGAGGGAGCATTTGCAGTTGTTCTGTGCTCTTTCTGGATGGGATAGAATATAGGTTTCCCTCGCTTTATCTGGTATGTGTTCCTGGAAAACGGCTATAATTCAAATTTGCATAAAGGAAACACACTTTACAATATAACAAATAGGGATGTTCTAAGAGCTTGACTGTACTGACCCCCAGACCTATTTCTACCACTTGTACAAGACAATTCTGGTACTCACCAACAGCAGACAGTACACACAAGCACAGCAGGGTGGTGCATGTGGGGATGGCAACTACAGAAACACGTGTCACAGACAACGAGTGAGGAGCACAGATCCACACAGGAGACTATATTTTGGTGTTCCTCACTCCCACAATGCACTGCACAAAGCTGCTGACTGCAGGCTTCCACCACATGGATCGCATAAGAGTGAATTTACCACACATATAACAATTTTTTTGGTATAAAAAGAGTCATTGCATAAAAGCGAATTTACACATACAGAACCCGCATAATGCAAGGGAAACCTGTAGAATAGAAGATAGAGGCCAGTATGCAAGAATACCAGTCGGTGAAAATGCAAATTGAGGTAGTCAGTGGGTAAGAAACAGGTGTGGGGGGAAGGGGAATGTAGACCTGGTGATAGGATACAGCTGGTAAATAGTAGAGAGGTTATCTGGGGTATCAGATTCATA
Organism: Alligator sinensis; assembly: GCF_000455745.1. Classification (NCBI taxonomy): domain Eukaryota; kingdom Metazoa; phylum Chordata; order Crocodylia; family Alligatoridae; genus Alligator; species Alligator sinensis. The sequence goes on from NW_005841874.1 coordinate 4,110,169, forward strand.
GATTGTAAGGCCAGAAGGGACATTGGAAGATCATTGGGTCCAGCCCCCTGCATCAAGCAGGAAAGACAACTGGGGTCAGGTGACCCCAGCACGGTGACTGTCTAATCTCCTCTTGAAGATTTCCAGGGTAGGTGATTTCACTACCCCTGGAGGGCGATTATTCCACAATCTGGACACCTTAACTGTGAAGAAGTTTTTCCTAATGTTGAGCCTGAATCAGTCTTCCAGGATTTGTGGCCATTACTTCTGGTTTTTCCCTTGGGTGCCCTGGTGAACAGTTGCTTACCAAGCCCTTGATGTACTCCCCCAGTGTAGCGGTAAGCTGCTACCAGGTCCCCTCTCAGCCTTCTTTTCCTCAGGCTGAAGAGTCCCAGGTCCCTCAGCCTTTCCTTGTATGGCTTGCCTTTTAAGACTCTGATCATATGGGTGGCTCTTCTTTGGACTCTCTCAAGCTTTTCCACGTCCTTGTTAAAGTGTGATGCCCAAAACTGGACGCAGTACTCCAGCTGCAGTCTCACCAGTGCTGAGCAGAGTGGAAGAATCACCTCCTTCGTTTTGCTGGAGATGCATCAATTGATGCATGCCAGAGTATTATTTGCCCTACTGGCACTGCCCATCGCACTGCCGGCTCATATTCATACTCTGGTCTATTATTACCCCTAGGTCTCTTTCATTCATGCTGCTAGTCAGTTTGGTGCCGCCAAGCCTATAGGTGTATTGGGGGTTGCTTGTCCCGAAGTGGACATTTCTCAATGTTGAACGTTTCTCAATGTTTCTTTACATTTCTCAATGTTGAACTTCATCAGATTCTGATCCGCCCAACTTGATAGCCTGTCTCGGTCCACCTATAACTGTAGCCTATTTTCAATGTTAGGCAGGTTATAATGTGCCTTAAATCCAATGTCTGTATTTAGTCCATGATTTTTTGTATCCAAGAGGTTGATGAAGTGAAGTTCATAGGCTTTTTTGGAAAAAGGAATTTTTTAATTTCCTTTTTGGGTTTCCTTTTGAGGATTAGAACTGAGAGACTGGAGAGAAAGTGGTTGTCTTGTGAGAAATGTGCCCCCACAGGTAATTGGGTATTCTTGTCTTTGATAGATTTTCGGTATGTGTTCATTCTGGTACACGGCTGTTGTTTGGATGAGATATATTACATTGCTGGAGGTGCAGGTGTATGATTCAGGAATGTTGACGGTTCTGTTGTGGGGTTGTAGTTATTGTGGGAGCGGTGGAGATATGTTGGCAGGTTTTACATTTCTTGTCATGGCATTCCAAAAGTATACTTTATGTCTGGTCGCTTCACCAAGAAAAAGATGGAAAAAAATCACCTATTCTTTACAGGAGCAGGGTTGTCCACTAAGTAGGTGGAGAAAACAACCATTGCCCTGGCTGCCTGGGTTCAAGAAGGAAGGATTATGCCTAATGGTCCCAAAAAAGAGAAATGTGCAGCACAAGTCATTGCTCTGGCTGCAGCAGAAAACAACAATCAGGGAGTGTTGCTTGAAGAAGCCAGGTAATACAACAGCACCAGGAGTTGCTAGCAAAGCCTTTGGAAGCTCTCAGCAAGCCTAAGGCCCCTAAAGAATGAGGAGACCAAAATGGGAGGAAGGGCATGCACCGGAGTGGGGTGGGATAGTAAAACTAAAGGGAGAAAGTGAGTAAGGGCAATGGGAGAGGCAAAGGAAAATAGGAAGGGAGTACTGGAGAAAGAAAATCTCTTCATTAGAGTGAGAAACTCTGAAGGATTCTGCCCCAGAACATAGGGCCAGTGGCTTGATTCACATCTTATCTCATACCAGTTTAGCACTGAGATAACATCACTCACTAAGGTTACTACACAAGCAAGTTACTTCAGGGCAAGCTAAGATATGACCACAAGATGAACATGAGCCTGCAATGCAATGCGGCGGCTAGTAAAGCGACCAAAATGCTGGCTTTCATCCGTAGATGCTTCTCAAGCAAATCCCGGGACGTCATTCTCCCCCTGTACTCAGCCTTAGTGAGGCCGCAGCTGGAGTACTGTGTCCAGTTTTGGGCTCCACAATTCAAAAAGGATGTGGAGAAGCTTGAGAGAGTCCAGAGAAGAGCCACGCGCATGATCAGAGGTCAGGGAAGCAGACCCTACGATGACAGGCTGAGAGCCCTGGGGCTCTTTAGCCTGAAAAAGCGCAGGCTCAGGGGTGATCTGATGGCCACCTACAAGTTTATCAGGGGTGACCACCAGCATCTGGGGGAACGTTTGTTCACCAGAGCACCCCAAGGGATGACGAGGTCGAATGGTCACAAACTACTTCAAGATCGTTTCAGGCTGGACATAAGGAAGAACTTCTTTACTGTCCGAGCCCCCAAGGTCTGGAACAGCCTGCCACCGGAGGTGGTTCAAGCGCCTTCATTGAACACCTTCAAGATGAAACTGGATGCTCATCTTGCTGGGATCCTATGACCCCAGCTGACTTCCTGCCCTTTGGGCGGGGGGCTGGACTCGATGATCTTCCGAGGTCCCTTCTAGCCCTGATGTCTATGAAATCTATCTATGAAATTTCAGTGCATTAGCTACTCCAATGTAACTTTTGACCCACAATAAATATGAAGTATCCTGCCCTTCAGTGAAGAATAAGTTCACACTGTAGCTTATCTCATAATGGAACTCATTTGTGTGTCAGGCCTTGAAATTAAGTTACTTTGGATTTATGCTTATATACAGGAGAGGAGGATCAACCTATCATGGCAATAGTACTAAATGTCATTGCAGATACATTGTATCTCTTTGAATAATGTCATTTGTAGAGATCTGCAGGCATCTACTATAGGTCACAAACCAAAGTGGACTGTGAAGATTATAGCATAGGGACATTAGCTTATTTGATATATTTCTCTCCACCTTAGTTATTAATTTCTACAGGGAGAAGATTCAGGGTGAGGAGGTGTTCACATAAGTCAGTGGTTTTTGACCTTTCTGACTTCTGTTGCAATCTTTATTTTTAATTCTTGTAGCAGGGATAATGGAGAGATCAATGAGGGCATTGTGCCAGAGCTATTACTCAACTCCTTGGCTTCCTGCTGGGGTAAGATCAAGCAAAGAGCTTGAAGAAATCCAAGCAGCAGCCAAATTCTCCTCTCTCATATACTGTGAAATACCTACCTAGCAGTTGCAACAGTGTTAGATGAGCAGGATTTAGCCTTAGACATTTAAATATTTATTTTGTTCCAACAATATGCCTGCTCTAATGAAGTCAATGGCAAAGCTTCTGTTGACATTAGTGGCTCCTAGTGACATAGAGCTACTGTACTCCTTTTGTAGTTAGACAATTCATTAAATTCTGCTTTCTGTCACAGGTGTTAAAATCTGGTGCAAGTCCCATGAAGTCAATACAGTTATTTTAGATTTAAACCATCAGAGCTGAGAGCAGAAGTTGGTTTTACATCTTAAAGTGTTTTTGTTTTTTAAGACTCAAAATGTTACATTAATTATTTTAAGGTTGTTGGTTGTTACCACATTGGTCTAGGGACATAGGCAGGCAAGGTTCTTTGGGTAGATGTGATAACTTTTATTATATCAACTAAATAGTTGGAAAAAATGTTCTTTGCAAGCTTTCAGACACAAACACCCCTCTTCAGGCATACTGCCTTAATTATTTTAACAATTCTAAGGAGAAAATGCACTGTTATATTGACCATGAAAATGTCATTAAACTTGGTAAATGTTACATTCCCATGCTTAAATGGAAAGATTAGAATTGCTGTCCCTCAGTGCTTTATATGGTAATCAACTTGTCAAGAAAAAACATTTTTACATGAAGCCTTCAAACACCTGACAGAAAACTAAAAAGGAAAAGGTTTTCAGCTACTCAGTATTTAAAACAGATTTAGAAGTTCCAGTTTCAGCAGCTCAAAGAGAGACTCCCATTTTTTCAATTAAAGCCCCCTTACTCATTCTTCACCTGTGCCAAAATAGTCCCAGATGGAGGTAGTTAGCCATATTAGTCTCAAGTCAGGCAGAAGGCAGGGTAGATTTGCACCTTATAGACTAACTGACTAAATGAGAGGTGCATAGCATAAGCTTTTGTAAGCAGTAAGTTTGCTTCAAAATAGTTTGTGCAAGTATTACTTAAGTTCCCACCCACGAAGGAGAACAAACGTATAAAAAACCCAAACTATTTCATTTGTCCTTTCAATTGTGGTTTGGTTGAATAGAGCTAGAAATTCCTCTCTTTCTCCCTTTTCTGTATAAAGAAAATTTAAATATTCAGTCCTAACTGTTGTACTCCCTATGCCTCTGTAGGGTCCCTGAATCTGTAGTTTATCAGAGTTTAAAAAGCATCTGTATTATATTGAACCCATTTAACAGGCACCACATGCCCTTACACTGACTAATAAATAAAGGGACACTTAAGACACACACCTGGACTAGTACTGCAAAACATGCCATTTCCCCTCCTTTCCTTTTTTTTTTCAGTTTAATCTGCATAAAGGACTCAATAGCATAAAGGACTTGAGGGCAAAGTAGCACATTAATTTTTCATTGCTCACTGCCTGCTTTTAAATGTCTCAGATCACAATTTAAATGATGTATTATCTCAGTCTGTACCATAGTGTAATTTCCAACATTGCTAGTTCATCATGACTGTAGTCCTCCCCTCAGGAAGGGCTAAGCCCATAGTAAAAAGGTTGTTGGAGATCAAGACTGGGTTCAAGTGAGAGAAGCCTGTTTAAATGTTTCCTGAGATCAGCCTCTGTTACTCTCTAGTCCTGGGGAAATGCATCCCTGGTACCCGACTAGAATTTTTCAAAAATACCAAATCCTTTAAATTAAGAGATAAACGAAATCTCTGAACAGTAGTAAAACCTGGGAATTGCCATCCCAGATTGAATAATGATCCTGGTAGTTCAGTATCCTGTCTGCTGCAATTACTAATACCGGATACTTCAGGGGAAGGCATAACACTTTTATAAAGCATCTAATGTACCATGCTATACCACAGGGAGATATCCTTCCTGAGCCCAGGCGGAGATCAGTTTATATTCCAAAACACAAGGATTAATAGCTTTTGCCATTTCTACCTTAGTATAATTGCAAATGTTTGTCTCATTTGTTGAAATGTCTAACCCTTTCTGAACCTTACTAAGTTATTATTGCCATACTAATATCTTGTAGCAAGGAATTCCACAAGCTAAATGATATATTACATTCAGTGTGTGCAAGCAACGGGGGGCCTCAGCTGTATAAGTGTGTTCTTTTTTGTGCTTTCATTCACTCATCAGTCCCATGTGCCTGGAACGTGCTTTCAATTAATGAATGTTATGCCTCCTCTTCTCTTTTAAGCACCTGATAACTCACCTGAAATGATCATCCACTATTCTGTGTTCACTGACATTGTTCTTGTGTGTGCAATACTGTATGCATTGTCAAATCCTTGAACAGCAAACCATTAGACATATGCCGAAAAGACATACTTGTATGCTCCAAATAATCTATAGACATCTCAAATAGTAACAGTGAGGAATAGATTTACAAGGCTGAGAAACCATCACTGTTAGTTTAAACGAGGATCTTAATTTTTTTCTGCCCCTCCCATCTCCTGTTTCTCTCAATTCAAAATGAGGAGGAAAGCCAGCACCATGACTAGAGGCATAACTAGCATTTGCGGTGACCTGGGTAAGAAAGTGGGGAAAAGGACTGCTGCATGGGCTTTCTGGGTTGCCCCTAATTATGCTGCTGACCATGACATTTAAGCGGACAGCAGACTATGGAAACTTGTATTACATTGTAATACTTCTCTTTAAGGGGACATGGAGAGAGAGAGAGCGAGCTGCTGGTGTGGAATACTGGGTGTGTAGTCTAGACCCTAACATCCTTCTGTGTGTATGTGAGGCCCAAACTCACATTCCTTATAGAAACCTGGAGGAAGATCTACAAAGAGCATTACTAAATAGGGATATGAGTCAGCACAGAGTGGACCTAGAATCGGCACAGACAGGTGCCAGAGCATTGGTAATAATATAAGCATTGCAATGTCAACTTTTTAGACTGCATAGAAATCCTAGAATTAATTTGTTGAAAAAGCTGGAAAGTTATATTCAGTATGAGAAGCCCAGTACTAATCTCTTTGCGCTATGGCTTGCTCCTCTGTGGAGAAAGCAAACTCAGTTTAGATTTTGGTTGCTGCTTTTTTATTTTTTTTAATTTTCCTAATGAGCACTTTCAACTTTGAATCAGTGTCTGGAACCATTATGTCCGCTAAAAATGTTTTCAGAACATAACAACAACAGATATGAGATGATATCATATATCATGATATATATTCCTTCTTCCTTACTTCCACTCAAGCTGTGTTGCAGTGATTGCTCTGTTTTCCTCATGTGGTGACTCACCTGGCTCTTTTCAGAGAGTATGGACTTAACTGCATGATCAGTAGTGATACTGGACTTCAAAAGCCAACCCTATCCATCAACTTCCTTTCCATGCATTTGTTCTCCTCATTTTTTGCTTTGATTTTCTATTTTAAAGAAATATCCAGAAAAAGCTGGATATGGAGACTTGGAAACCCAAACTCGCTCATTTTTAGCAGAAGTATTATAGCTAGTAACCTCACCAATCTGATTAACTCCTGACCTGGAAAGACTGCCTTTAGGGGTGAGCATAGTTCCCTCTCCATGCTTCTGCTGAGGCTGCCAACCAAAGGTGCCAGTTAACTTCTCTCTAGTAGTGTCTTTTGTTATGCTGCTTGGATGTTTGTCTGCCGAGAGCTAGCCTGAGACCACACTGATACTTTTTATGTAAGCCATCTTTTGATCAGGTAGAAGATTGCTTTTACTGGGTGCTGTGAAAGGTTACCCATCTAAGCAGAACTACTGACAGTTTAACAAAAGCTCTGACATGTTTTAGTTGCACAGCTGAGCTAGTGAAGGGTTCTTCAAATAAATTATCCTTAGACAGAAGCAAGAATTAAAATCAGAGCTTGATGATAAGAACATAACATGTTTACTTCCATGGTTGGGAGGAAACAGGAAAAGGGTTGTCTAAAGATGTGGCACAAGTTTCCTGTAAGTGTAACCCTATTTAGTAGACTGATTAAAATCTAACAGTAAACAAGAAATTTTCAAGAACCCCATCCCTATCTCTTCACAAGGCCCTGGAAAGCAGAACAAGGAATGGATCACTTCCTAGTAAGGGGTTAATCACAATTTAATAACTAAATTCAAAGATGTAAAAGGAAATGTGAAAATAAAAAGGGCAGTTGGAGGTGTGGATTGGAGTTTTTCACCTGAACAACTCTGTCTGGCTTTCAGTGGTAGGAGGCGTTGTCAATCAGAGTCAAAACAAAAAGACCAAGGATACAAAAGGAATAATGCATGTACTGCACAGGGAACCTGGCTTAGTTAATTAACCAACATGCAAGTTCCTGTGTAGATTAGTGGGGTTAGGAAACTAATGTCACAATTAGAGGATGGTTTTATTTTTTCCCCAGAGGAAGAAAAGGGGATTGTTAAGGACAAATTAATTATTAAATCTGAAGCAGCAGCCTACTCCTTCCTCTGCTTTTCTAAAGTCTACTGAAGAGGCTGTGATTCTCAAAAGCTACTTGTTAGATCAATGGATGAGATTCCAAATGGATCTGTGTTGCTGGTTTCTTGTGGGGGTTTTCCCCCCCTTTTTGGGCTTTAAATTATCTCCTGAACAAACACATGCTTAAGCTGTCAACATCCTGACATGTTTAGGGAA
>NW_005841874.1:4117966-4122633 GCF_000455745.1 Alligator sinensis
AATGGTCTGATAACAGTGGAAATACTTGTGAGAAATACTCTGCACTTTAAAGGATGAGTTGACAATGAGCTATTCATTTCTTAGAAATGGAGAAAAGGAATGTTCAGAGACTTAACTGATATTTTTAGAAATACTAGGAAATTCATTTGATGACTGGTTTGCCTAAGGTCCTGGCAAAACTAGGGAATTTCCTGAAAAAAATCCCATTGCTACTTATGCCGGTTCAACTCACTGCGGGCCTTGCTGATGTGCCACTCCATAGAGTTGCTATCAGAAGGGAGATGAAGGCAGCTGCCCGAGCTTTTTTGGCAGCAGTTACCTCAGACACCTGCTGAATCAGCAGATTTTCCCATCAGCCTCCTCTCTATAAATCTTGACAGTGGTGGTATGGCTATTTTAGACTCTTCTGGCAGAAGTCCCACTAAGGATCTCAACTAGGGTTTATTCCAGTAGGAGCTGGCATAGTAGGCTGCTTATATGTCAAGGCCTTGTCTATATGAGACTATTTAAAGACACTGATTCTGTAAAACTGTTGCTGCCTATATTTGCAGGCATTATTTCTGTGTGGTAGTGCCTTTTATCAATGTAACATGAGCTCATTCCTTACTAACTTGGATTATAAGGACTTCTAAACTGAGGAGAAAGAGTTGGTGCAATCTCCTTGTGCAATCCCTTTGCTTAACAATGGCTCAGCATCTGAAGCCATTTAACTTCTTTGGGGCTGGGCAAAAGGTGGTTATAAAACATTACCACTAGTTTGAGTGAAGATTTCATATACAGTAGCATTTTATACTCTTTTGGTGTCACAATATATGTTTAAACAAAGTATGTGGCAGCCATGCTTTTTACATTCCCTATCTGCTAATAAAGATACTTCTCCAACTCACAAAAGTATTGTGAGGATAAAATCATTAATTTTTGTAAGATGTTCTGAGATCCTCAAGTGGAAGGACAAAGATGTACCATTACATAGTATATAACCAACTAAAATGCAAATCAGACTTTTGAGGGCGGCTCTGTCCGTGTTCGGAGTCTCATGCCTTTCTTTTTAATTTAATGTAATAAGTTTTTTAACATGTCCATTTCTTGATCATGCCAAGCCCATTTCCAAAAGAGAAGCTAAGAAGGGCTCTGTTGGTCTGAGGGTGGTATCCTTCCATTATTCTTATTCAAAATGCCAGCTGAAATCCACTTAGAAGGTGGAGTTTCAAGAAACGTAATGGGAACCAGCTTGGTGAGACAGAGTTGTATTTTTGTGTCCTTGTGACAGTTTTCCCCCTTTTAGTGAAGGAATTGTTAAGTAACTTTTTTTCTGTAGCCATCTGATGGCTTTGAAGAAGGCTCTTTTCCCCCTTGGTGAAGAAAAATTAAAATTGAATCTGCTGCTGCTCAGTTACCTTTGAAGTCTGCATATGATTGCATTAAATGCAAGGCAAATGTGTTGCTGAAAGACACCTGCTCTTAGAATAAATGAAAGGCAGATCTATTGCACTTAGGAGAAGAAATGTATATTTTGCAACCAGGACAAGGTTATTAAAACATCCAACTTGTTAGCTGAGTCAGTTAGTGAAGGGATGTGCACTAACATTTCTGTTGATATGACTCAATATAACCAATGGGTTGTTTTTATTACCATGTGTATTACCATTATCTTCAATTCATTTATCAATAGCACGGTAGTATCTTGCTAGAAAGTATGCAGGTCACCTTACCCCAAAGTCTAGACCATATATTATGATTGTGTGAAATCTTTTTAAATGTTGGAGGCTCAGCTTACTAAATCCTCAGGGGGAGGTAGAAGCTGTGCATCTCTGTACTCCAGCTACTCATGATTGCAACAAACACCATTAGGGAAATGAGTAAGGACAGTCAAAATTAGAACATCCCATAGAGCTGCCCTAGGCTGGGTTAGGACCTGGCTTCTGGTAACCTTGGAATAGGGAAGATGCAGCCTTTCTACCCTTGATCCCTGTGCTGCCCTTGGTACCAGCACAAGAATGAATGCACTGTCAGTGCCTGGAGGCACTGTGGCTTTGAAAGCCATCTAATCAGTTTGATTCTCTGCTTACATACGCCAGGGTCACATTAGTACAAATGTAATTGCTGTGTCATTGTTCATGATTCTTATCAATCTAAAGAAAAAAAGCAGATCCTTGTACTTACTAGATGCTAAGAAGGAGAATGGTAAATATCACTCTTAGCTATACCTTACCAATGTGTGGAATCAGCTCTTTCACCAGCACAGTATTTCAGCACTGCAGTGGGGCTGTTGACCTCTCACCTCAACTATGTGCTACTTTTGAGACTGCTTGCAGCCTTCCCTGTACACTACATTGGTGAGTGCCAGCAGACAGGTGATGGTGGCTCCCTTGCCCAAGTATACGGTGGATGGGGGTTCCTTGAAAACTCTGTACTTCACTGTACATCAACTGTAACACGGCATTCAGGAGCACATGAGAGACAGCAGTCAGGAGTAGGCCATAATTTTGCCACAGCCATTTGAGCCCAAAGGTGTTGTGTTGTACATTTGTTCCACTTGGCCCTGTGTGAGTGAGACATTTCAGCTTCTCTGCTGAGACATTCAGAAAGGGCACTGATTAGCAGGGATTCTGGTTGCAGCTGTTTAATGATGTGGTGGACATCTGGCCATTAGGAACTGGACTAAGACTATATATCACCTATAACTATGCTTTATTTTTTATCCTCCTTTCTCTGCACCTTTATTCCTGCCATTATCTGTGATGTCAGTAGTACCAGAGTCTCTGTTAGATTTTACAAGAAAAAGAAAAAATCACGAGCAATTTATAGGGAAAATAATTTAAATGCAGCGGCATGTCCTTAGCAACACTATTCCTGCCACAGAATTCTGTAAGTAATCTCCATTTTTAGCTTCAAGATTATTTCTTAACTGGTATTCATTGCTAATGGGAGGGGAAATGTGGCATAATCATCAGCTGTAATGCCTAACAGTTTTCTCCTTTGGAACAGAATGGTTTTGGCGATACCTGAGTTTCTTCTTTTCATACCTGAACTTGGGTTCATTCAGGGATTTTACTGCCTACCTCCTTGCATGGGATTTTACTGTCTATCTTCCTGCAAGCATAATTAATTATAGAAGCAGATTCATTGGAGGCTGTTGAGCTTTATTTTTTCCTCTAATTTGGTAATGATGCTAACAACATGCCGCACACTTTTAAGGTGCCTCTGAAATGAAGCAAGATGTAAGAGGAGGATTTAACCTTGAGTGTAAGGAGGCTGTAGGATTAGCGTCTATGTTTGTCTGTGAAGAGCTCCTGCTTGAGTAAACTACCCACCATTGTTAAAGCATTGTCGTTCTCTCAGCATCTAGATTTAATAGATTTCATATACTTCATAGACATTAGGGGCTGGAAGGGGCCTTGTGAGATCATCAAGTCCAGCTTCCCTGCCATAGGCAGGAAGTCAGCTGGATCACGTGATCCCAGCAAGAAAAATGTCCAGATGTCTAGATATCTAGTATATTTGGGAACTGGTTCTTTGCATCACAGATTCTCCTTGGGGTTGTTAGGACCCGGACGGACAGTATGGTCTCGCACGGCCACCTCTGGCTGCTGCCACCCCGCTCGAACCTCCCGCAGACGTAGACGAGCGTAGCAAACCCATCCTCGTTTCAATCCCGCCGAAGTCCGCTTCAATCCAACGCGAGGCTTTCTACGTTTTGGGCCCGCAGACCTCATTCTCAAGGCAAAAACGTCACCGAACCCCCTTTCTGACCAGGGCTGCGCGTGCGGGACGAGACGAAATGGTTTTCGGGCAGTGAGACCACGTAGCCTCCATCCTCCTAAACGCACCCCGAAATGAGCACGTGCGCTCTGCTGGCATTGGCAAATTGGGACATCAGAAGTGGAGAGCGGCCCATAGCTAGAGGGAAAAGCCTCTGCCCGTGTGGCCACAAGAGTCCCTTGTAGCCAGTCTTTTTTGTTTTTTGTTGTAGGTGATAAGCACCAGGGTGGGGAGGAGCTTTGCTTAATTACAGGTGGGCAGCACAATACTGACATGCACCGACATCCTGCCAACTCCGCCTGGGCCTTTCCCACCCCTACAGCCACAGCCCTCTCCCGAGACCCGGCTCCTTCCTTCGGCAGCCGCCTGACGTCAGCGCGGCGCAGCCATGGCAACCGGCTGTCATGTCGGATCAGTCCATGAGGGAACGGGAAGTGGGAGCGGGCGGACGGGCGGGCTTCGGCGAGGACGTGCTATGGGCGCCTGCGTTTGGTGACGGCCTGGAGGGGGCTCTGAGGCGGACGCGGCACCCCGAGCAGGCGGCAGGTAGCCCCGCGAAGCCCCCACGCGCGTGGGGGGGGCACCTGGAGCGAACCACTGCGTTGCGCGAAGGGGGGATGGGTTGTACCACAGCGGGCTCGCGCCGCTCCCTGGAGCGAACCATTACGCTGCGCGTAGGGAGGCGGGGGGTTGTACCACTGCGGGGAGGCTTGCGCTGCTCCTTGGAGCGAACCATTACGCTGCGCGGAGAGGGGTGGGTGGGTTGTACCACTGCGGGGAGGCTCGCGCCGCTCCCTGGAGCGAACCATTGCACTGCGCGGGGGGACGGGCTGTACCACCGCGGGGCGGGGTCGAGCGTGGAGGCCGCTGCTGCTGCTTCGTCGCTGTCCGGCTGCGCTGCAGGG
>NW_005841874.1:4122897-4128577 GCF_000455745.1 Alligator sinensis
CCCCCCATAAATTGTCAGATGCCTGAGTGGAGGGTGTTGGGTTTTTTTTTAAGGTTTCTTGAGTGCAGACGGGGGGGGTCGCTGGTGGCACGCCCCGATCCCCAGTGACCTTTTGACATGTGCTCTTGCCCAGAGCCGTCTTGGGGCGTGGAAGTTTCTCGTGCTTCCTGCGATCGGTTCGTCGGAGCGATTTGTGTGTGATACGGTTTGGCTGAGGCTGTTTTGTCAGGCGACGCGCGCGGCTACGTGGTTGCCGTTTATTTTTTGGGGTGGGGAAAGGATGGGGGAGCGCAGAGGAAGAAAAGTTGTAGGCTTCGTATGTCTTTCATATGAGGCTGCTTGCGTGAGGGTGTAATCCACGCTGAAATGAGGGTAGAGGTTGTTTAAAACTGCAAGCATCTCGAAACCTTTTCTCGACGATAATTTAACGTAGGCAGACAAAATGGTTATGCACCTTCGTGCAGTGAGACCGTGTAGCCTCTATCCTCATCAATGCACGCCGAATGAGCATGTGCACTTCGGTTGCATTAGCAAATTATGAAACCTGAAATTGAGAGGGCACAATAGCTATATTGAAAAGTCTCTTCTGATATCACCAGAAGTGTCCATTATCCAATGCATACTGCCAGGTCTTCTTTGTAGCCCAGATTATAAAAACCAGCGTGGGAGGAGTCTTGATTAATTATAGGTCATTAAATGTTAGGTACTACAGTATTCATATACATTTACATTCTGCAAACTTGAGCTGGCTTCATGTCCCTTATTTGTACAGCTGTATCTGTTGTGGGTACGGTAAGTGTCTAACAGCTCTAAGGAAAAAAATTGGGATTGATATTTCACTTTTAAGAATGTCATCGGAAAATAAATATTTTTGGTCTATGGAGGATTCTAGCTTGTGCAGGGATGTGGGAAAGAAGACTGTTTTAATAGATGTCTCAAAATTGTCACCCAAAATTTTAGAAATGAAACAGGAAATAATGTCCCCTCCTCGCCCCCCTCCAATATGCAGTGTGTATTGTACATTTTATTTGGCTACTAGCTCCTGTGTCACAAGCCTGAATTAGGCCCATATGCACTGCTACGATAGTTTGTTGATTTGCTGCTTCTAATCTTCGGAGTCAGTTCAAGAAGCTTCATCAGATTGGTAAAAAATCCACTGTCTGGTGAGCTGACATGTGACACTTTACTGTGCAGTGTAAACATTTTATATAGATGGGGACTGTGCAGAGCAGTTCTGCTTCAGAGCACTTTATCTTGTCTTTAAGACTGTCTGTGGGATGGTTAATGCAATCCCTGTGTGAATATGTCTTTCTGTAAAGCATGAGTAGCGCTATGGTAACTTTCAACAGAATAATTTTTCTTTTAAATCGCACCAGAAATGTGAGGGTCTGTCTGTCTGTCTCTCTCTTTTTTTTTTTTTTTTTTTTTTGTCCTAGCACACCATGTTTGAATCCATTATTTCATCTCTTTTAGATACTTAGTTTGACTTATCTCTTTGTTCCGTGTTCTTATTCTTGCATGTGAAACTGCTATGTTTTGCAACTCAGTGTTTTGTAATAGGATTTAAGTGAGAGACGCTAAGTGGAGAACTAATCGAATGAGCGTGAAAACCTGAATGGATGTTGTTCTGATGGCTGTCTTCGTGGTATCTGATGCTGGGGTAGAGTAGGGTGCCTTAGTGCTTTCTAGAGTAAATGAAATAACACTGCTGCCCCAAGGTGCAACTCCCCTTAAGAAAATCTTTGCTATAAGAACTGTCAAAATGTGACTTGAATGTAAACAATACAGTGCTCCGGGGCTGGGATCTTGCAGTGTGGGCTGGAGCCAGGGCAGAGCTGCAGTCCACTGCCTGCACACCTGGGGCAGTGGATCACGGCTCTGCCTGGCCTCCAGCCCATGCTGTCACCTTTGCCCCAGCCCTGGAGCAGCACCCCCACCCAGCTGCACACCCTGCCAGTGTACATGGTTCGGGCAGGTCTCCGTGGAGATCCTGCCCCCTGCTATCACGGCCCCACCACTCCTTGGGTCTCTGTGGAGAACTGCCCGAGCAATGTGGGCAGGGGCTGTGGCGGAGTCCGGTCACCAGCTGGATCTTCCATTTTTGCTCACCGCTACTTTACAGACAGATGGCAATGTTATTGGAGAGGGGCAAGATTGGTTCCACTTTCCTAAAGAGGAATTCAGCTTTCAGATATTTAGGAAATGCTTGCATATATACAGCACATCTAATCTGGTCACTAAAATGTCTGAAATCTGCCACTGAATGAAATGCCTGAGCAAAGATGAACTGGGGAGGGAAGAGGAGTGCCTAAACTGGAAGAGTGAGTTTGGGAGCCGCTTCTACCATTGCTTTAAAAGTCCAGGTGTCCCTTTGATCTGTATGTGGCCACCTGCATACAAAACATCCCATTTCTGTACAGACAGAGGTCTGAGGTGTGTGTATGCAGCCTTCTCCATCTCTCTTGGGATTCTCTTAGGAACCACACAAGAACAAGAGGTGGGCTTGGGAAGCATACATTAGTATCCCTTTCCCTTGGCCTATGACAACTCTGTACAGTTGCATGGGACAATGGTACACCGGGAAGCTGTATTTCATTCCTTTGGACAGGCTCCCTGAGGAAGGACTCAGCCAGCATCGTGCAAATGGAGCCCTGCTCTTGGGTTTCCAGAACACACTGGTTCCCGGGCTCTGCACAGTTGATTTTGGCCTCCTACGGGGTCTTTTGGTAACCATATAATCATGCTTCTGGGGAAGAGAACATCTTCCACTATAGAAACATTTGAGATTTGATTTTTGGGGGGGGATCTTTTGGGCATTTATTTTGCATAGTCCCCCTTTTTGTGGTGTGTGTTTAATCCCTGTGGGAGGAAGCAAAATCAGGGGTTTAGTATGTAAACACTTTTGGGTGGACGCTTGTTTTTTGTGAACTACAGGATTTACTCTTGAGGATCTCTTGAATGTATATAACTAGGGATCTACTGAAATTGAGGAGGCAGGCGACCAATTTCACAGGCCAGTCGTGGGGCTGGCCACCATTTTCACCGGCTTATTGTGGCAGGGGGCCCTCCCATGCCTCTGATTGCCTGAAGGCCCCCAGTGGCCCTACCCCTCACCACTGATTGGCCAAGACAGATGTTCATGTGGCCCAACCTCTCACCCTTGGTTGGCTGAGAAGGCTGCATGATATGCAGCTCTGCCCCTTGCTGCTGATTGTCGAGATGGGCAGGGCCACATGACAGGCAGTCCTCTACCAATCAGCGGTGAGGGGGTGGCCACCGTCTTGGCTTTGAGGGCTGTGAGGCCATATCACAGTGACTGTGAGGCCCTCTGGCTCCTACTGGGGAGCCAGCTTTTTATTTTTAGTAAGCCTTTTTTTTGTGTGCAGACAATCTCCAAATTCACTTTTTCTGTGAAATCGTGAATGAAATAGGTCCCTATATATAACACCTATTTCCTCTCCCAGTTGGCAGGACATTTGCAGTGCTCTATTTGTGCCAGATTTTGTTTTTTTATATTTTGGGCACCGTGACTGGCAATGTTCCCTGTAAGGAGCAGAGGTCCGTGAGTGCACCACTTCCGTCTGTGAGCACGCCACTTCAGTCCTGCCTCCCCCTTTCAGCACGGCGTGGGACACTTACCGAAGGTAAGCTCGTCACTCCTCACCTAGGGCAGGCAGTGGGGCCTGGGGGCTGGTGCGGGCTCTGCCAACTCTGGGCAACTGCTCCACTCCCCCGTATCGCCTCAGGGAGCGAGGAGGCACATGGTGTCAGGGCTGGGGAGTGGAGCGCTTCCCTGGAGACCGTGGAGCAGTTCCCTGGAGCCGGCGGAGCCCACGCCAGCCCCAGCCTCCATCCCTGCCTTGTCTCACCTCGGGGAGGAGCCGCTGCCTGCCCTGAGTGAGGCTCTGCTGGCTCCGGGGAGCTGTACCGTGGGCTCCGTCAGCTCCGGGAAAGTGCTCCACTCCCTGGCCCTGATGCCACATGCCTCCTCGTTCCCCGAGGTGATGCGGGGGAGTGGAGCAGTTCCCCAGAGCCGGCGGAGCCTGCGCCAGGCCCCCACCCCAACCTTGCCTTGGAGCTTACCGTCAGCTCCTCTCCCGGTGCACGGCCTTGAAAAGTTGGTGCATGGCCAGACTTTTAGTTGTGCATGGCCGTGCACGCGCACACCTTAGAGGGAACCTTGGTGACTGGTAAGTGAGAGGGCTGTTTGCATAATTTTTAAAATCACGTTTGACAAATGCTTGCCCAGGATGGTTTGGATAGGGATGTTCCTGCCTTAGATGACTAGATGACCTCCTGAGGTGTCTCTTCTAGCCCTGCTTTTATATGGTTCTGCTATCTCAACTGGAAAGTATCTTTTACAAAGTAGAAATTAAGTCCAAAAGATATTGTATTAGCACAGGGCACTTGTTCACTACTAGGACAGATCCCAGCGTGATGTTACTTATGATTTAATTGTCTGAAGGTTTGACTTCTTTAATGTGCTTCCTGAGACTGAAGCTATAGTGTGACAGTGAAGGTTAGCTAGCTTAGAGTCAGTGGTCTATCTTTTAGGTAAGAATGTCTTCAGAGAATGTATCTTGGAGTGAAACTGAGTGCTGATCATCATTCATAAATCATAAAGTTGTCACTGGTCTAGGCCCAACTATTTAGACAGACCCTATTCTATGACCTGATTTGATATGTGCATTGAGACTCTTTGATGGTCAGTCTTCTGCCTGAAATCTAAGGTCATTGGTAGAATGCTCTCTTTGAGGGGCCACCCGTCAAAGCACAAACTTTAATGGTTCTGAGTAAAGTGCATAACTTATTCGGGCTCTCTAGTTGTAAATTTGGGATAACAGCAGTCACCTGGCTGCTAATTACCTTGGTTCCTAGCCTCAGAAGAAGTGAATAGTTGACTGCAAGAGAGGGGTTGTGAGGGAAGAGGAGGGAATCTGTAGGCTCCTGTGTTCTTAAAACTCCTCTACTTTTGACTTATTACTGATAGGCACTTTATTTATAAAAGAACTAGAGGTGCACCGATATAATGATCTATGTTGGCCAATAATGCCACCGATAAATGCCGCGTGCATGCATGCAGCTACGAATGCAGCCTGGCAGCTTGGAGAACAGTGTCCGTCTGGTAAGTCTGTAGAGGGGAAGAGCTGTGGGGGAGAGAAGGGACTGCGAGGGAGGGGAGGCAGATGGAGGCCCCCCATGGTGAGGGAGGGAGGGAGTGGGGGCAGGAGCAGGTGCTGGGGGTGGGGCATGGGGGGGAGCCGCAGTGGGGGGGGCGGCTCCTGTTGCTGCACGCAACCCCAGAGGAGGCATGGGGGACATGTCCCCCAGATTTGAGCACAGGGTGAGGGTGGGCTTCCTGCTGTGGGCTCAGGGTTGGGGACTATGCTGGCCTCTTCCCAGCAGGGGGCTGTGCACGGGATGGGCAAGGGCAGGGTGGGTGGCAGTGGTGCTGGGAAGGGGGGCTACAGTGAATTTTGGTGTGGCTGCAGCCCCACATAGTCCTGCCACCCAGTGCCACTGCCACCTGCCCTGAGCACACCCCTGACTCTGGGAAGAGGCCAGTGCAGCCCCTGAGTCTGCAGCAGGAAGCCCGCCCTCGCCTTGTGCATAAATCCGGGGGGGATGCCCCCTGTGCCTCCCTTGGGGGCGCGCACAGTGGCGGGAACTGCTGCTGCCT
>NW_005841874.1:4128608-4143236 GCF_000455745.1 Alligator sinensis
ATCAGCAATCAGATCCGTATTGGCCAGTATGGGTGGTTAATAATTAGCCATTGGTATTGGCCAAAAAAATCTTTATTGATGCACCCCTAAAAAGGACATAACCTTGTTGTAGAGTAGATATTGTAGACTATACCTTTTGAAAAAATAGAAGTTGAGGATTCATCTGTGCTATCTTACACACATCAAGAAATAATCCTGTGACACTGTAATCACTATTTACATCATGATTTAGAAAATAAGATGCGGCTATTGCTGAGAATCTAAATGATTTTTTGCCATGGTTTTTCACAGGTTATTGGAAAATGCATATATCATGGTGTGTATGTCAGAAGTGCAAAAGAAAGTGAGCATTTTATGGACACTTTCAATATGTCATCGAGGCATGTTGTATTCATCTAAGAACTGTAAGGCAGCTGGAGAACACATTCTTGAACGATCCCCAAACCTTTACCCTCTCTACCATATACCCAGAAAATCTTGGTTCTTAAATTTTTCTCAGATACCATAGCAGTGTAGGATATATGAATGCCTAGGTAGTAGTTAAAGGTTTAATACTATAGTTTGAAAAAACTAATTGTCCAGAATGAATAAAATTTTGCCCAATGCTGTAGAGTGAATTGATTGATTAAAATAAGTAACTTTAATCAGCAAGTAGGAAATGTTGACTTCAATCTTTGATTATTATCTCGTTTTGCATTTGTAATTTTTAGCTGTTTTTTCTTAAAGATGGGTTGCTCCACAGTGATGTAATTAAGTAAGTGTATCACTTTGGTTAGAAAAAAAGAAATAGCTATGCAGTTGAGTAAGTAGATTAATATATATTTATTCAGACTTCATTTTTTAAAATTTATTTTGTTAGAAAATGGTCAGTGACACATTTTGTATTTGGATGAGAATTGGAATTCAGTTAAAAGGTACAAACACCATATTAATTGCTTTGATTAGCTAAATAAAGCTATATTTTAAACCTGCTATATACAAAAGGAAAAGTAAGCTTATTCAAGTGTGTTTTGCACTTATAATTGATTTTTTTTAACAAAGATAGTAGTATTATGGTAGTTGGTGAATTTACTTTTTTCCCCCCTGTGTTACTGTGTCCTTTAAGATTTGATTTAATCTTCTTACACCTAGGTTTTATTTATAGTTTTGAAGAGGAAAGCTTTTTTCCACTTGTAGTCAGATTCTCAATCTAGAGTGAATTGCAAGTCATTGAATTGGAGTAGTTAAATAAACTAAAATAAAGAGAATGCTCTTTCTGGGTCTGCAGAGAGGCTACTGCTAACATTAACTGGTTTAGCAGTTCAGTACATTCTTATTCCAAGAGTTTAGCTAGTTCCGTTTAAACCTTTGAAAGCAAACATGTATCACCCAAATATAGAAACAGGGTGGATAAAAATCAATATTTTAAAACAAGGGGTTTTTAAAATTTAAATCAGATTTTTTTATTTAATTGTATTTTCAACCATTTTTGTTAAGATGCTTTTTATAAAAAAAAGAAATCTGTATAGAAATAGTTTTAATTTAAGATATGTTAACACCCAAAGATACTATCATGGAACAGGGACTATAACTTCTAATTGCATACTATTTGAGACAATATATTCATGTAATTTTTTAAGAAACATTTTGTAAATAACAACAGGCCCTGGACTATATTAGGGGCCCAATCTTATGGGGTTCCCAGAGGCTCCTCTATAGATTAGTAAAAATTAAAGAAAACAACTCTACCCAATGGGACTCAGGGCTCAGTCTAAAAGATCCTATTAAGCCACCTCTGTGATGCTGAGTTTCAGTTCTGAAACTGTGGATTTGCGTCTCCAGAGATAACAAACATCCTTGTTAACAGCAGTATATGGAGATGAGAGATAACAGACCTGATTACCTACCCATTAGCCCTGTTGTCTCTCTGCAAGTTTGTGTACACAGAGGCAAGCCCTTAACACTCTCTAAAAGTGCAAAGTTTCAAGAAGTTAAATGAATGGAGGATACCAAACAACAAGAATGCACTTTTTTGTAGAAAGCAATGATTAAATCGAGACTTTCTGACTAGTGATTTAAATCAAAACCACCCTGTATACAAATATATAAATTAAATTAAAATTGACCAAGTTCAGGCCTTAAAGTAGGTTGTTACAACTTCAGATTTAATTTAAACAGATTTATCTTTAAAAGGAAAAATGTTTTGTTTCCAAGTTAACACTGGATTTTATTTTTAACTAGCCTGTAATGCTCTGTTGGGATAGGAACCACCGCTTCCTTCCTTCCATGTGTGTGTGTAGGCAGATCTGTTGCTTGCTTTATTTCCCAATCACTCCTGCACCTAATAACATGAGAGGATGTAGGAAGCAAAGCAGCTTCTGAGCTACTCATGCTTTCAGGGTGGGATAGGAGGGTGGAGCATCAAGCATATCTGTCCTTTTGCTGAGTGAGAGAAAAAGAGTAGGAAAAAAAGTGGTGCTGGTGCAGGTTCTGCTTTGGAGAGAGGATGAGAAAATATTAGAGAAGCTGGAGACCTTAGCATTTTTCCTGATGGTGAGAGTCAAGATGCATGGGATGAACAGTTGCTGGGAGTTTCAGTGTAGTGTTCCCCAGAGACCTGCGAGGAGTCAGGAGCTGTGCTTCAGGTGGCCAAATTTTATATTATGTGAGGGACAGAATCATCTTAGAATAGTGGGATCTGGCCTGCTAAAGGATTTTATTTGACTTGCGGTATGTCCCTTGGCTCAGCCCAGGCTGTAGCATGTGCAGCTTGTCCCACTGTCCCCAGGTCCACAGGGGGGCTGGAGTGACACAGTCAGACTTGGCTTCCCAGCAGCTCCAGTGGGGGCAGCTCCTTCTGGCTGCTGCTGCTGGACCGGGACCTGCTGCCCAGGCACCCTGGTCCATTTTTTCCAATACCCACTGGTGGGGGCTGCAGGATGGAGCTGCCAGGGTCTCCATGGAGACCGGCCTGGGACCCATGCTGGCTTGCTCAGCCAGGTGGATGGGCTGGGGCTGTGGGCGGGGGCCAGGATCTTGGGGCGGTGACAGTGCTGGGCCAGAGTCCGGGACAGAGCCACAATCCACTCCCCACATTGTGGCTCTGCCCCGGCCCCATGCTGTCACTGACCCAAGACCCCAGCCCCTGCCTACCCACCCCACTCCTGGACACTGCTGCTGGGCCCTACTCCCCACGCACCCGCAGCTCCATCCCATCCGCCCAGCCAAGCACACCCTGCCTGCAACATTCCCAGGCCAGCCTTCATGGAGACCCATTGGTATCATTTCATGAGATACCTGTCTAGTGCCCTCCGGTGGTGGGTGTGGGGTAGATGGGCCCAGGCTGGATAGAATCAGTCAATTGCCCTGGCCACCGCTTGCTGCTATACTGGATCCACCCTCCAGCCCAAATAATTGCCCACCTACAACATACTGTCAAGGAATTTTTTTTCCTAAGCCCCTTTGGTGAAAAGCAACTGAGGCATAGAGGCGAAACATGTTCCAAGGTTACAGTAGAAATATTTGACAGAATTAAAAAAAAAATAAAATCCTGATTAGCTGAGTCTCAAACGGGTGCCTCAACTACAAGACCATTCTCCCTGTTACTTTTTTATGCAAAAAATGTAACTGTAGTCTCTCAAGGTTTCTGGTGTAACTGTTAGCTCAGGAAAAATAGCTGAGGGGAAATTGTAGCAGTGCACAAGATTTTAAGAAAATCAAGCTACTCTTTAAATTGGAAATGTAGAGATATGAGACTAGAATAAATAAAACATGCCTGCTTTTTCTTTTTGCTAGATGCCTAGTGACCAAAGGAAGAGAAGGTAAAATGACACGGGTTACCATAAAGTTCTAGCGGGAATGACTTGTGGGATGTTGCAGACTCGGTCATTTGGAAGGGTGTTGTCCCTAGAGCTTGTATGCAAGTTAATTTTTCATAGTAGTATTTGGCTAGTAATTCTCTGACAGACTTGAAGTTCAGGTCTCCTCCGGTTGATGAAAAGTAAAAAGCAACTTTCTGCCGCTAACCTTCCTGACTTAAGAAGAGGGCAGAGATCTTGTTGCTCTCTCCCCTCTTTTGGAACTTCTTGGATGATGCAAGAAAGCGAGGAGGAAAGCTATCACTACTGTTCCTCCCCTTCCCAGCCTCTGTGTTTTGGTCTTTCTCCCTTGAGAATAATTCCATTGCCTGCCTTTGCTGTTGCTCCATTTTTCTTTCAAGCAGCAACGTGAAATTAAACATCTGCAGAAAATGATGGCTTAAGTTCCCATGCTCGCTAGAGACAGCCTCCTACTTGTGTGTGGGTGAATGGATTTTTCAAGTCCTTACATAGAGACATAACTAGACCAAGAACAGTGAGTAACTATCTGAATCTAAACACGACATAGTTAACTTTCTTTTTAACAATCCCCAGCCTATAAAGCATAACCAGTGCCAAATTATATGTCGCATTACATGAGAGGAAAAATGGTAGTGCTCATAGAGACTTAAGCCCATCTCTGCACTAATCGCTTTGTGCCGCCCCCCTCCCTGCCCCCCCCAGTTATTTTTTTTCTTTTGTGGTACCATTGATTAAGTTCTGTCAGTGGAGAAGAAAAACTAGTGTAAACTGGATGCAGAATGCGCTAACCACTGGGGATTGCTCTGAACATGGTTTGATGACACAGGTTGAAAGGATACCGATGTACTGTAATTTGGATTAAAGTCTTACAGCCCTTCATACCACCTTTCCTGTTCAGAAATTTTTAATTGGTGGGCGGGTTGCTTCCTTATAAAGATGAACTTATAGCAACATTTCCAACAATATTTTTAAGCTGTCCAACTCAAAGTTTGTGATGTATTATTTTTCTTTTGAGTTCTTAATGAGAGCTTTTACTCTCACTAATCTGGATATTTTCCTGTAGATGTGCTAAATGAGACACAGATGTCCATTTAATTTCCCATATCTGGATGGTGCACAGGGTGGGCTCAAAAACAACTTTAGATTTTTTCTTCATGGCCTCTTCAGACGATAGAGAAGGGCTGAGTTGCTCATCTTCTCATTTTAAATATTGAAGGTTGAGGATCGGTTTATGACCCTTGCCTTATAATGTGCATGCTGCAGGATCAGTGTGTGGAGCTACTGATGCTGAGTCCTTCTTGGGTATTTTGTTTCCAGCTGAAACCTAGACTCTTTAGGAAGCAGTTGCTCCAGTATGCCTGCTCCTTCTGGATACAGTTTGTTTAAACAAGCTTCAAGCCTCAATCCACCTAACACTGATTAAAATGACCAGGAAAACTGCATCCTTTAAAATAAAATGTGGGTCTCAGTTTTACCAAAAAGATGGGTGGTGGAATAATGAGAGGGGAAGCTGCTGCTACTGCTTGCAGGTAGTTGAAAGTGTAGGAATATTGCACTGTCCTGCATCCCTGAAGTCATGAAAATTCAAAATGCAAGGTGTGTGAGTGAGGACACAATTACTTCTTCTCCATGGTGATTTTCCCCAGAGTTTAGTAAAACTGGGAGATCCCATCTGCTGGAGAAGTTCAAGAGCTGAACACAAAATGGGGATGTGTCATTAAAGATCTTTCTTCATGGTCAGTAGTAGTCCATTACAGTGTTTGGGCAAGAGCAGCAATAAACCAAGTGCTTTTTTTTCCTTTCTTTTTAGCTACTAATAGACGTGCCAAACCACAACTTATCTTTTTATTTAATAATAATCCAAGAATTTCAAATGTATCCCCAGAAACTCAACAGAAACTCTTTCATGATGGGTTGTAGGCGGAGGTGATAATTCTTCCAAAGGTGCAAATGGAAAGTCCAGGGATCAAATCGCTGATTTGATCAAGCAGCTTAACAATACTGCCAACTCCTGCTGTTTTATTGAGTACCAAATTGTTTTTGGTGTGTATATAGACCCTAAATACTGGAATTGAGAAGTTAAATGAGAATCTTATCCCTTGCCCCCTCCTCACCCCTCCCCACATCCTAATGGTTGTGAAGAAAAGAAAAATAAAATGAATATTCCTCAAAGGCTCAAACCATGAAAGGCCAATAAAGGAATCCAAAATTTATTATTTTAAACCTTTCTCTCCCCTCCCCCCCACTTCCCTGACTCATTATTTTTCAAACACTTGAGGTTGGTAGTACTGTATTAATTTCCAGCTATGAATCAGTCTGCCATTTGTCTCAACCCATTCTGATGCCATTTGGAAATTAGATTTGCACAAAACACCATTCAGAATACTGCTTGTGATATATTTTTGAAGGCTGAGGTTGAAAGAGAAATACACTTACTGTGCTCACCTATAGAGAGCTGTCAGATTGTTTAAATGTCATGGAAATATGCTTATTTGTAAACCAAAAATGTGAATTTTGAGACATGTCAATATTTAGAGTTAATTATTTATATCAGTATTGCATGATGATATCGTGATTCATGAGTGTGTAAATTTTTATAGTTTTCCGGTTTAACATGAATTCTTTCATTAATCTGAATCTAGCTAAAATTGATCAGGATGTTTTCAAGGATACAATTTTTCTTTCTATTGTAGAAATATGAAATACAGCACATCACTGACAGCCATTCAAATTGGGACCAACCCTCGTAACTGAAAATGTGGTTCATCTGTAGCTGTGGGATTTTTGCCTGCTCCTTTAGCAATGCAAGTGTAGTCAAAGTGTTGCAACTTTAACCCTATTTCATTCAGAGTTTAATTTACAGCAGTCTAGCTCTGCAGGACCTTGCAGAGGTACTAGTTGCAATTTAACAGCTGATTCCTAACTTCTGAAGTGGCTCATGAGCAGGAATCCTGCTTTTCTCTGATAAAAAAAGAATCATACATTTCTCTGAAAAAACCCCAACCTCATTTTTTTTTGCAATTAAAATGAAACACCACTTATATAGGTATCAGTTGAACACAATGTTTTGTTTGATATATTTTCAATTTTAAAGCAATTTGGAAGCCTACAAGCGCTTCTGTTATTAAAATAAAATAAATTCTAAATACCTGTATATTTTGGTGTTTTGGGTTTTTTTTTTTTTTTTTTTTATCTTGGAAAATCAGATCACCCTATGCCACCTTTGCTCACCATGACAGGTCCAGTTGTGGTTGACCCTCTCCCCCTCCCCTCCCCTTGCTTTGTGGCATTGAGCAGCCCTGATATGCCGGTGCCCTGCCCCTGCCCATGCTGATGCCCCTCACTCCCAAGCCACAGCTTCCCTTCCTTCTCCAAACCCTGCTGGTACCCTTCATTCCTGACCCACAACCCCTTGGCCCTGCCTGCCCAACCCACAGTCCCCCTCCTTCCCCTACCCCATGGCCATTCTGGTGCCCCTCGCTCCCAACCTGGAGCCTCCCAAGCCCTGCTAGTGCCCCTCACTCCCAACACACATCCCCCCAGCCTTACTGGTGTCCCTTACTTCCAACCCACAGCCCCTTGACCCTGCCAGTGCCCATCACCCCCCGAGTCCTGCTGGTACCTCTCACTCATAACCCGTAGCCCCCTGCCTCCCCAAGCCCTGTCTCCAGCTGCCAGGAGGAGGCCCCCAGCTGCTAGGGCTACCGGACCAGGGATCGGGGCCTGAGCCCCAGCTGCTGCCTGTGGGCAGTGGTGGCTGCTGTGTCTAGAACGGAGTGTGGAGCCCAGCTCTCCCTCACCCATGGGTGGCACAGCTGGAGCAGAGCCTATGGGAGGAGGGGGTGGGGAAAGATGCTGGCCGTCCTGCTGCCCTCCCCTGGGGGGTTCTGCAGCCCAGCAGGTAGGACCTGCTTTCATTCAGATGTGTGTAACTGGTACTGATGGCTGTGCTATAGTGCCCTTTGATTATGTAAGAATGTTACTGCTGTTGATAGTTGTAATTCCAGAAGTGGCATATATTCAAATAAGCTGTCATTTCAGGTGTGGCAGGGCAAAGCAAAGCGGGGAAGGTTGGAACTCTGCCAGCCTGCAAAGGGAAACCCACAGTTTTCCACATTTTTCTCCTTAAAAAGGAAAAATAAAATGTTTTTTTCCAGGGCAAACAGAAAACCCGGATGCCTGCTCATGAGTTATGGAGATCAGATGCACAGTTACTGTAGAAAGATGAGAGTGGACTCTAGCACAAAATTAAATGCAGACTTTCAAGTAGATATTAAACAGGTCTTGAATTCTGAAATTCACTTTTAAAAGTGACATTTCTCAAGACTCCAAAACTGCTTGTAGTCCACTCTGGCTATATCTATACCAGTGGTTTTCAATAGGAGTGCACTGGTAAAGATTTTCTTGGCTGATACTGATGGCCAGTTATTAACCAGCCATATCAGCCTGTACAGATCCAATAGCCAATATGTAGCCAGGAAGTTGGGGGGGGGGTAAGGTGCATGGGGGGCCAGATAGAGTCCCCCATGGTGAGGGAGGGAGTGGGGCAGGAGCAGGTGTTGCCCAGCCAGGGCAGTGAATGTGACCCTAGTACGGAGTTCCTGCCCCACTCCCTCCCTCACTGTGGTGGTCTCGATCTGCGCTCCCACCCTCCAGACTTATCGACTGGATACTGCTTTTCAAGTTGACTGGCTGCATTCCATGCTGCGTGCATAATGCGGCTGTGCGCGTGCATGCAACATTGGTTATGTTATTGGCAACACTGGCCAGAAAAGCTGATTGCCGATAACGTTAATTTTCTTTTTACTGGTGCCGATCTGATATGCCACTGATATATTGGTGCACCTCTAGTTTTCAAACCTTTTAAAGTCATGGAACCCCTTCATATCACTTCTTCTGCCATGGACCCCCTTAAAGACTGATGCAGAGCCAGGTATCTTGGGCCCATGATCTTGGTGTGTTGTCTCCTGGCCTGCTCTGCCATTACCCTCCATCTCTGTGGAACCCTTGATGATCTACCGGGAGCCCCAGGGTTCTGAGGAGCAGGATAGAAACCGCTGATCTGTACCGTCTCCCTGAGGATCTTACCAGTTCAAGGGCTGAGAAACAAGTTGCATTCCTGAGCCTAGCAATTAGGCAGAGTAAATGGATTTTGTGCAAATGGCTTAGCAGCTCTCAGGCATGTGCTCAGGGCTTCTCCAAACTATCTAATCAGCCTAATTGTCAGGCTCAGGCACTGGCAGAGTAGAAGCAAATGAGTGGGACTTATTTACTTACAATGGTCCTGGGTATGAATAGAGAGAACGTAGTCAGGGCCTCTCTCTTCCTCATCAGGAACAGAAAGTGAAATTTGTCTGCCTCTTAGCCATTCAGATATGTTAGTGTTGAAAAGCAACCTACATGCATTTATTTGATTTGTCCTTTTCATATCGTTTAATAAGACACACAAATATTGTATATGGATCCTCTTAATAAAGCCTCTTGTCCTCGGTTTAGGATGCAGATTACAGAAGAGGGTCCCAGTTAGCAGCATTACTTAATTTCTTTTCCCAGCCCCATCATATGATAGAGTGACTCATCATTTCAGAAGGCTAAGAGAGACTGAGATGTGTTCTGGATTTCTAGTAATGGAATACATGACTATTTCAAAATGCAAGTTTCAAACTCAGGTTTAACTCCCTTGTCTCAGGCTGCGGCTGAAGAACTTCTGACTCGTGTTTATAGCAGTGAATCTTATTCTGTTGACCTTTTTATGTATAAATACAATTTAGTTAAGTTTAAGTTACAGATATTTGGAATAGGATTCTGGTTATCTTGATACTTCACTGTAACATTTGTAATAAGCTGGAACACTTATTATCTGGGTCTTAGAGTTGAATTCTTAACTTTTATCTCATTGAGAAAATTGGATTAATATAACCAGCTGTGTCAATTTAAACTGAGTGTTGGAGAGGTGCAAATCCCTTTCCTTTTTGGATTTAAGAATGATTCTTTTGAGTGTGTTCACTTTAATTCCAACCTGTTCTAATTCGAGTTAAAAGCAGAAAAATGCAGCGTTATTCACATGGCATTTGCAGTGATTTAACTAAAGTGATTTAAATTCATATTTTGGGTTAAACTTTGCAACTCTGTGAGATAAATAAGTCTTTGGGCAAAACAAAATGAATTGGTAAATGTGATTTCAGTTGAGGTACTATATATCGTTCGGTCTTTCAACATATTTTGTTGGAACCAGCTCCCTTCCTTCCTCTCCTCTGTTCCTTTTCAGGCTGTAAATGGGCATTCTTCTGTCCCCTAACCAAATAGTAATTGCATCTCTATTTTAGATGTTTGTTTCACCTGTATTTTTATGCATTTCAAAATACAAATGTTACAAAACAATCAGTTCTTCCTTCTTGATCTTTCATGCAAAATATGTGTAAAATAATGTGTTACAAGCTTAAGGAAGTTTTAATTACATTTCCAGTTAGTCAAATGCCAGCTATACCCAGAGAGTTAATACTGGAATACAGGTTCCTGGTTTTTATTTATTTTTTTAGTGAGTTTCCTGGTGCTTTAGGCTAACAGTTGACAGTATTGTACATAGTTCCTTTGTATATAAATGCAACCTTTATTTTCGAGAACACCGCCAGTACCGTTTTGGAGCATAGTGTAGTATCTTGCTTTTGAGGTATTTTGCTACTTTATTTAGTTCAGTTATTTAGTACTTCACCTTCAAGAAGCTCCATTGTGTTTTACATACTGTTCATTCACCTTTTATAAAAGATGCAGTGCTGCCTAAGAAATCTGTATTTTATAATGCCAGAAGAGGACAGATTGGATGCCATCTGAGTGCTTACTTTGTTTAATCAGAAGTAATATGTGGAAGAACTGTATACTTTTGACTGGGCGCATCTACACGAGACACTGTGTAGTGGCCTGATACTATTGCTCAGTAGCGCTTTGCGAAGCTTCAGTCCCTGATTTGGTTCGGCAGAGATTCGGCCTGTTTGGTGGCTGAATCCAAATCGAATTGGAGGACCCTTTAATCACCCCAGATTGATTCAGAACTCTCCAAATCGATTTGGACTGATTCGGTGATTCGGATGTAGATACAGCTTTAAATGATTTTTCTACATGCCTCTAGGTAACGGGCTCTGACCGCTGAGGTGGTGGGGCAGATGCAGCATCCCACGAAAGCATGGGGGGCTCCACAGCACGCTCGGCAACAGTCCCGGAAGTGGACCAGAAGCACTTCCGGTCCACTTCCTGGTCCACTGGGGAGTGTGCTGGGAGGGGCCCCCTGCCCCCCCCCCCCCTCCCCGGCTCAGTGACTGGTGCCTCCTGGGTCGGGGGGGGCACCTGGGGTCCCTCTGCGGCCGATTGCCGAGCTGGGGGGCATGGGGCGGGGGGGGGATGCCCCTGGCGCACTCCCTGGCAGACCTGGAAATGGACCAGAAATACTTCTGGTCCGCTTCTGGGTTCACTGCCAAGCATGCTGGAGATCCCCTCATGCTCCTGTGGGACGCTCCATGTGCCCCACCACTGCAGCGATCTCGAGCTGCGCTGCTACCTCAAGGTATGTAGAAAAAAACTTTTAAAGCTGTGCCTGAGTTTGAATTGCTGATTCACTGAATCAGCATTGAAGATTCAGATTCGGCTGAATCAAATCGGGGACAGCGATCTGAATCAACGGATCGAATCGCTGTCCCCTATTCCGGCCGAATCTGAATTGAATAAGGCCTGTTTTGCATAGCGCTGTTGTGGAGTAGTGCCGCATAGCAAAAACCGTGCTGAGACACTAATGCTCCAGTAGTATTAGGCTACTGCACAGTAGTGTCACTTAAAAGGTGTTCACTAGCACTACTGCTCAGTAACTCTGGTTACTGTGCATTTATTTAGTACTTGCTTATACAAGTACTAAATTAATGTGCAGTAACCACTGCGCAGTAGCATCTTGTGTAGATGTACCCAGTGTGTTTGCATAAATAGAGGGAGCTGGAACCAGAACTTGACTCTGGGTTTGTTTGGGGTTTTTTTCCTATTATGGAAATACCAACTGATTTTATAATGATGATTTTTTTTGGTGAGCTTTGAAGATCTTTATTGTCATCTCTGTAAAAGAAAACTATTGAAAACAACCCCCTCCACTACCTAATCTGGGAGAGCGCCTGACAGCTCTTAATGGTTCTAAGCTTCACCAAAAAGGTACTTTTTCATGTTGTAAACATAACAAAATCAGTGTTTGTACTGAAGGCGATAGTCTTAATCACCTTTAGATAATCAATAGTATGTAAGAAGGCAAGTGTTTAT
The DNA here is from genome assembly GCF_000455745.1 of Alligator sinensis. Taxonomy (NCBI): domain Eukaryota; kingdom Metazoa; phylum Chordata; order Crocodylia; family Alligatoridae; genus Alligator; species Alligator sinensis. The sequence continues at coordinate 4,140,719 of NW_005841874.1, forward strand.
ATCCCTTTGTTTTGTATGAGATGGTACAGCTGCATACTAAATGTCACAGCTGCATAATTATGCAAACTGCATAATGCCTCACTTTAACTTTGGTACCATGGAAGTTGTGTGTGTTTGTGTGTTTTGTAGGGTTTGGGTTTGTGGAGTACTACTTGTATAACACATCTGATTTTTTTTCAGTTGGCTGATATATAGCAGTACATTGCTTTCATTCAGATGTGTGTAACTGGTACTGCTGGGCTGTGCTATAGTGTCCTCTGATTATGTAAGAATGTTACTACTATTGATAGTTGTAATCCCAGAAACAGCATATATTCAAATAAGATGTCATTTCATGCACAAGACGCTTTCCCTAGGGGTGTCTACAAAACCATGAAAGTTGTAGGGCTTGACTTGCCTGCCTGACTGTTCACTTCATTTGTATGTGTATTCATATTGCATGCTACACAGATGACCAGATAGGTGGAAGGCTGTCCATGTGAACATGCAAATTCCAGACTTGCTTTAGAATGATTTTCCACCCAAAACATTTCTTTAGTTCCAGAAAATACAAGGACAGTAGTTTTTTATTTTTGGTTTTTTTAGTACCTGTCTCGGGATTCATTATCTGTATTTTTTTTTTTTTTTAAAAGGGATTTGATTAACTTTGGTTTGAAAATTGAAATGGTGTCAGTCAAAATAATTAAACTGTAATTCCATATGCAGCGCTCCACTTGGCTGAGTAGCTTTGTTCTGCATTTAAATGTTTGAGTATGCATTAGAGATCTGTGGATAATAATTAGTTTTTACTTAGAAAAATGATTGGGTGGCACCAGTGTTATCAGCATCTGCTTTCCATTTTCAGAGCTGTATCTCTGGTTTCTTAAGATACTTGCTAACCTCTAAACTGCAGAAGTAGCATAGTTCTGTGTTGAGTGAGCTAGGTTATCTGGTTGTTATTAACAAAGCTTCTTAGTTCTAGTAGAGAATCACTAGTCATGAGCAAGCTGGGAAACTTAGATCTCTAGTTGATTGTATTGGAGTGATGCTGTAGCCATGATGGTCCAGGAATTGAGAGTCAAGGATTTGTGGGTGCTTTCTTTATTCCACTGATACGGTTGGCCCAACAAAAGTTAGACAAGCTTTTGAAGACAAGGTATTCTTCATCAGTTCTCTAAGCTTAACTAACTTTATCCGAACCATGCAGGTGGTTCAATAAAAGATGTCATGTGCAAAAATAAGTCTCAGTAGTTTCCAGGGATAAAAAAAAGAAAGGAAATCTTTTTACCTAAAAGTGAGCAATTTTCTCCTGAAAATTAAGGCAGTAGATTTGATATACTAAAATGACACTTCTTGTGAAGTTACTTTAGAGCACAACATTGTAACAGTCTCTTAAAGTTCATTAGTATACTTTTCTCATCCTTATGTAAGGCTTTACTTATTGAAGTTACTAACCTTTTCCTGAGTCCTTTATATGTTGGCAGATGAGTAAAGGCTTGGTCTAGATATGAATTTCTGGGAGTTATGAATAGTTTTGATGTACATACTAAGTTTCATTGCATATGTAAACTCTGAGGTTTGGGGCATAAAATATAGTGTTATTGAGTGGCTAGCCTTCCATAGTCTTTTTGCATGACAGTATTTCTTATTTTAATAATGTCCTGTTGCTTTATAGTCTTCCACTTTTAAATTGTGGACTAGTTCCCTTTGTCAGTTTTGCTGTTACAAGTATGATTTTATGTCACTTTAATCTGTCTTCCTTGGAAGGCCCACCTGAAACCAGAGGTCAGATTTGGAATCGAGTGCAGGATTTCTGTAAAACTATAAAACTAATCTTTTGACTTGTTCATGTCTTATAGTTTGTTTCTGGAAGGGCATACACAATGCCAGGGATCCTGTTAAATAGCACTTGTTTTTCTCATGCAAGTGTTGAGTTCTTTGTCTACTCTAAATGTCTAGCTACAAGACACCTATGAGATGTTGTTTTCTCTAGCTCTCTGTGGTGTTATTGTGAAAAGCATACTGAGTCAAGATTTATGCACCTCTAACCCAAGTTGGAGAACTATAAATCTTGCTGCTTCCTGGTTGAGATGTGATTCAAATTTAATGATATTAATACCTTTGAATAGTTACTGCAGGGCAATGAAAGCTTGACAGTGGTAGCCTTTTAGGGTCATGATAAAAAAAAACAAAGCTTGTTCAGCATCTGCAGAATTTGTTAAATCTGTGAAAAAAGTGGTCTATACTTATACCCCAATAATTAAGCTTTTTTATTTTTAAAGGGGGTTGTAATAGGGTTCCACTCCAGGGGTGGACACCAAGCCCCTGGAGCCCTCTTCAGCCCCTGTGTAGTCTGTCTCTCTCTGAGCACTCTCGCCTTCTCCTCGCCTGCCACGCCTTGCCATTATTATCTTTTGGAAAAAGAATGGTTGCCCCAGGCCTTCTCAAGCCTGATCTCACACTCCTGAGCTCAGGTGTCTCCGGTCTCTGACTTAAGAGCTAATTACTTGGCTCTGCCCCATACCACACGTCTTGCAGA
>NW_005841874.1:4143480-4185078 GCF_000455745.1 Alligator sinensis
TGAAACACACCTCCTGGGCAATGGGCTCCCAGCCCCAGTTTTTGCCCTTCTTGGGCTATTGGCTTCTTGCCCCCCTCAGTCTCTGGCTGTGACCTCCAGTATTTGGCCCCTCTCTCTAGGCCTTGGCCTCACTCCTGAACTAGTCGAGACTCCTGGGCTCTCCTGGCTGTCAGTCTCTGGCTGTGGCCCGCCTTGGCCTTTGGCTCATCTCTGAGCCCTGGCCCCACTTGTGGGTAATTGAGACCTACAGGCTCCCTAGCCCTGCTGACACTTGCCCCTCTGGGCTCTCTGGCCCCTCTCTTACTTCTAGGCCAGCTGGGACCTCCTTACCTCCACTTAGTCTCTTCCACAAGCCACCAGAGTGGTTTGCCCAGGAGCTCTTTTCTCTCTGGCTCTCAGGGCTAGACTTCCTGATTAGCTCAGGCCCTTGGGCTTACATGCTTCCAGCCTGGCCCCATTCTGGTCATGGGACTCTGATTGGCCCCTGCAGGCTGCTCCTCAAGTAGCATCTACTCCTCTTAAAGTGACAGGTGTGCTCAGCACCCTGCTACAATGATGCTAGTGACTTAGCAGGCTCCCTATGAATCAATTCCAAGCTCCTGTGGAAAGTTGTGGTGCTAAATAATATAATAGCAGAGTGTAACCTAGAGTTCTTATATTAGTGGGAAGCAAGGCAGGACTGGATGCTGCAGGATGTGAAAATTAAGGTTTGTTTTGGTTTGGTGTCTTTATAGGCCCATCTCATTAATCCATGTCCTCCTAGCCTGGTTATAAGAATGCCATCTTCCAGCTCTTAAATTTTGTATGGATAGATATCAGTTTCTCATGAAGACTGTATTAATTAGTTCTGCTAATACCCTTCCTCTTGAGAGGCGTTGGTTGATTATTTCCTGTTTTTGTACAAGAGCTGTAATGGAGGCACATCACTGAGGCACTTCCAAAATGTACAGAAGTGCAACAATAGCTGTGACCTCAGAGAGCACTCGGGCTCACTTCCTGTTTTGTTCTTGGAGAAGCTAAAGGTTTAACTAAATACTGGAGAACACCGAGGAGCCATCTCGATTGCAGATGCATTGTCTCATAAATAATGCATCAGTTTAAGCATTTGGAAATACAGAAACTGAAATTTCAAGGCTAAAAATAAAGTGTTCACACTTTGGGCTTTTGACCCATTTCATTTGTTTTCTGTTACATGCTCTGGTCTGTTTCTGTAATTGTGGTTTAATATTTCAGGGATTTCCAGTAACATGGAACTGTATTTCTCAAACCTGCTTTATGCTGAATCATTTCTTAAGAGATGAAAAGGGGAAAGGAGTGATGGCTTGAAAGGGAAATAAAATTATGGTTCTAGAGGGATAGGGACATAAACGTCCCAATGCCTTTAGGTATCCAGGTTGTATCCAGTGCCTTTAAAGTTTTGACCATGTGCTCTGTGCAATTCTGTTCCCAGGCTTAAAAAATTACTTGTAGTGGAGTAAAGGCATATGGCTTTCATACTTACTGCAATTTATCCTGTTTCCAGTTCCAGCTGTTTGAACTTATGTCTTGACCTGCTTGGATATGCATTGTAGTTGATACTTTTTCCATTTCTAATGTTATTTGTATTCCTGAATAACTATCTTATTGCTGTCCTGCGTGTCAGTCATGTTTCCAAAAGACATTTTATTTTTTTTAATTTCACTGCCCAATGTACATCTAAAATGTGGATGCGGGTGGATAAGGCATAGTAAAAGCATTAAATAGTTGATCCTCTTTGATATAGGAAATTTGTTAAGTTGTCTTAATGATAAGAAAGGTTGCTGAACTGGAATAGACTGCTTAATATTTGTAGTAAATAAACCTCATTTTACAGTATATAGCTACTCCAGAGCATCAGGGTGTTTTAAACTATTCTTTACTCAGCCTGAGGTTCTTGTTTCTTTGATTATTTGATCACCAGACATAATTTAGTTCCCAAATAAAATTGGGAAAATCTCATGGTGCCATAACACTGAAAGCGATTTATCAGGCTTACTAATATGTTTGATCTACTTCAGGGAATTTTTAATGTTGGGAAAAAAAGCAAAATCTTTTAATGTGGATTCCTGAGTGGCTAGGAAACGATTCTTTACTCTTGATGATAAAATGGTAAAACATGACTAGGCAAGCTCCGCTTAGTTTCCTAGTTTTACTGAGCTAGAAAATATTTTTGCCATTCTGTTCAGCACATTCTCAATATGTGAACAGCTGGACCCTGTGAATTTTAGCTGAGCTGCAACTTGGCAGGGGAACCCCCTTCATTCCCCATATCCAGAGAACATATATCTATTTGTCTGTTTATATGCATAGTTTACACGCTGAACTTTATATTATTAAACCAATCCTAATAAGTACAAAATGCAATGTACAGGTATTTCAGAGTAGTATTCTAATCTGCAATGAGTGCTTTTTCACACAGGGGGCCTGGCCCAATCCTTCAAAAGTTGAGCTAAGTGATTCTCAGCCAAGGCTCCATGAGTGCCATTCAAGGGTGTATGAGAGTGCCATGCAGTATTAGTACTGCTAGGTGTGCAAAAACCAATGCAATTCACAAGGTAAACTCAGATATTTCAACTAGGATATTCATAGTGGCAAAAACATTGACCTGCTGTGGCCTGAGTTTTTTTGCAGCAGTCAAGAAATGAATGAAAGTGAAGAGCTGGCATTTTTGGAGGGTGTTTTGAGTTGAACAAGGTTGAGAACTGTTGGTTTAGGTTTATGTAACTTGGTTCACATGAGAAGCCTCATTGTCTTAAATGTGAATACAGTTGAATGTGTCAGTCAGTAGGAGTGTAGGGCCTTAATATATATGAGTAAAGTCTAAGTAATGGAAAAAAAAGGTTTATAGTATCTCTTGGTGTTGCTTTCCCCCCCTTGGCAGAAGGCCTTGGTATTAAGTTGTGAGGGGTTGGTCACTTTAAGGCTGTAGGAGATATTTTCTATTGAGATGGAAGCATGTAAGAAATTATATCAGGGACCGTCCCTCGAATTCAAGATAAATGTTTACTTTAAATTCTAGGAACTGTCCCTGATCTTAGAATCAAATGTGCAATCGTGTCTTTCTGTACCATGATTAGTCTCTTTTTGCATAGTGTCAGGATAACATTACTTTGAGGATCTCAGAATAGGTTTTATGTTTCTGGTGGGGAGAGGGTGACTGGTGTTTAAATTTACATTTCTTTGGTTTTATGATTCTACAAACAGGAGTTTTTGCAATGTAATATCTCCATGTATCCAAAGACCTTAGGAAAAAATACCAAAGAAAAATAGGGTTGGGACTAGCGGTGCATTGATCTGATATTGGATTGGTACCGATATAAAGAAACTTCGCTGTATTGGAAATTGGCCTGATGTGGCGAATAATTTGGCTGATAAATGCCCCTGTGTGCGCACAGCCACAGTGCAGCACGCAGGCAGCAAGGAGCACAGCCTGGCAGTGTGGAGAGCTGTGTGCAACTGGTAAGTCCAGTGTGGTGGAAGGGAAGGAGGGAAGGACAGGGCGTGGTGGGGGGGTAGATCACAGGGGGCCCCCTGTGATGAGGGAGGAGTGGGGCAGGGCCAGGCATTGCCCAGGCAGGGCGGGGCACAGGGCAGAGTTGCAGCTCGTGGGGGGGGGGTGGCTGCCACCGCCCCATCAGTTCTGTAACGGCAAGGGCCCAAATGAAATCTTGCCACTCTTGCTTTCTGTGGTTTAGAATTTGTGGAGTGTTTTATCATGATTTCTTGGGTTGTCGCACTATAGAATAACTGCCCAAAGTACTAAGTACTTCCTTTTAGCAGACAGAGCTGTGTGAGGTGCAGTACCTAACAAGAAAAATGTCTTAGGTCAGCATATCCAATTGAAAGGCATCCATGCCACTTTAGTTTTATGTACAGTACAAGCAGAAATTAAACTATATCTGACCTGAGAACCCCATGTGGTCGTGACCTAAAAGGAAACGTCCTGAGAGTGTCCTACAACTCTTTCCAGCTGGGAAGAATTTTCTATGCTGAAACCTGGAAAAATTCACTTTGAAAATGTCACTTCTGATATTTAGGTTAATTTGTAGAAAAGCACAGTGTGAAGCTGTTACGGTGATTGAGAGGTAGATTGATTTGGGAATGCTGGCCTGTTCATATTATTTGTTATGCTATTTTAACTGAAGTAGTTGCTTTTTCTTTTAAGTTGTTTAACCTGTATGGACGGCTGTGTAGACTTTTGTTTTGGTTTAATTTTAAACCAAGCTACCCACATTTGATACAAGATATCAAAGCAAATGTGTCCGTGCAAGGATTTGCACTGGTTTAACTCAGTTTAAGAACTGATTTAACCTAAATTTATGCAACTTTCTCATGTAGGCAATGTTTTAGTAACTCGATGTTCCAGCTGATTTTGTATTAGAAGCATAGACTTCTCCTTGGTGTTTCCTCCTGGGGTGAGTAGGGTTGTTTCAGCCCAGCCTTCGCTTGTCCCCCTTTTGCTCATGGCTGTGTCCAACAGGACCCTGTAGCTCCAGTTCCTAGTGCAGGGCCTGGCCCACCAGGAGCCCTTGGGCTGTACATCTGATACTTGGATTTATTGTATAAGTTGACTTTATGATGCTTATGGAAGCAAAGAAAATTAAAGCATGAGAAATGGTAAATAGATGTTAACCAACAGCTTTTACTGTTTTATTTTGGGGGAGAAAGGAGATCGTTTTGTTATTGTAGTAGCTGTCTTGTCAAATAGCATTTTACAGCCATTAATAATTTAGCAGAATTTTATTTTCCCCAATATACTTTTCTTGAATTCATTATTCTTATTTAGTTGGGTCCCTGTGGAATAACCTGGATGAACATGTACAAATAACTTTACATTTTTAAATTAATTGCTGGTAATAATATTTAGTTAGAGAAATGTTGGCCGTATCATTTAATCTATACCTACATTTTTAATAGAGCACTTGTTAAGTTTTCTTGGCTGATCATATCTGTCTCTCAAATCCTTGGAAATCTCTAGTTTTGCCTTTTCATTGTAAGACTGAAGGTTTGTAAACTAGTACAGAATTAATTTAAAAAAACTTCCCAACATCAGCTGATTGTTGCTTGTTGTATCTAAAAATATAAGCAGGTTAATCAGAGAGGGCTCTTTGAGTCAGCAATCATGGTGTCTCTTTTGGAAGATTAGAAATAAATCATGTGAACAAGTCACTAAAACCAGTATAATTACCTATCTAGTACAGGGGTGCTCATGTGGAGTCATGGCATCCGGCCCCACGTGGCTCCATAATAATTGATATATTTGGTGGGCGGGGGACAGTGGCACTTAGCATTGTCCCCCTCTGACAAATTCCCAAGCTCTGAGTGGCTGGGTTGGGGTCAGGGTTCCTCCCACATGGCTGGATTGGGGTGGGGTGGTGTCGCCCTGTCCCCCCCAACTAGGATGCCCTGCCCCACCCCCACATGGACCCCCTTCTCCCTCTGTGCAGCTGGATTGGGCCCACCACCTAGATCTGACCCACAGACAAACCACGGCATTGCCCATCTGGCTGGTGGGCCAAGGCTGATCACCACTGATCTAGAAGATTTTTGACTCTTTGAAAGCTTGTCTATCTAGAATGCAAGTTCTTTAAGGCAGACCCATTTCATGTGTGGTGTGTAGCAGAATATATCCACTATGGGGGCTTTTGTGTGCTACTGTTCTACAAATAGTAACTTTGCTGGTGGAAACAGACGTAGTTTACTTGCCCAAGAATAGCATTCCTGTTTAAATCACCTGAATTTGAATCTTGGTTTTGGATTTTGTTGGCCCTGGTGTGCTCATTCGCTCTCGCTCTCTCGTTAAAGGCCTTTAATATATGCCTCTCTCTTTGTTTTACTCAATATTGTGCATCTAAGATTATGACATTTTGTTCCCTATTTCCAGCTTTTGTGGAAGAAACTGAAACTCTGGTTAGGATCCTTAACAGAGTGCAAAAAATCTACAGGCTTCATAGCTGAGCTTTCCAAATTGCAGCTGGTGTTTGTCAATGTATAGTTGCTTCAACAACTGTTTAGAATAGAGTTTATTTAACTGTGCTGTTTATGGCAACCAAGGAATCTATGTAGCTTATCTTACGCAAAATGTTATGATATCTAGTGATGGGGATCTACCTCAAGAGCCTTTGACTGAAAGTTCAGTGAATTTATGTGCATTACTGAAGACAGAAGAAATGAGGTCCAAACAATGGAAATTAATTTTCCTCTCTTCCATCTGGCAGATTTTCTTACCGGTGCTGTAACAGTGTGAGGAATACAGATCCACAAAGATGAGTGAGCTAGAGCAGTTACGGCAGGAAGCGGAGCAACTGCGGAATCAGATCAGAGTAAGTCATAACTTCCTCACCCATTTGTTTCCTTGGAATAAAAGACTAGGGGACAGAAGAAAAAAAGTACATGGGTTGCTCACCCAGATTTTAAACACTTCAAATCATTTCACAGAGGATTAAATCTGTGGGAGGCTCCAAGGAAAAAAATAAAGGAAACCCAAACCTTGAAGCTCCATTCTTAATTTTCATACTGTTCTGTAGAGAATTGGAATATAGCAGGGTATTTTTACCCAGCGCCTTGGAGTTCTCAAGAACAGAAATATATAGCTTTTATTGCCTTGGCAAAGCAAGATGAGTTGAAAATGTTTATTTTACAAAAGGTAACTTTTGGACTGTCTAGTAGGGGCATTTATACACATGCTCTGGGAGTGGGGAGCACTTTAATTAGAGTAGCTCTACTTAAAACACCCGGAGCATCTCGTGTATCAGTGTCTTCACACTGAAAAATGGCAGCAGGGTGCTCTAAGTAAAGCTCATTGAATGACCTTTAGTTAAAGCGCCTCCACCGCAATTTTTCAGTGCGGGGAAGCTAATACACGAGATGCTGGAGTCTGCTGGAGCATGGTAATTACCGCGCTCCAGCAGACTTGATTAATAGTCTCCTCCGACACGCTGTAATTACAACGTGCTGGAGCAGCTTCACTGCATATGTATAGGCATCCTCTGCTACTGTTTTTCTTGATTAGAAATATTTCAGAAAAGTTGTGTGAGCATCAAGCATGAGAAAAATGTTCCAGGATCATGTTTTCCAGTGGTCTTTTTACCTTCCTCTATTGTATCTCTCTTTTGTCCTAATATTTGACTCAAATCATCCATCACAGATAAATCTATTTGACCTGTTGCCTGGCACTCAGTGTTTTGTCAAAAAGCAGTTGCCTCACTGATATATCAATGAAATATATATTTTCCCCACTAAAAAAATAGGATGTCAACCTCAGAGTTGCTGGTATTGTCTTTTCTGCTTCTGAATTGTCATTTCTTCATATATATTCAGTATCCATAACAAGTACTCTGTCACAAAGACCTGAAAAAAGGAAAATAATGTATTCATAAGCTAGATTTCTGTGTAGGAGTCCCTTAACTTGAAGGCAAAATGAACTTGATTAGGGCTGCAGATTTATGTAGAAGCTAGTTCCACATGTAAACCTTTTTCAGCAGCATCTGTTGGCACTAGTTCATAGATATAGGGTCAGAAGGGATCTGAGAAGATCATCAAGCCCAACCCCCTGCCCTGGGCAGGAATGAATACTGGGCTCATATGACCCCTGGTAAGTTTAAGCTCATATGACCCCAGCTAGGTAATTATCAAGCCTCCTTTTAAAGACCCCTAAGGTAGGAGCCAGCACCACTTCCCTTGGAAGCTGGTTTCAGATCCTTATAGATTCATAGATGTTAGGGTCGGAAGGGACCTCAATAGATCATGGAGTCCGACCCCCTGCATAGGCAGGAAAGAGGGCTGGGTCTAGATGACCCCAGCTAGATGCATATCCAACCTCCTCTTGACGACCCCTAGGGTAGGGGAGAGCACCACCTCCCTTGGGAGCCCTGTCCTGTGATAGTCTGCTGCTTGGGCATTGGACTACTTATAGGCAACACATAGCTGATCTCTGTGGCATGCAATACTTTTTTTGAGGCTGAATTACCATTGTTCTGCTTATAATTGTTCATTCAGTATCACCTATGTCATGTTTTTCTTTAACTCAGCTGTCATTTATTGAAAGGTAAGCTAATAGCCAGTCAGTGGTAAGAGTTATAATACTCAGGACTCTCCCAGGTGGAGTTCAGGAATGCAGATGATTTAAAAATATCTCAATATTATATCTTTTACAGTAGTATCCAAGTGACATGTTTAGCAGAACAAAGGGGAGTGGGGGGCAGGAGTAACCAGCAAGGTCTAGAAGCATGGGAAGTAACTGTGGTAGAAAATAGGCATAGCTATACCTAGATTAACCCTTACCCATGGCTGTCTAGTCTCTTCTTGGACACCTCTAGTGACGGAGAGTCCACAACTTGCCTGGGCAGTCTATTCTACTACCTCACTATTCTAAGTGAAGAAGTTTTGTTGGATATCCAATCTAAACTTATTTTGCTGCAACTTCAAGCCATTGGTCTCCTTATCCTGTCTTCAGGAAGAGAGGAAAAAGTGCTCTCTCTCTTCTTTATGGCAGTCCTTCAAGTACCTGAAGACTGCTAGCATGTCCCCACTTAAGTGCCTTTTGTGCCAGCTGAACATGCCTAGCTCCTTTAGCCTCTCCTTGTTGGATTTGCCTTCCAAGACTTTGATCATCTTAAATGCCCACCTCTGGACCCTCTCTGACTTCTCCACATCCTCTTTAAAATGTGGAGCCCAGAACTGTACACAGTACTCCAGATGAGGCATAACCAGTGCCGAGTAGAGAGGCACTATCACTTCCTGTGTCTTTCACCTAATGCTTCTATTGATGCAGTCCAAAACCACATTTGCCTTTTGTGCAGCTGCGTACACTGCAGGCTCATTGAATCTGTGGTCGACCAGGACTACCAAGTCCTTTGCCATAGAGCAGATTTTATATTTGTTTTTGATTACCATATAAAAGACAACCCTGATTTAAGCACAGGGACACTTTCAGGAATGGAGCTAAGTGGGGCAAGGGCAGAGGCAGACTATCTACTGTGGGCTCAGGGCTTTCCTCTCTGATGCCTTTGCCCCATGCACTGGCTATGCTGCATCCCTCACCCGGTGGCGGGAGGTGCAACCTGCCAGTGTTTTTGCTGCCAGATGGGCAGGGGACGTGCAGCCATTGCATGGCTCCCGGGACAAAGCAGCAGGGCGGAAAACCCTGAGCCCACAGTGAGCAGCCTGCCTCCACCCTGGATACAAATCTGGGGGGTAGCATGTGCCTCCCCTGGGGCTACACCCAGCATCAGGGAGCTGACCCCCCTTCCCACCATCCCCCACGTACCTTGGACGAGCTGCCTGTGGCTCCATCCCACTACCTGCCCCAATCGCAGGGTCCCATTCACTGTCCTGGCTGGGCAGCATCCCCTACCTCACTCCCTCCTTCACTGTGGAGGCCTTGATCTGCTCTCCCCCACGTCCCTTCTCCACAGACTTACCTGCAAGGTGCTGCTCTCCACACTGCCCAGCTGTGCACCTGACCATGTGTATGCGGTGGCTGTGCACATGCATAGAGGGCCCCAGCCAGAAGGCATATGTTATTTATTGGTACGTTATCAGCTGCACTGGACAAAAAAAAAAAGGCGATAACGTTAAATTTTCCTTTTATTGGTGCCAATCTGATATGGCACCTATGTATCAGTGCACATCTACATGTCACCTTTTTTTGAAACTGCTACAAGTTTTATCACAGGTGTTTTATAAATACACTTTTGTGCATTTTGGCAACTACTTGTATATAGTATAATTTTTTTTTAGTTTAATTTGTATCCAAGGCCAAATTAGCGCAAACTAATTCCAAATCCAAGAGTCCAGAACCATAAGTGGCTCTACTACCGGCAAACATCCTCCACCCGCACCTGGGGCTTCAGATGTTTCCAAATCCTTTGGCAGGCATCCTACTTGCAGGCCCAAACCCAAAGACTTAGGGTTCAGATGCCCCCAAGTTTTGCTTGCCCTTAGACATGAGGCCCTTGGAGCAAGCTAGGGAGGAGACTCCCATTTCCATAAAGTAGGCTTAAAGTTGCTATACCTCGGCGGGTACTGAACCATGCCAGAAGAGCAGTTCTCCTGGGGTGTGCTTGTGTACACTCAAGCCCCCTTACTGGAGCTGGTCTATGCGCAGCCCTTCAGGCCTGCCTGCACAGACCATACTCTACGCAATTCATGTGCAGCCCTTCAGGCCCCATATGGGTCCTACTCTACGTGGCCTACTATTCAGGTGTTCCATCACATGTCCCCCTCCTGGGACCACTACACCACCCCTTCACTGGGGCTTCTGGGCCTTACACCCCCTTGGGTGTCAGGAGTCTGTCAACCTACCTGGGTCCCCACCTTGGCCTTTGGCCCACTCTGGCCTCAGGTATCTGTCGATATGTCTGGACCCTGTCTGTTCCTGCTATGAGGTTACCCACCAGGTTGTGGGGGCTGAGGCTGTAAGGCACCCTATATTTGCCTTTCACTAGGGAGGCAATTGGTGTGGCATTTCCTGGGGATCACCCTGCCACAAGCAGCCCCACCACACCATCCTACCCTAGTAGAGTGTCATTTCAGGTCATGCCCCAGGACCAGGAACATCCGCCATCCCCGTAGTTCCTACCCTGAACATCCAGGTGTTCTGGGAGCAGCAGCTCCAACCAGGTGATGTTCTCCCTCCGGCTCCCTGCAGCACCTGCTGGCTTTACTGCTCAGGGCCTGCTCTTATTCTCCAGCAGCTAGGCCCCCCTCCAATCAGGCAGCCTCCTGCTGGCCACGTGACTCTCCTGATTGGCACTGCAGTCACCTGCAGGCTGCTCTGTTGCCTGCTCAGGCCTTTAAAGTGGCAGGCACCAAAGGCCACCCATTAATTATTACCCTTTGCTTGTGGTGATTAGCCAATTATCTGTCCACCTTGCAGTAGTTTTATCCAGCCCACATTTTACCAATTTGTTTATGAGATCTTATGGGAACTTATCAAAAGGGTGCTGAAGTCCAGATATACTGTATCCACAGTCTTCCCTTCATCCACTCAAGTAGTTACTTTTTAAAGAATGAGATCAGGTTTGTTTGACACAATTTGTTTTTCATAAATCCATCTTGGCTGCTTGCAGTCATCTTTTCCCCCTCCAGATGCTTGCATATAGCCTTCCTTAGGATATGCTCCAATAACTTCCCAGGTATTGAGGTGAGACTGACTGGTTAGAGACTTGGTGGGATAGCTTGCATGACTGGAGCACTGTCATGGATGGGTACGAACTGTTCAGGAAGGACAGGTAGTGGAGAAGAGGAGGAGGAGTTGCACTTTATGTAAAAGAGCCATGTGATTGCTCAGAGCTGCATTATGAAACTGAAGATAGGCCTGTTGAAAGTCTCTGGGTTATGGTTAAAGGGCAGAATAGCAAGGGCAGTGTTGTAGTGGGTGCTTGCTATAGACTAGCAGACCAGGAGGAAGTGGTGAATGAGGCTTTCTTCAAACAGCAGAAGGTTTCCCGATCACAAGCCCTGGTTCTCATGGGGGACTTTCCCTCCCAGTTGACGTCAGGGTGATTGCAATACAGCAGTGCGCAGGCAATCCAGGAAGTTTTTGGAGAGTGCTGGGGACAACTTCCTGGTGCAAGTGCTGGAGTGGCCAACTAGGGGCTGTGGTCTTCTTGACCTGCTGCTCACAAACAAGAATGAATGGTGGGGAATTTAGTAGTGGATGGCAACTGGGGCAGCAGTAACCATAAGATGATTGAATTCAGGATCCTGAGGCAAGGAAGGTTGGAGAGGAGCAGAGTACAAACCCTGGACTTCAGAAAAGCAGGCTTCGATTTGCTCAGGGAACTCATGGGCAGGTTCCCCTGGGAAGCCAGACTGATGGGGAGGAGAGTCCAGGAGAGCTGGCTGTACTTTAAGGAAGTCTTACTGAGCGTGCAGGAACAAACCATCCCAAAGCACAGGAAGACTAGCAAGTATGGTAGAAACGAGCTTGGCTTAGCAGGGAACTCTTCAGTAAACTATATCACAAAAAGGCAGCTTATAAGAAGTGGAAACGTGGACAGATAACTAGGGAGGAGTATAAGAGCATTGCTCGGGCATGCAGGGATGGAGTCAGGACGGCCAAAGTGCAGTTGGAGTTGCAGCTAGCAAGAGATGTAGAAACCCTTCTTGTTACCCTTCACAAGTATGTCGGTAGCAAGAGGAGGATCAGGGAATGTATGGATCCCTCACTGAATGGGGGAGGCAACCTTGTGACAGAGGATGCAGAAAAAGCTGAAGTGCTCAATGCCTTCTCCAGATCAGTCTTCACAGGCAAGGTCAGCACCCAGACTACTGCACCAAGGAGCACTGTTTGGGGAGGAGGTGAACAGCCAACAGTGGTGAAAGAACAGGTTAGGGACTGTTTAGAAACACTGAACATACAAGTCCATGGGGCCGGATCAGATGCACCCACGGGTGCTGAGAGAGTTGGCTGATGAGATTGCAGAGCCATTGCCCATCATCTTTGAAAAGTCATGGTGACCAGGAGAGGTCCTGGATGTTTGGAAAAGGGCTTACATAGTGCCCATATTTAAGAAAGGGAAAAAGGAGGATCCAGGGAACTACAGACCAGTCAGTGTCACCTCAGTCCCTGGAAAAATCATGGAGCCACATCCTCAAGGAACTCTTTTCTAATCAGTTGGAGGAGAAAGTGATTAGGAACAGTCAGCATGGATTCAGCGATGGCAAGTCATGCCTGAACAACCTGATTGCCTTCTATGATGAGATGACTGTCTCTGTGGATGGGGGGTGACCAGTGAATGTGTTATACCTGGATTTTTAGCAAGGCTTTTGATACGGTCTCCCATAGCATTCTTGCAGGCAAGCCGGGGAAGTATAGACCGTAAGGTGGATAGAAAGCTGGCTGGAGCATCAGGCTCAGAGGGTAGTAATCAATGGCTTGATGTCTAGTTGGTAGCTGGTATCAAGTGGAGTGCTCCAGGGGTCTGTCCTAGGGCTGGTTTTGTTCAGTGTCTTCATCAACAACCTGGAAGATGGCACAGAGTGCACCCTCAGCAAGTTTGCAGATGACACCAAGCTAGGGAGGGGAGCTGGTTGGTACACTAGAGGGTAAGGGTAGGATTCAGAGTGACCTAGACAAATTGGAGGATTGGGCCAAAAAGAATCTTATGAGTTTCAACAAGGACAAGTGCAAAGTCCTGCACTTAGGATGAAACCATCCCATGCACCAGTACAGGCTGGGGACTGCACAATAAGCTGAATATGAGCCAACAGTTTTCCCTTGTTGCCAAGGTGGCATCCAGCTGGGCATCTCTCCACCTTCTCTCCCCACCCCCCTGCTCAGCATCCAGCTGCCAAGGATGCTTAGACTAAAAATGGTTAAGAACCTGTGATCTAGAAAAGAGAAGACTGCAAGGGGATTTAATAGCAGCCTTCAATTACCTGAAGTGGGGTTTGAAAGAGGATGGAGCTAGACTGTTCTTAGTGGTGGCAGATGACAGAACAAGGAGCAGTGGTCTCAAGTTGCAGCAAGGGAGGTTTATGTTGGATATTAGGAAGAATTTTCTCACTAGGAGGGTAGCAAAACACTGAAACAGGTTACCCAGCGAGGTTGTGGAATCTCCATCCTTGGAGGCTTTTAAGACCTGGCTACACACAACTTTGTCTGGGATGATGTAGTTGGGGATGGTCCTGTTTGAGCAGGGGGTTGGACTAGATGTGGCCTCCTGAGATCCCTTCTGACCCTAATTTTCTATGAATATATGGTCTGTAGTTCTCTGGGTTCTCCTTGCCTTTTTTGAAGAGAGGCATTACATTGTCCCTTTTCCAGTCCTCTCATAGTTGGCCTGTTCCCAACAACTTCATAAAGATTATGAAAGGCCCCAAGATTTCCTCTGCCATTTCCTTCAGGACCCTGGGATGAAGCTCATCCTGCTCTGCTGACTTGAATTCATTCAGACCTAACAAAAACTCTTTGACCCTCTCTCTTGTTATCTCTTCATTCAGCTTGCCCCCTTCCTTATCCAGGTAATTCCTGTTAGGCCTGTGACAACTTGCTTACTAATATTTTGGAAGACTGAGGCAAAATAGCTGTTGAGTAGCTCATCCTTCTTTGTATTTTTGGTTAGGAGTTCCTCCTGACTTGTTAACAGAGGGCTCATAGCTTCCTTGGTCCTTCTTTTCTGGCCAACATCCTTATAGAACTTCCTCTGTTGTCCTTGACCTCTGTTGCCAGGTGCAGCTTGTTCTTTGTCGTTGCCTTCCTGATTTTTGTCCTTGTAGGTTCTTGGTATTATCTGGTGCACGTCCTTGTGACCTCCCCATTCTTCCATTGCCTGTATGCTTTCTTTTTGCATTTGAGGCATTTTAGAAGCTCCTTGTGCAACCATATTGGTCTCTTGCCATTCTTCTCATGCTTCCATTACTTTGGGATATTTTCTTGTTGGGCTTGCAATACTGTTCCCCTTTAATACCTCTCAGCCCCCATGGGTGCCTTTATCCTTCAATTTATCCTTCCATAACACCTGCTTATTAGCTCCTCGAGTTGGATGAAATCTTCCTTTTGAAATGCAGCGTCTTGATTTTGCTGACTTCATGCTTTCCCTTTCTTAGGATCTGGAATTCTAGTGTATCACAGTTTACCTGCCAAGTTATCCATCATCTTCACATCCTCCATCAGTTCTTCTCAGTTGGTCAGAATAAGATCCAAGATAGATGATCCCTTAGTTGTATCCTTCACTTTCTGGAAGAGAAAACTCCTCCACATAAGTTAGGAACCAGCTTGACATTTTAAGTTTGGCTGCATTGTTCTTCCAGCAGATATCCATAAAACTGAAGTTTTTTAGCATACCATCCTATAGCTTTTGGATAGTTTTGTCACCTGCTTGAAGAGTGCCTGTTGTTAGTTCTGGCCTGTGGCCCACGTTGGGTATGTCTGCGCATGGAATTAATGTGCCTGAATTTTCTGTGCAGAAAATTCAGGCGGATTAAACTGGGCCTCTGCACCCATCTGAATGTGCGCCTGTTGAGAACAGTCAGTCTAGGACTGCTCCTGCCCACGGGTGCCAGCTCCAGGCTGGCAGGGGCCATGGTGGCTGGTCTCAATCTCCATAGGGCTGGCAGGGAGCTGCCCACTGAGCTGGGATAGCTCTCCCTGCCTCCTGTGGACCTTTGCTGCCTAGGCTGTCTGGGAGCAATTTGCTCTTGGTCAGCATCTTACACGTGCACTTTGATGCATTAGTTTAATGCGCCGATTTCCAGTACCTATAGGTACTAGAAATCGGTGCATTAAACTAATCTACTGCAGAGTAATTGCTGTGCATGTGTAGATGGTGATGCTTTACTGAGAATTAGAGTAATTTAATGTGCTGTAAAGCGTCTCATATAGACTCACCCAGTAGGTAGTAGTCTCCCATTCAGTCTGTCAAGCTGAGATAAATACATGTAGCTTTAACTTGGGGGGATACTGCCAGCCATGCTGTTAATAATAAAAGTAATAAACAGTAATAAATAATAATAAATCTGGCTCACTTAATTGATTGCATCCATTGCTGAGCTACTTCAGCTGTTGCATGCTTAGCTTAGCTTAGCTATCTCACTTGTTTCATTCTGCAAGCAAAAGGGATTCTTAAACACTAGGAGATTTATTACTCTGGTATTTAAACCTGTTCTTCTACTAGATATCAATATTTTATGAATTATCTAACTGTAGAAATCCTTAAAAATAGGTAGAGATGGTCTAATCAGCTTTTGAGCTTGCTCTTGAAAGGAAAACTCACGCTGCTTTTATTTTTAAAGTGTCATCAAAATAAGCTATACATAAACATATGTTACAAGTTCACAAAGCTGGTGAAGTCAAGAACAGAAAAGCCAGCTGCAAGTTTCTCCTTATATGTATATAATGATTTAGTCTTTAAGCATGTGAGCACCTGTTTTTTTTTTCTCTGTAGGGCCATTGCCTTATTCAGTGCACAAGATGGATATGTTCTGGACGGTGAATCAAGGTTGGGGAGTGAAGGAGACTTTTGCAGAATGCTGGTTCCTTTCTTGTGCAGTGAATTAGGCAGGAATAACAGGAAGGTAAAAGGCTGGTTTCAATTTAAAGCAGCTGTCTAAGAAGTTGCTCGAGACAGTTGGATTCTGTCTGTGCCTCCATCATGCAGTACCTGTGGGAAACTAGGTATTTGCATAAACCACCTGTTTTCAGGTGGCCCCTAAATGGAGATTTCTTATTTTTTAAATGTTTGACTTGGCCCCTTGGTAGAGCACTTATATCTGCAGCTGAATTTTAATAACAGCAGTGGTTAGCTGATCAAATCCTAAACAGTGCAAAGTTTGCTAAAAAATTCAGTCCTAGATGACTCTGATTCGTCATCCCAAATTAGTGGACACGTGACCCTTATTTCTGTGTCTGTGTTCCATTTCTGGGCATGTAGGATGATGATGATGATGATAATACCACCTTAACTCTCACAGGTGTTTATGAAAATAGATCATTTCTTGGGCTTTTATGTTAAACTGAAAAAATACTCATCATGTGGCATCATCTTGCGAACAACATGATGAATATTTTTTCAGTTTGATATAAAAGCCCAAAATATTACACACCACACTTGCATCAAGCAAACATTAAAGTTGCAAACTCTGCACTATAAAGTTAAGAAAGGTGAACATAAGAAGTGCCCACGCAGTTGCAATATGAACATGTTGAAAGATGCAAGCATGGCTGGAACCTTTGAATCTAGCAGAAAAAATTGTGCCTTTTGCTACCAGAGCAAGTGATAACAATAGTTCATGTCTGGATCAGTGCTCAGGTGAGGGGCTCCTTGCTTGTGGTTTCACTGACAGCAGAGAAACGGGAAACGGTGAGGCTTGGGGAGTGCTGGGTTCCAGCCGCACACTATGGGGACTGTTCTTTAGTGGGCGCAAACTTTTGCCTTTTCTTCCAGGTGTGACCCTTTCTGTTCTGTCTTTTAACCAGTCCTTGTTCTAATCATGTACCCTCCCTTGGCCACTTGTTCCTTTCTCTTTGCCAACCATTCAACATCCTGTTCACCCCCCTTGTATTCTTATTTTCTCTATCCAATCAGTTACTTGCAGCCTCTGATCCCACCAAATGTTTCTAATCCTTGGCTTCCTCCTCAGACTCCTTGTCCAGTTGTACTGTTTTCCTCCTCAACCAAGGGGGAGGAAACCTTTTCCTGTTACCTGTGCTCAGCCAGTTGAGCTATCCCCCATGGCTACAAGCCTATGCTCCGTTCTTCTACCCTGCTGTGCAGTTTGGTTTCAGTTTCTCCCCTCCATCCTCCTTTCCTCTTTCCGTCTGGGTCCTAGTCAGTCTGCCTCTCTGCTTCAACCTATTGGCTCTTATCCCAGTTCGACTTGCCAGCCAGTCTTAGTCTAAGCCATTCTCCTCGCCCCCAAATGCTTAGTTCCTGTTTCCCTTTTCCTCCCCCTGCCCCCACCAGCCTCCTGTCTACCTCATCTGGTTCCCTGTCCCACTACTCTCCTTGTGTACATACATTTGAACAGGGCAGCTTTCTTCTTTTATGGTGTCTGGAGCAGCGAGATGAGAGGTGTCGCTTGCATGTGGTATGGCCCACAGTCAAAGCTGCAGGTGCAGGGAAATCCTAGTCAGCTCTGGGCAGTAGTAGCAGGCCTGGTGTAGCCAGAAGCTGTGGAAAATGTAGCTGCCAAAATCTAAAATTTCTGCTGAGCATATAAAAATTGCAATTTTTCAAAGGTCCAACATGCCCAAATTAATATGAATTTTTGTAGGGACAACAAAGCACATTCCTAGTACCCGACATATTTCAAGTCCTTGCTCTAAAACCATGCAGATGCTACACCTTTTTCAAAGAGAAAGGTAGCCAGAATTTAATATGGGAATAATGTATTTTTGTCTTATTCTTGTAAATGGCTGAACTGCTTGGCTAAAACTTTCCAAAATAATTCTGAGGGGGCCAACATCTGGCATGGAAAAAGTCAGCCCATACAACTGAAAATCCAGTGAAGTGAACTGAGAATGGGGTCTTTGAATAGAAAGCATTAGGCAACCTTAAGAGCTGCTGTTGCTAGCTTTGCCAGTAAAAATCTAAATTAAAAAATACAGATAAACTAAGGGTTGAGGATACTAACCCTGTCCCGATTCTAGGAACAGATCTTCCTTGTTTAAGCAGCAAAGGCAGCAGACTGCAGACAGGATGCTACTGTTCAAACATCTGTAGCTTATGTTAATTTGCCAGTTGGGTGGGAACAGCTGTGTCAAAGAGGAAATCACATGCACCAAATTGGAGTAGCCAGGAAGAAGTTCCTACAGCACCACTTCCTGCCACAAGTAAGATGATCATAATGAAAGGACTAAGAATTGCTTGCTCGGACAAGCAAGCTGGTTTGTTATGTGAGCAAGTGTAATGTAAATAGTCAGTGTCTTCCCTTTTGTCTTGTTTCACGCACAGCATTGACCACCCCTGTTCATTTCTTACTTAGCAGTGATAATAAATGGGATTTTGTGTCTCTAGCTTTCCTGCTAAATTCAGCGCCCTTCCCCTAAAAGTAGGGGAAGAAGAAAGAAACCAAGAAATTCAACTACTTCTGCTTCTTCCCTCATCTTGAAGAGAATAAAATTGAGCTACAAATACAGCTCTGGAAAGTAGAATTAGGAGAGCTCAACTGTCGAAGCATTCGGTTTACTGTGTTTCAGCTTCTCTCCTTCTGTCCTCTGCCATTTTTTTTTGGGGGGGGGGGGGGGTTTGAGGTGGAACATGCTGTCTCCTCCTCCCCCTCTGTTAAAGGTGATGGTAAGATTTCTTCATTCAGGCCTTAGTTGCATGCTTCCTCCTCTATTTTTCCACTCCTACCCCATAATGTGTCTGATTTTCTTGAATGATAGAAAAAGTCCCCCTAAGTGAATGGTTTAGAATTGCATAGGGCTCAGTGTAACACTTGCCAGTTCAGAGGGAGATTCAGTTAAGGACGCTAGCTTCTTTTTAATGACTTAAAATTGTAAAGATCCTTACCTATTTCAGCAAGTTAAGTGTTGGTTTCACTCTTAAACTAAGATCAGAGACTATTGACCTTGCATATTTTATTTTTTTAAAATTCCTATCAGATTTTCAGTCTCGATTTAAAAGGACTTTGGTTGATAAATGTTTTTAGGTTATGTTCAATGTAATTGTGTTCTAGATTCAGAGTACCTGTTTTTTTCTGTTTTAGGATGCCAGAAAAGCATGTAGTGACACAACTCTTGCTCAGGTATGTCATTAGCTCTGTATATGTAAAAGCTGCATGTATGCAGTCATAGGATTACTGCATGGTTATAGCTGACTGAGAAAAGTGGCTGGACAGAATCAGTGTAGCAATTCTCTAGAAGTGTGGTACTTAGTGTGCTACTGAAATTACAAAATTTCTAGCTTTAATTACAAGAAGGATTTATGAAGACATCTGTACTGATATCATCTGGCTCTCAGACCCTACCTACTATAGGGACAGACACGTTACAAGTTCTCAGCTTTCTTAGTTTATATACTAATGCTACCTGTTTCAAGCTTTAAATAAAACTACATAATCTCATAGTTCTAGCCCAGCGGTTCAGCTGTTGGAAAACTGTTCCTGGTTCCCTGGGTGTAAACAATTTGTTATATTTGGAAACTGAAGTTATTCTTGATTAAAGTCCAGTTTTAAGTTTTTTTCAATTACAACCAAAATACACTGCAACAGATACTGAATGATTTTCTTCTGTGGCTATTGCTCAAGTGTTTGTCAATTTTGGTAACGTAAAAATCAAGTTCATACAGAATGTCTAGACAAATTGTCTTCAAAGAGTGTCTGCAACTTTACAGTAGCAGTTATTAAGTCTGCTTTTACTGTTACCTTGAATTTTGGAAGACCCCTTGATTGTTTAGATCATCATGTGACCTGATTTTTGTGGGATTGGCCTGTGCTTTACTACCATGTCTGAAGCCTACTTGATGCAAGATACTTGGGTTCTAGAAGTGTTCAAAATGTTGCTTGCACTTTTGACCTGCACTTCTGAGATGCAGAATAATCAATAAGTTTTGTTTTCCTGTGCAGATCACCACAAGTCTGGACTCAGTGGGGCGAATCCAAATGCGAACAAGGCGTACGCTGAGAGGTCACTTAGCTAAAATCTATGCTATGCACTGGGGATCTGATTCAAGGTTTGTACAAGTGATACTTGAATTCAGAGATCGAGGGCACTTTTTAACTCCTGAAAATGTTGTAGGCTAATATCAGAAAATAGACCCAGCTCTGGAACCTAATCACGCTTCAGCCTACCCTGAGAACATGGATCATGGTTTGAGAAACATTTCCATGCTTTATCCTGCCTTTCTTTAACGCTAATTTTAACTATATGAATAATGAAAATATAACTTCTCTTATAAGGACATTGTAAGGCTGTTGGAGAATTGTTGGGGTTTTTTCAAATTTGATACCACTTAGCTTTTTGGAATGATTTATATTGCAGTCTCTGAACATCAAAGGGAAATAGTGTAACTTAATATGTTTTTAAGATTTACTGTAAATGTATGTTAACAGAGCATTAATAAAGCCATAAGACGACACATTTAATTTCCTAGGAAATGCATTGTTTTGTAAGCAACAACAAGAAATATATCCTGCTATGTAGTTATAGCTATTCCAGTGTTATGCTGATTATGACTGAGGAATTCAGTAAAAAAATCGGCAAGTTATCCAGATGAGAGTGAAGTATATTGATAACTTGCTGTATTAGTTCTTTTGAAAATGTTTTGAACAATATTTAATAAAAACGTCCAAGAATTCCCAACAGTAACAAAAAAAAAAAAGACTCTAAATCAAGAAGACCATTGTTTGTTCATTAGTTCTGATAGAGCAAAAAGATAATTCTGGAACATCCCTTAAAAGTGTGAATTTTTTTCTAAATAACTGATATCCTCCATTCAAACACGTGGGCATTCTAGTTTGAAGTCCGTTATTGTAGCCTATTTCAATAGTGACTGTGTGCCCGTGGATGCAGGTAATGTTTTTCATCCTGCAACATATTGTTCTTCACAGCTGTTACAGGATATATTGGCCCGAAAAAGATTTAAAAATAGAAAGAAGCAGAAAATGGAAAGCCTATTCTGAGTTGCATTCATGTATGGCTCGTGTCTATTTTGAAATTTAGTAGGATGCAAGGAATTAACGTCATTCTCTGTTTTGTGGTTATCTTTAGGCTACTAGTCAGCGCTTCCCAAGATGGAAAATTAATTATTTGGGATAGTTATACAACAAATAAGGTAGAGTTGTTTATAATCCTTATGGTAATCTGGGCCTATAATCTGGCACTTTGAGGTGGTGGGATTTATTTTCTTCTCTCTCCTTTGATTTTTATATCTGTTTCTTCCCTTCTGTTCATAAAATACTTGTTTCATTTATTTGGATTGAAGATGTAACTAGCTTGCTTTGATTTTTCTTTCTCGCTAAGTGTAGACATTTTGGGGGCTAGGGTGTGGTTAGATTGGGTTAAAAATGGCCGCCAGATCTAACTTAGTTCACCCAGGGGCAGACTTTACACTTAGACCTGGTCTCAGTGATCAGTAATCAGTCTAAACCCCAGAACAGTACAGAAGTTATATGCACACAGACCTGTCTAAAAATGGTGGAACGCTGTCTGAGAGAGACCTGGATTGATGTACACTTGTACTTAATCAGTCTAGGTTAGACTGGTGAATCAAACTTCAGGACAGTTACTTGCAGGGCCCCAGGCTGGGAAAGCCCAGCTGCTGGCCCCAGCCCCAGAGCTGCACTTTTCTTACCTGTCCCTCTGGCACCAGGGCATTTTTTTAAGCCCGTGGACCCTTGCCATAGACCAGCCAGCTGGCCCCTGTACCCTCCATCCTGCAAGCTGGTCTGGGTGCTGGTTTTATCAGCGTTTGCTGCTGCTAGAAGCCAAGGAAGGTAAGTATCAGTAGGGGAAGGGGCAAAAGGGATAGGGCTAGGTTTGCCGGAGGGAATTTGGGGAGGCTAAAAACAGCCCCTTGGTTTCCCTAAGACTCCCCCCATGGACCTTGTGAACCCCCCGATCCCGTCAAACCATCTTGGACCCCAGCAACCCCACGTGAATCCTGCCTGCCTCCTAGATTCCCCCCCAGTCACTCCTGTGGATCCCTCCTGCTCCCCCCAATCCCTTCCAGCTCTCCCTCACTAGGCCCTCCTCTCTCCATCCTGACTTACCCTAGATCAGGTGGCTATTTTTAACGCAGTCTAACCTCCCCCTAACCTCTACGAATGTCTACACTTAGCCTCTGTTTCCAACTCCAGATGCATTTTTAGCTTGGGTAGAATCCCTTTTATGTAGAGCTTTTATTCATGGATTAAAACAGAATATTCCTTATAACCTATGTTAACATGGCTCTAGATGAGTGGTGTCTGCATTGTAGGAGCAATGCTGTGGTCCCAGGGTCTTTTGGAGGGAAAGCAGCTCTCCTGATCCTCGCTGTTTAAGCTTGTCTCTGAGTGGGAGAATTGAATCTTTTTGAATTCTAATTAATGCCTTATTCTTGTTCTTCATCTGTTCACATGGCTAATGTAATTTGACAGAAGCAGCAGCATAAATCTGTTGCAAGAGCAGTCAACCACAGTGTTTGCAAAGTGGCAGTGTGAATGTATTACAGTCAAATGCTGGGAACATCACGCATGCAGGACTGACAAGTCTGTGATCTTAAACAGGGTTGACAGTAACTGCACTTGTATACCAGGTGGCCCTTATTTGTGCGCCGATCGCTTCCCAAAGGTGGCACCATGGGTCTGAATTTGTAGAGGCTGTAACTCATACCCTTTTGTGAGCTTGTGTAACATCTATCTGAGATGTTACTTTTTTCTTAATAAAGAAATCATAATAATGATTCATGTTAAAGAATGATATGCTGACTAGCCTTTCCTTCCTTCAGTTTTGTCACCCCACACACACAAGTTGGAAGAGCTTAAGCCCTTAGGTCCCCTCCCAGTGGCCCTGCATATGCGCTTCACTCACTCTGAACCTTTTATTAATGTTTGATTTTTCCCAAAAGCGTCCCAGGCACACCCCAAAGATCACACTGCATGGTAAGAAGTTCTGCACCTTTTCCAAACTGACTACAGGATAAATTGTGCAGGTGGCACTAAAGCCCTAGGCAAACCAAGCAGCACTTTGGCTCTGGTGGTTCCTTGAATTCCCAGGTGCTGAACAAGAGCCCAACAAGCCAATGTAACAGCTGCAAAGAAACCATATTTTTGCTGTTCTTATACTGGCGCACATTTCTTTAGCAGGGCAAATCATTTGCCAATAATTGTCTGCTAACTGGTTGGACCTTGGGTCATTCGTTGATAATTGTGACATAAAGAGGTAAATTTACCCAGCAGAAATCACTTAAGCTGCTGATGTTAAGTGGCTTGTGAAAATGTCTAGTGGTGTGGGAGATTTGGGGGGGGTTTGCATTATCATGTCTGGAAGTCACCCACTGATGGTGAAAGCTGACTAGGTGATGTGTGACATGAAAGTGCTGTTATTTGGGTTTGACTGTATAAGATAAGCACTGCGCCTTGGACTGAAGAAAGTAGTAGGGGGTATGGAAACAAGGCAGGCCCAGAGCTGTGTGTGGGATGGGCAGATCCTCTGCTGATGTAAATTGGCATGGTTGCATTTTACATCATCTGAGCATCTGGTTCATGGAAGCAAAACTGGGAAGAGGAATGTGGCTAACAGAGCCCTGGCGTACAATGTAAACGCAGTTTCACATACTACAAAATAGTCATACGTTAAAAAATGACAAAAAAGATCTTGTTCGGAGCTACCACACACCAATGGGGGGTGGGGGTGCTTGTCCATCCTTTAAATTAAGCAAGGATTTGCAATAAAAATGTGAGTGTTTGTTAAAATCAGATTCCTTCTCCCCATATGTGTGTGTATATATATGTATTTTTTTAGCAAACTTGGTCTGCAGTGCTAAAGCAAAATTGCAGATAACTGAAATCAGTAGGTGGGCAAAGATGGCTCTTTTGGAATGCGGTTGCCCAAAATCTGGAGTGTTTCTAACACGCCTTGTCTGTCTAAAGATGCATGCCATTCCCTTGAGATCTTCCTGGGTAATGACTTGTGCGTATGCACCTTCTGGCAATTACGTCGCCTGTGGTGGATTGGACAACATCTGCTCCATATACAATTTGAAAACCAGAGAGGGCAACGTGAGAGTGAGCAGAGAGTTGCCGGGGCACACAGGTTAGTCGCATTTCGGTTTTTTGTTTTTTTCTTTTCAGGCTAAGTAAAGCAGTTCTAAGCCTGCAGAGTTTACAGCGTGTCCTAAAGTGAATACAGTCCTACTGGTTCACCAAACGGAATATAGTTTAATGACCTGTTTGGATCCCTTTGAAGTATGATTTTTTTAATATTATGAGCTTGTTTGGACTCATCTTTAAAACCGAGTTGCGTGCTTGCTTGGTTTTAGCGGAGATGGTGTTGGTAGCTCCCTGTATGCAGAAGTGGAGCAGTACTTCTGACGATAGACGACTGAGCATTTTAATGTTTAAAATGCAGCAGAAGTTTCCTGTCATGTAGTACTATAACCAGTGTTGGTATAAATAACAGGAAGGTTTTGGGGTCACTTCTGTTGCTGCAGTGGGGTGTTAAATTAACATAACCTTGTTTCCGTTCCAGGATACCTGTCTTGCTGTCGTTTTCTAGATGACAACCAAATTGTCACAAGCTCAGGAGATACCACCTGGTGAGTTTTGGAGGCAGGGGCCTGGTGTTTAAGCACTTTGGTCATCTTACAGCTAAATTAGTAGAGAATGCAAGACATTGGTCTGTCTAACGCTCTTGTTTTTACTTACAGTGCTCTATGGGATATTGAAACTGGTCAACAGACAACCACATTCACAGGGCACACTGGTGATGTCATGAGCCTCTCTCTCAGTCCAGACATGAGGACTTTTGTTTCGGGTGCCTGTGACGCCTCTTCCAAGCTTTGGGATATTCGAGATGGGATGTGCAGGCAGTCTTTCACGGGGCATGTGTCCGACATTAACGCAGTTTGTGTAAGTGAGCCTTCTTTTTCTAACCGGGGAGAGAGGCAATAAGGGTTCCTGTGCATCTTCAGCTTTACTAGTTTAGCTTTCACAAACTGAACAGGATGGAGGCTCTTACTGTATTCAGCCCCCAGATGATAAATGTAGCTTTTAGAATATGATAGACTTGATAACTAAGATCAAAGTGCATCTAACCACCTACAGTCTAGTTTTTTGGTGTAATTAGTATACCCATACTGTAATATGCTGACATGGGTCTAGAGATAATCCGATAATATTCTTGTTTAGTCTTGGTTTTCATGCTAATTGCTACTACCACCCTCACATGCTGGGTGCCCTTTTCTCAGCTTTCAGTAAACTGGGTTGCATTTCCTCTGTTTTGATCCACAGGATACAAATTCTGATAAGGAGGTAACAAAAGCTAAACTTTTAATTGTATCTGCTTTATAATCCATTGCAAATGCAAACCTACAGAATACCAATAGCATGGTTTGTGGAGAACCGGAGGCTGTACGTTTACAGCTGAATCAGTATGTTATGCACTACTCGGTCCTGTTTTTGGAAGTGTGGTTCTCATGCACTGGATTTTATTTAGGGCTTGTGGATCTTGGAGCCTAAAGTGTAAAACTGCAGTAATATCACGTTCAAAGCAACTTGGCTGATCAGCTCAAGATGAAACGTTATGTACAGGTTTCCCTCACTTTATGTGGGTTCTGTATGTGCGAATTCGCTCTTATGCAATGACCCTTTTTATACCAAAAATTTATTATGAGAGGTAAATTCACTCTTATGCAATCAGTGTGGTGGAAACCTGCAGTCAGCTGCTTTGTGCAGTGCATTGTGGGAGTGATGTGCACCAAAATATAGTCTCCTGCGTGCATCTGCGCTCCTCGCTTGTTGTCTGCAACATGTGTTTCTGTAGTTGCCATCCCCATTATGGCTTTTAAGCGTCCCACTAGCTTATCTCCTATGGATGTTACCCGGCCTGTACGTCCTATCAGTGATGTGGGGTCTGACACTGAAGACCTTTCACCACCCTCTCTTCACACCAACTAAATGCTCACCCCCACCCTGTGCTTGTGTGTACTGTCTGCTGTTGGCGAGTACCACAACTGTCTTGTGAAAGTGGTAGACATGGCTGTGGCGGTCAGTACAGTCAAGGTCTTGGAACATATCCCTGTTTGTTACATTGTAAAGTGGGTTCCCTTTATGCAAATTGGAGTTATACACCCTTTTCCAGCAATGCATGTACAGCATAAAGCGAGGAAAACCTGTACTTGGACAAGTTGTCTCCCTAGACTGCTAAAAAACCAAAGATGGCTGCCTTCCACTCCATTTTATGAGCACGAGTTGGTTCCCTCTATCTGCAGTATATTGCAAAGGCAATCAGTGGCTGGTCCAAGTTTTTTGACTGCACCTGTAGATCTAGAAGTGTTAAATACAGTCGTTTTCAGTGGAGTATTTCCCTCATCTTTAAAATCTGCATTCTCTTTTTATGAATTATTAGACCTTTATCTGATTGATTCCAGTAAGAAAGAATGCGTGCGTGTGTGTGTGACAATACACAAGCAATGTGCTTCTCTGGTGTCAAACTCATGGCTCTCAATTCTTGTTCTAGTTCTTTCCCAATGGGCACGCATTTGCTACTGGGTCTGATGATGCCACTTGTCGACTTTTTGACCTGCGTGCAGATCAGGAGTTAATGATGTATTCTCATGACAACATCATCTGTGGAATCACTTCTGTAGCCTTCTCAAAAAGTGGCCGCCTTTTGCTAGCAGGTTATGATGATTTCAACTGCAACGTGTGGGATACTTTAAAGGGGGAGAGAGCAGGTAGGTAAACATGCCTGCAGACTGTTGCAGGTCTTTCTGTTTCTGATGTAGACTTTACTTTCTGCAACTTTCAGAGATGCAAAGCCAGCTTCCTGGTAGTCAGCACTGTTACAGTAAGGCTGAATTGGTTTCCTTTCAGTTTCATTCAGCCGACATCAGAAAGTTGAAATCTGAACTCTGTCTTCAAGCTGGGTAGTGGCGAAGGGTCTGTAAGGTGTATTGTGTCGGTACCACCGGTGCCTTTGTTACTGATGGTCCTGGCATAGACATTGCCTGGCAAAACAGTTGCTTCACCTAAATGTATGGTTTTATAGTGGTGGGCAAGGTTCTTTGAGTAGGTGTGATACCTAGTAAAAAATATCACATCTACTCAAAGAATCTTGCCTGTCTGGTCCTTAGACCAACACGGCTACAACCGAAAACCCAGCAACATGGTGTTATAACACTCCTTTTGAGCTCATGGACAGCTGCATCTGGTATAGGTGGTCCTCTTTTCAGTAACAAGCCCAGTGCATTCAAGGAAAAAGCGAACAGAAGTGCTACACCTCAAAATGAAACACCACCTTTTTGCAGTAGAGCCCTAGGTTTCCTGATGCCTTTTGGGACACCTTTTTCCCTCCTTATTCCATTTCACATCTGCTCAATAAGTCCATGTTTCTGTGGTAAATACTAGGCGTATGTACTATACCGAGGCCCGTGGAAAGTTGGCACAGGGAAATGTGTAGTTTTGCAGGGCAGGGGGATGGGTTGGAAAATGTGTATTGGCAAAGGAGCATGTAGCTCAGGATTTTGACATGAGGGAAGCACAGAAATACCTCTGGGAGGAGACAGAGGTGGAAGTGGGATTGGAGGAGAGTTAAGTTTGGGTAAGCTTGAGAAATCTGGAAATTTCCAAGAGTCAAGGAAAGGAACATGAAGGAATAGTACAAATGATGTCAAAACATGTCTGGTGGCTTGGACTGAGTGTTGGATGGCTGAGAACGGGCTTGAAGGAGCTGGGGAGAGACAGAGAACATGGAGAAATGGGGGGGGGTAGAAGAAAAGGAGGCAAAATACCTTAAAATGTAGGTTTGAGGATTCATATGGCAGCTATTCAGAATACAGACCCTAAGTAACAGTCTCTTTTTTAGTGTCCTGAACATAAAGCTGAAGAATAACAGCTGAAGCTGTTCAGGTTTTGCACATTAACACCCCTCCCTTTCTTTTCCAGGTGTCCTTGCTGGTCATGACAACCGTGTCAGCTGTTTAGGTGTTACTGATGATGGCATGGCTGTAGCTACAGGGTCTTGGGACAGTTTTCTCAGAATCTGGAATTAACTGGGGGACAAACACGTACATTCTCCACTGAGACCTGGAGAGATCAATGCTGCAGCCTATAGCTGTGAAATAACATTTCTACCTTGTATTTGCAGGTGAAGTTTTTCTATTCACTGATTATTACACAAAAAGGCTTTCTGTAAACTAGAAAAAAATCAAGTGAAGAAATTGGGGAGGGGGAGAAATCACTGACTTTTTAAAAGGGGCCAGCACATATAATCATGGTGACTGAGAAACTAAGAGCCAGGCTTTTTGGTTTTGGTGGTTTGGTTAGATTGCCCTTGAAGAATTTCTGCTTGTGCTCAAAGTCTGCCAATTCTGTACTTTTTTTGTACATAACAGAATATACACATTATAGCAGCCAATCATGTAACATTTGTCTGTATGTAAAGAAATACGTTTGCATTTTTTTAAGGAACTACATTTATAGCTTTGCATTTAACCTGAGATGTCACTTCTGAGTTTTGTAGTGGATGAACTAGATTGCTGTTTTAAACGTTTTTGTGAATTTACTGTAGATAAAGTGAAGCCAATGGTATGTGTGTGTTTTTATAATGGAAGGCATTTGACTTATGACTTTTTTTTTTTAAAAAAAAAGGCCCTGAAGACTCCTCGGTAATACCTAGCGCCTTACTCATTCACTCTTTGACCTGTTTGCCTATGTAAAGTGAGCATGGAGGTTAGTCCTCCTTGCCAGTAGTTCTTGGTCCATCCATCAGTAGTCATGGCCTCCACGCACCAACGAGTTAAATTCCACTAGGCACATTTAAAAGAAGGATTTGAAAGCCCGGTGCCAGGAGTATGAGCTTCCTTTCCGCAGCTTCTCATGCAAGTTCTTTCATGTAGAACTCAGTACATAAGCCAAGTGACCTGCTTTGCTTCTAGTAAGTGGCCAAGCGCTTTTCCTTTTGACAGTGTAGTTGTAAACACCATGACGCTGACCCAGGAGAGTCCAGCTAGCGTGCACTACTGAGGTTGCACAGCCTGGATTTCACCGCATAGATTGGAGGAACTTGAAAGCCTATTCTCAAAACCTGCTGTTCATTTACAAACAGACCCAGAAGGAATTCAGGAGGATTTCTCTGAAATTTCCAAAAGGGCCTTTGGGGCACATAGGCGTTCGCTGCGCACTGTACAACCGCAAGGTTCGAGGGTAGCCCTGCCATGCCACCACAGAACACGCTGGCTGTGCATACGTGTAGTGAGGACTAAATGATGTAACCACGTTATTTACAACGAACCAGTAACTTCTGTGATCCGTGTCAATAATTGTGCTCAAAATTTAAAATCCTGCTAGCTCATTTACAGCTGCAGTGGCCCCTTCGTAGGCTTCTTATTAGATGCCACCGATTTTGCGGACTGACACAATAACAGCAACTTCCTTTCACATTCTTGACCTACACTTAGATGCAGTTTACTTCATAATGTGAAACGTATGTCCTGAGTGAGAATATTTGAGCTAGTAAAAATGACCTTACTGCTTCGGGCTGCGCCCATTCATACCCTCATGAAACTCCCATGGAAACCACTTAACGCTTTGGTGCAGGCAGTGCGACCATGCTTGTGATGGATGTGCTGTAGGAAATCAGATTAGGACGTGAAAGGACACGCGGTCTTGGGAAAAGGGGGATTGTTTCTATTGGCTTCTCTTCAGTGTTTATGTTCAATAACGCGTATTCAAACAGATTATCAAATGGAAGGCTAGTGTTAACCTGCTGCCCCCACCTGAAGTTGTGAAGAGTCTGAACGTCCTGGGGTCGGTTTGTGAACATAAGTGCCCAGGTTTTTGTAGTATAAAAATCAGATTGTTGCTGAGACCACTGTTTGTCAAGTTTCTACCACTTGTAATCCTAACGTCAGTACTTCCAGACTGTACCTGTAAACTTGCCGTGTTTACGATGGTGAAGGTGCCAATACATGTGCCAACTGCAGTAAATTCAGTATCGGTTAAAAAAGCACATCTCGTGCTGGAGAAGTATACGCTTTACTAAAGGTAGACAAACTGTAGGACCAAAATCCCGCTCTGTTGTACATCGCAGGAGCTCCTTGGCATTTTGTTTTCTGAGTTGTTTGCATTAACAGAACTATCCGTGTCTTGTCCAAGAGAGCAGCTCTTTGAGATCAGGCAGAACACTTGCTTTAGTTTTTAATGGCGCACTTGATTTTTTTTAGATCTGCAGGTCCCGTGAGTGAATCGCTCTGAGAATCCGTTAGTGAGCTTTGGCAGGAAAGTGTCCTTCAAAAATATTTAAATAATAATAATAATAAAAAAAAAAGTTTCCCATATAAAGGTGTATCTAGAAGTGATTTGTCTAGTCAACATCCCGTGGCAAAGCTGTGTGCTGTGTTTGCAATCTGATATAAATTATCTTAGTAGTTATAAAACATTCAAAACCCCTCAAGCGGTAGCTTTGTTCTGTTTAAACCTTCAAACAACCTGGTACCCAAGGTCTGGGCTTTATGCCACCCTTATTGCAAGGAATGTCACTCCAGCTGTTTGGCAGCCCTTCTCGTGGCTTCAGCAGCTTTTGAAATAACAGGAGGCAGCAGTAGAATTTACTACAAAGCCCCTTTCAAAGGGTATTGCAAATCTTGCCCCCTTTTTGCCGTTCAGCGTACACAGAGAGCGTCTCAGTGCTTGTGCTGCACACCTGGTGTCACACTCATGCTTGTTTCTGGACTGGCACGTCAGCAGGGGAGCATCTATCTGGAAACAATATTTAACTCCTGCTGGGAGCTGGCACAAAGCTTTGGCTTACCGCACCAGTGTGATGGCTGCTCCCGAGTTCCTGGTGTATAATCCCCGTTGTTTTTTTTATTTGTAAAAAGCCCTTAGTGCACATTAAGCGGAGACGAAACAATGGCCTAAATTTGCTGTTACAGAAAATTCAGGCTCTGGGTGAGCGTTTAGGATGGCCCACTTGCTCAGATGGATGCAGCTTAAGGGTTAAACGAGCACCAGGTCTCATCTTCTGCTGTGAAGACATTAAAGCCACCCTTTGCAGGTTTCACTTGAAAGCTTTCCCCCAACTCCTGCATTTCAAAGGAAATGTCTTGTGGGAATTGGTAGTCTGTGCTGATATATGCCTGTGCTTAATATAAGCTCAGGGGTACGGGTTAGCGTAGCTTCTAACTGTAATATAGGTAGCGAGTTTTACAGCACTAGGGGGTACGCATTAAACTGCCCTAAAAAGTTGACCTCCAGGTTACAGAACTGTCCTAATTCCAGATAATTTAATGTGGCTACAAAAATAGACTAGGCTTTGGCTTGTTACTGCTTGGCGCTAAAATAGTTATGATCATTGTACCAAGTACTTGCGGTTGGTACCAACGTAACTTTTCCCCCAGTCTCTGTTCTAACACAGAATCCATCTTTTAAGCATATTTGACATGAAACGGCCTCGGGAAAATGTAATTGGCTGGAGCTGGAGCTGGGAACTACGTGCCTCTCCTAATTACAGACTGCGTTAGTTCAGGTAGAGCAGCATGTCTTCATGTTGATTCGCTTTCTTTTGGAGGATCTGGAGGAAGGAAGCAAGCAAGCCTCCAAGTTGGGCATGTTCCCAGGTACAGTAGGACTCTGTCACTTCTTCTAGCAGGAGTAAGAGCAGGACTGAGATTCTGGAAACCACCAAAAGCTTCTCAATGGCATCTTGTTCATGTAGATCACCTAGAGTAATGTGTGCGCCTGCCTCCATCTGTCTCCAGACCTTTGTTTTTCCCTTCCCGTAACCTCATTACCATCTGCCTTCCTGAACTGCAGATGCTCAAGTGTCTGGTTCAGTATCTCATTTGGAGTAGAGAAGCAGGTCGGACCAGCTTTCCTTTGAGGGGAGGGGTTGACCCTGACTTGGCAGCGCGGGGTTTGCATACCAGCTTGTCCCTGTGCGCTCCCTGTAACGTACAGGTTGGAAGCGGTCAGCTCCAAATTCAGCTGGTGTAACCACTTGTCCCGCAGATGAGGTTCACTTCACTTCAGGGTGGATCCAAGACGGTAGTCGTGAAAACATTCCAAGAGCGCTTAGTCTTTCCTCTTCGAGGACGCTGTCACCTCCACTAGGTTTAGTGCTGTGCTTTAAAATGTTGGTGAGAATAGGTAATGGTTCATTCAAATAGTTGGTATAAATGGTTGTGTAGCAGAATGACAGATTTTGAGATAGCATTTCCTGTAAAAGTAATTAAGCATGGGATTGATGGTGCACTTTGTATACAGTAATCTGGCGTGCATGCTGGTCAAACTACTTCCTACACTTCAGAGGCACCACGAGCCTTTTTATCCAATTGCTGGTTATGTAAAATACATGCAGAATGTTAATGCAGTGTTGTTATGGTAAATGTGTGAACAGTGTTACTAATTGATATAACTGATAACAGATTACATGTGCCTGACATTCTTATACCACACAGTATGTTTAGGTTTTGACTAATATGGAATTCAGTGGAATAGTCTTAGGTATTTCAAGCCTTTGTTTTACTTACACGATGGTGCTCTCTTTGTGTTTCTCCTTTAAAAAAAAAATAGCATCTAAACACTTGTACTACATATGACATCCAAAGGAGTCCAAAACTAACTGCTTCTAAACATGCTTGACTCTTTAGTTTGTCTTTAACTCGAATCCAGCATTTCTCATCTAAAGGTTTTTATTTTCCTTTCACTTGTTGCTGATTACTTTGATGGAAAACTTCAGTCATGTTACCAATTATGAAGTGATTCTGCACTGCCTCTGGGTTGTGTATGTATTCAGAAACAGTCTTAAAGCTTTTATTTAAGCTAATTAAAAAAAAAAAAACCAGGGACTTGTGCCATTTGTTCTTTAACAGTGCTGTTGTATAAAGACTTCCCTGTGAAAAAAATCACTCGCTATGAACTCTGTTTATAGCTTTTTTTCCACAATGGATCTTTTCTTTGTATTTGTACAGTGGCTCAGTGGAAGATGTTGCCATGAGTTGATATTGTAACCAATAAACAAGTGCTTTTAACCAGACGGCCTGGTGTGCGCGTGCACTTATTTGAGACCCTTCTCAAAGCAGAAGTGTCGGGGGAGTGGTGCATAGTGGGTAGCTGTCTGGCCAATCTAGGGGAGATTTCCAGTAACCTCCCTTGTGCTTCTGGATGCCTGCTCCTTCATGCTTCAGCTTTATTAGGGGGGGGGGAAGAAACCTGTAATAGTTTTTCTGCCCCTTCTAACTTCACTGGCAGAGCCAGTACCTCGTGCTGAGCATCAAGCTGTGGTTAAGAAAGCCCCTGAGAGCAGCCTGGAAGGCCACCACACATGGCCTGAGTTGGACTTCTGGCTCTAGCTTTAGGCAAGTCTCCCAGTCCTCTTCACTGCTGTAAGCAATGCTATTTTTGCTTGAAGGAAAGGCATGCATCTGCTACCTGCTTGTGCCCTGACAAGCCGGGGAAGGGAAAGTTAGCTTGATGCTGCACTGCAGCTGTGTAACTTAGCAACTGCTCGGCTGCGTGCGTGTAAATCGAGACGCCGCACTTGCATTCCTGGGGAGAGGGGCAGCAGGCTGCTGCCACAAAGGAGGGAATAGCCTGTTGCAGCAGTAGGGGAAGAGCTAACTCACCTTTCAGAAAACCTGGGGACAACTAATACTACAGTGCCAGATGCCAACACACACACACACGCTCAAATGACTAGAAACCAGCTGCGCTTTTCTTTATTGCAGATGTAAGAAAGAGGACCTCTTAAAGAACCACATCCACTCTGCCATAAAAATATTTCTGAATTTTATTCCTTATTTACAGGGCTCCAACCTTCTCTCACCCTCAAGCTGGGTGAAGCACCTGGGGACAGCAATACTGATTGTCACATGCACAGTCAGTTCCAGTTTCCACACGTGGAGCAATCCTGAGTCCTAGGGTCTCGTGCTTTGACTTTCCCCTGCTGAAACCTGACTGTGAGCCACAGGCTCCCTAAGAAAACCTTTGCCTAATTCTTGGACTGCAGCCAGGCTGCAAATCAGCCCCAAACATACCACCCCCGTAGCAGCCACTGGTTTTGATTTTAAAACAAATGCTGTAGTGCATTGACGACCTTTCAAACACAAGATCGCTGTATGGAGGATGGAAGCTACAACAGCTGCCATCTGCTAAAGGCTGCCCCCTTGGTGCGTTGCTTTCTCACTGACTATGCAAGTAGCTGTAAGTCACGTGCGTGTACAAAGTGTGCTACAGCGTCTCTAAATGATTTGAAAAACCAACCTGCAACGTAAGTACACTTGCATCGCTTCTGTACCACTCCTGGGGTGGGTTGGCATCCTGCTTTCACAAGAAGTTGGCCTCAGAACAGCAGCCCTTTAACCGGTCCCATCCCACATGCAGAACGTTAGAGGTTTCCAAAGTAACCAGCGTGTAGTGGTATCTTTCCTTATATGAAGATGAATAAAATCATATCGCTGGAATACTTCTAATGCAATATGTAGCTCCATGCTGAAGCACAGAAGTTAACAAATTGACAGGAGTGAGTGGTTGGTTCCTGACCTCAAAATGAAGTGTGTCGCTATCAAAAAAACCCCCAAAATACATTTCATCAGCCCTTTGTTTGAAGGTTAGGATTGCTGACACCAAGTACCACTGCAACAACTGGGGGAAAAAATCTGAACTGGCTAAAGCCATAGCAACTTTTCATTTAATTTCATTTTGGTTTTAAACCTGAATTTGTTCAATTAAAATGTAATACTTTCATAAAAATATATAAATATCCCCACCCCCTAAACTAAGTTATTAAAAAGCCTGTTTACAAAATACAGGTTATCCGGTTTGAAGATGCAGCAGGCAGCACCTGACACTCACTGCCACTATCTATTAGTTGGGGGACAAGTAGGGGGGAAGAGGGTTGCTTTTGCCAGGCTAGCAAGAGTAAAATAGCCATGTGCTCAAGTGTTTAAACCCAGAACAGAGAGGGTGCAGTGGCCACGGGTTTCCAAAGACCCAGGTCTGAAATAAACAAGCACCCCAATGATGACAGTCTGACAGTGCTAGGCTGGTTTTCCCACTGCAGCCGGTATTTTTCCAGTACAGACAAAGCAGTCGGGCACAGCTACATAGTTTCCCTAATGCCTTTCCCTTGATCTTCACATCTTGTACCCATTAATCCCGGACAGAACCTGGAGAGCTACAAAGCTGCGCTGCAGCCGAACCCACAACTCCTCATGTCACGAAAGATCTTTCCAGTCTCCGCTGTTGCTGGTTCAGAGGCCAGCAAACCACCAGCAGGAGCCTAACTCAAAATTGCAAGCCACTTGGGCTGCTTAACTTCAAACCATTCCTAAACCCACTTGGCAAGGCAGCCCACGCGTAGAGCTTTGCTTTCACCTTTGATCACACATGTGAGATTCACCTGAAATTTGCGCTCACTAAGTGCAGGTTCACATGGCTATTACAGCAGTGCTGTTCTGCCATTCGGGCAGGCCTAGGGGGCACTGGTTCAGCTTTGCCAGCCCGAGGGCACCCAGCTTACTGGAAACACTGCTCCTCCAAGTAACAAATCACATCTTTCCCTCAGGCCAGTGTCCAGGACCAAGAAGGGGAGCTATTGAGTTTGGTTCCATGGAACAAGTCACACAACGGGGTGGGGGGTGAGCTGCAGCCCCAAACACATCCGTTCTGCCCTAGCTCAGCAGCTGAAGGAGCCCGTCCCTCCTGCTAAGTTCACCTTTTCCTTAGAAGGAGGCATGTGAGTGTGGCTGTTGCTAGCCCAAAGGAGAGAGAAGGGACGGGCGCCTTCCTCCTGGATGCCAGGAAGTGGGTTTGCCCTGGGCAGGCACCATCCAGAGTGGAAGGTTTCTTTTATTGTTGAGCATCCGAAGAATAAATTATTTGTCACTAAATATAAATCATTTATCAAAATCTGCCAATTAATCAAGTGGCCACAACCCTCTCGGTGCCCCAGGGGCTCTAAACAGGTCACAGCTGAAGCCCACACCTGGTCCTTACAGTATTATGACAGGGATAATCAAAGTAACTTAATAAATAGAAGTCAATTCATGGCCTCCCTAGGGAGAATCCTGTCAGTGCACTGCGTCAGCTGCGTCCCACGGTTTCCTGGACCGCGCTCTATTTGCTCTGCCGAAGAAACTGCTTGGTGAAAAGCTCCAGCTCGTTGTCCAGGTGAAGGGCTTTGTTTCTGCAAAATGGGCAGAAGAGGAAGAGTGACTGAGGTTGTGGCAGTCGAGAACCCCTGCCCACGTCCACTGGGCTCCACGAGACGCACTGGGACGGGCTTGCAGTGTCTTCACGTTTTCAGAACTGAAATGCCAGGCACCAGGCCCTAAAGCCAGGTCAGCAGAGCTGGGGGCAATTACTGCAGATGCAGCTCTAGTTATGGTTGTGGCAGTGAGGGCCAAATTGGAAGCAGCCCGTGCTCAGAGCTGAGGTCCAAAGCAAAGCCCAGCTTCAAAATGCTGCCCAGCCCCATCCTAACCCCTCCACTCAGCCAGGGCTGTCCCTCCCTTCTTGACCCTTCAGGACTTCAGCCAAGCAGCGCCAGGTTAGGTCCTGTGAGTTCTAGGAGGGAGCGGGGAGTGCTGGGCTAGAAAGGAGCAGCTTCCTTGCTGCCTGGAGGCCAAGTCCTTGGGAAGATCCTACTTTCTTCTCAGCCCTGATGGCTCCACCACTCCCCTTCCCCACTGCTGGCAGCATGCTGAACACCAGTCAGTGAGACCTGCTGGCGCAGCATTAGTGTCGGGCACTCAGGACCACAACACTGTTCCCGCTTGAAGCCAGCAGCAGCATGCAGGGCCCGGGGTGCCTGTGCACCTTCACTGCTGAGATTCTGGGAGCACAGGATGGGGGCCGCTTCTTAGCAATGTTCACAGCCCTAGCACAGAAGTGCTGGAGACTATTCCTATGACTTCCTCTGGGGGGGCTGGAAGGGGCTCGGTGAGGCTCCAAGCAGTGCAGACTAGTCCCTGGGGGCTCCCATAAGTGGAGCTCGCTGGAGACACCTGCATCCTTCCAGCAGGGCTCCCTGTGCCCCTGCATGTCCCACATGAGCCCCTCCCTGCAAGCTCCAGCCCTTGCCAGGGCCTCTGTGCTCTAAGCTTAAACCCGCTCTTACTTTCCTTCCTCCTCTGGCGTGGCTTTCTTGTGCCAATGTTTTCGGCAGCCCTGGAACGAGGGAGGGCTGCTGTGCTGCAGGACTGGGCCAACTCCTCCCAGCACCCAGCCCTTCCACAAGGCTCTGCCACCCCCCACCCCCACCAACAGGCCCCTGGCATGTGGGAATGGAGCCAATGCAGCCCTCCAGGCATGTGACACTGGAATGGAGCCATCAAGCCAAGCAGCAGGCCTTGTGCACACAGCTCCGGGCCTGCCAAAAATGCTCCCATTCATCTTCAAGATTAGGTGACCCGAGCGTAGCAAGAACCCAAGCCCACAGGCAGTATGAGTGGGGAAACGAGCACAAACCCACACAGCTGCTAGCAAGAGAGCCTGCAGCATGCATCTCTGCCTAGTGGGAAGGGCTCTTAAAGAGAAAGGAGGCATATGGGGGCTGGCAGAAGATAAGAGACGATAAAGGAGCTGAATTCCCACCTCTGCCCGGTGGTAGCTACAACCATTCCCCTTCCGAGGACACAACAGCTCCTCAGGCAGATGCCCCTGGAGAAAACGCACAGCCACAGAGGCTGAAAAGCAATATTAAAGCGCATTCGTGAGAAACACCCCTGCCTGGCCCCAGCAGAGCGAGCCGGTTGGTCTCGGGAGGGGACAGTGCTTTTCTGATCCTTTCAGGCCTCCCTGAAACATGCAGCTTTTAAACATGGCTGTAAAAATGGCACCAACAAACAAGGCTCAAAAATGCAAAGCGCACAGAACTGCCCATTCACTTACACCTCCACTTCTGTGGGCTCGTTGGGATTACCTGTACTTCTGTCTATCAAAGGCCAATGCAACAAATGCCTCCAATTTGTGACATCACTTAATAAGGACACAGGATAAGAAATCCGGGTCCTCTGAAGCGAAGGGGGCAGGACTTTACTTCTGACGTGGCCGGCAGTCATTACAAACAAGCATTGTTACCTCAGCTGCTTTGAGTGACTCTGGATTTTCTCTAACTGGTTTATTTCTTTGGATAGTCTGGCGATTTCTTCCTCCAGGTTTTTCTCTGTAATGTCAACTTGCTGACACAGCCGAGCAAACGTCGTGGCCATTTCCCTAAAGACAAACAAGTTTGTAATGGCTTTGCATCACAACACATTATTATGCTGCGCACCAGAGTCCATGCAAACAGACAACCTGGCGCTCAGAACAGCCACCGAGGTAGACTCGCACTGGGAAAGGCAGCATGCTGGGGAATGAGAAAGCAGGCCTCATTTAAAAACCAATAGATAAGGACACTTGTGCAGTGGTGGTTTTAAGGGTCGCAGCATACCAATAGGACACGGACACTAGGATTGCTTCTACCCACCTCTCAATGCCGGCACTGGCATTTTGGTGGGGTGAAGCTTTTTATCAGTAACCTAAGACTAAATCCACAAAGGGACTCAAATTCTGCAGTGCAGAACGGAGGCATCACTAGAATCCTCAGCCTCAAGTTAGAGGCCGGCCCAGGCTCTAGAGTGCAAGGAGAAAGGCCTGAATACACACTATTTGTGCCTGGCATAATCCCACTGACTCGCCTAGCCAGAAGCCATCAACCTCCACTCCATGCACAGTCACTCCTCCAGGGCGCGCGAGACTGTTACACCATAACAGGGAATCAAAAAGTTACGACTACTGCCATAAAGGCATGAGGGGAATTCTGCAGCAGCTCACCTTTTTTTTTTTTTTAAACCAAAAAACCCCTGATCTGCACACTGCTGGTGTCTGGTCAACTCCATTTTGCAACTCCCCCAGTGCAGGTGCCATGGTCACTGATACTTACTGTTGCACTTGGTGGCTGCAATTTGCACTAGTAAAAGTGATGATCTGCTGCAATTTTTCAGTCGCGTAGTTTACGAACTGCTGTTTAAAGGCTCTCTCTCTCGCTTTCGTGGTCCAGGTCAGCCTCTCATAGACATACAATAATCCGTACAGGCTCATGGAAAGGGTGATGAGTTTCCAGCCTACAGTTCTCCAGACCTGGAGGGGAGAATAAAAAGCATTTTTCTTTGACTTGAGGAAGAAATGCAAGAGCAGCTCTATGGAAAGTGGCTTGTCAGAGCTATTTGGTCATAATCAAAAGGCTGCAGATAAATGTCCCCATTGTGTTGCTCCCTTTGTTCTTTCCAGTCAGATCAGGTTAAAAAAAAAAACACATCTCTCCTCCAGCTGGCAGCGAAGCAGACTCTTCAGCTACACAGAAACGAGCCGGAGCCTCTTCTGCCTCCTGCCTGAGCAGCAAGCACATTAGCTACCTTCAGTCTGCAGCCACTTTATTGCTCATTAGGAGGCAAGGGGCAGAATGCAAAGCTCTCATCAACTCTGAATTGAGCTTGATAATGATGTCGGGCCACATATTCACTGAGAAACTGAGCATTTTTATATA
Organism: Alligator sinensis; assembly: GCF_000455745.1. NCBI lineage: Eukaryota > Metazoa > Chordata > Crocodylia > Alligatoridae > Alligator > Alligator sinensis. Next base: position 4,183,118 of record NW_005841874.1, read on the forward strand.
GACTACAGAACCCAACATAACACACAGAGCCATTTTTCTTACTAGAAGCTCACTGCTTGCACTCAGTGCATCTTCCTGGTATACCCCACAGCACAGGGCTATTCAACCAGGAAACACCTTAGTGCATCTGACAAAGATATGTGCATCTTGGATGCTCCAGTTAGTCCGCAGTGTGGTTCTGTTGCCACTCAGGTGAGTAAGGATTAGTACCACACTGGACAGTCATACCGGTTAGAAACAGCATCTTGACATTTTCCTTAAGCCTTTGTATAATCACAGCCAGTTATCTAATGCCAACAAGCCTGAATAATCAAACAGACCCTGAAAAACAGGCTAATTGCTTAATGTAAAATATCGATAATGAACTATTTTCAAGTCGCCAAGGAAACCCTGACCAAACGGATTCTTATGCATGCTAAAGATTAATTTCCACATTGCAATGGGCTTACCAATTACATTAAAGGAAATTCACATCAGTTTTGCTCAGTCCGGTTGTATCAGGCAGGATGACAGTTTGGCGTTTTTCAACCTAATGCTGGACAACCATCACCATTTGTGAACCAAACTGTCAGAGCCCCCTTCCCACTGTGGAAGGGGGTCTGAAAACCTAGTGCCTAATATGTTTTAATATAAATAGGAAGAGAAGCCTTTAATGTTACTGAAAATGAATTGATCTTTTTATCTTTCAATAAAATTAAGCCATAAATGAAAAACTTTTACACCACCACTAGGATAAGTAAAGTGGATGTAGGTGTCCTTTAACGAAGGTGATTTCAGGAAAAAAAAAAGTCCCAATTGATATACTCTGAAGTCTATTTGGTAGCTATTTAATTTCATTGGACAAAAGTACTGAAAGTCCCCAGAGCAAAATGGAGCTATGCTGACATATATCAGCCCACTGTTAAAAGACTACTACTGCCCAGATGAATATGCTGCATCAAAGGTGACATCCAAAACAATAGACAGAGTATCTGGCACAGATTAATCTCTGCCATGGTTTTTATTACAGTGAATGTTGCTAATTCTACTTGCCACTCCTCCAACAATGATGATGCTCATAGAGGTCCGTGATGTCAGTGAAGCTAAACCCGTTACCAGAGTAACCATAAGTTCCTCCTGTGACACAGTCTCTGGAGTTACAGCGGGAATGCTGGCAGCGGAGGGAGTGGAAGCTAGCGGACGAGGGATCTAGAAGAGTGGAATAAGGGAATTGGAGTCACGAGCACCACAGACATTCTACGGCAGACTGCTTCGAGCTATTTGCTTTCATATATACAGGGTTAAAAATGGAACGGTTCGGTGGATAAACCTGCCAGTGGAGACCCACATGAAGAGCTTTTTCTTTCATCTAGAGCAGCAGCACTGGGGGTTGTGACAACTGCTGATCAAACAGGGAGTGGTCAGGTAACGAGGGCTAGGTTTTCAGTTCCAAGACTAAGCTGTCTTCGCTCCAGCCTTTAGTCCCGAGTTCTGAAGAGTGACTTTTTTTTTTTTTTGGCATACAGTGGAGATCATATGCTTATCGATTTTCCCCTGGGGCTCCCTACACAGTCCACTCCCCAGTGCTAAATGCCTGCCCACACCTCTGCTGCAGCCCAGGGCTCTTCTAGAGTAGAGTACGTAGGTTTTTTAATCTAAATTTCATGCTGGCCCTTCTGTTTGGATGAATCAGCTTCCCAGACCCGACCACCCTAAAAAGGGACAGACAGCAGGTTCTGTAGTTTGCAGCTGGAGGCCACAAATGCACTTTTATCACAGAACAGAAGACAGCTGTCCCTTTCTACTCATTTGTATGAACTTTCATAAAACTCCAGTGCCCCAACTGGCCAGACGGCCCATTAGGTCAAAGAAAGTGGGATCTGGCCCTGCTCCATTTTAATTACACAGAGAGTCTAAGCGAAGCGACTACAGAACCGAGGTATGACAAAACTCCATTCCTCATGGCAGGTAACAGCTGCAGG
>NW_005841874.1:4185088-4191320 GCF_000455745.1 Alligator sinensis
TGGCTCCATTTTTGTCCCCGAATATAAGCCAGTTAAAACAGCCCTCACCGAAACAAGCTTCCAGCCAAAGGAACCAAGGAAAGGCTGCAGTGAGCAGATGAAACGTTAGGAGCAGGTGAGACACACCAAGTTATTTCTCACATGTAAAACACCAAGTAGCAACCCGATCCTTCCTAAAGGTCTGGGAAGTACTTACCTGTACGGTTGGATCTGCCAGTCCTAGCAGCACCCTCTGGGCATTCTTCGGGCCTAAGAAGCGGTTGACAAGTGAGGCCCATCCCAGGGAAAAGCGGAACGCGATATCCTCCTGAAAATCCGCGCACAGACTGTGACAGTTCAAGTCGTAGCTGAGGTCAAACTTCCTGCATGGAATTAGCAAGTGGAGCTGATTCTGAACACCAGAAGGCAACAGCGGCTTCAAATTTTCTAGGAACAAAGTGCAACAAAGCTGAACTCCACTCAAAACTTTACTCTGCCTTGGCATGTACACACCTGGCACTGATTCTGAATGTGGCCCTTTGAATGTCAAACACTGAAGATGAAATAGTGGCGAAAACTGACTTACTACTGACTATCATTGCAGCCTACAGTCAAAAGTATACATAATCATGCATCAGCATAAAACACTGCTGATGCTAATGGACTAGATCAGAGTCAACTTTTCTGGAAAACAAAAAATCTTGGGCAGGTTGCAGGGACATACAGAAGAGGAAAGATGACAAGGGTTTCACTGAAATCCAAGACCTCCATCTGTTTTCGTACCGGAAGTCAGTTCAGGGGAAGGGGGGGTTCAGCACTGGGGGTTGTGACCACCACCACCATTAAGTCAGAAATGGAACGAATATTCATTGAAAACAGGCAGCTATTTGGAGAAGAGCAACTGAGTAAAACTAGCCAGGGTACACAGGGATAAAAAACAAGCAGTACGTCCAGAATAAGTTGGGAAGCCTCACATGCTACCCTCAGCTTCACACCAACTTTGTGCATGATGAAAAACACTCAACCTCTCCACTTCAGTTTTTCCAAGTGGGAATAATTATTATTTCAACCTGCTTCATGGGGAATTTATGGGGATTAATTGCTGCTCAGCACTTTGAAGCCATAAAGCGCTGCAAGAATTATAACCCTGTAAATTCCTGCCATAGTATGCAATAATCCTGGTGGGAGACCAGAAGTAATAGTACAAATTTACTAATGAAAACTGTTCCAAACAGGAACTAACTCTTCATTACCCATTACAGGTAGAGGGCCTGGCACATGCAGCCCTCATCTCAGACTGTAGTACTTACAGCTACTGCTTTACAATTCATCTTAAGTATGGAAAGCCCTCTTACAGGAGAGTGGGAGACTTTTCAAATTTAAATGCTTGGGGAAAAAAAGTAACATTCCTCCATCTCCAAATTACCAATCATCTCCTGCTGGGAGTGATGCATTGACTGATTGACTTCACTGGAGCAGCGGTCAGCCAGGTTTTTCCCCAAACCTTCCTCTATATGTTTGTTGAGTTCCTACCATGTCACAGAGAAAGCATGCATGTCAATTAAAGGTCAGTTGACTTGAGCTAAATGCAAGAAATCCTTATCTTTATAACAATGTATTGTTATCTGTGGTAGGCAGAAAAACATCATGTTTGGGAATGACCAGGCTCTCAGTTTATAACCATAATTTATCTTTTGACTGAAATTACAAAAGGGTTGCTTTCTGTAACATAGGAATCATTACAACTGTGGGTTTTCAATAAATCAGTTTAATCAGAGTATAATGCTATCATATTGTTCTACAAAGCCCTGTCTGACAGGGACCAAGCTCATTAACACTGATAGACTGCAGCCATGGTGATGGCACAGAGTCTTCAGTCCTTTAACTGATCGTAAGGGTCTGGGTCTGCTTCTGCACACATGGGCCCTATAAATGCAAGGCCTCAGCCATGATTAAAGTGAAGAACTGATGAAGTTTAATCAAAAAATGACCTTTTAAAAAGTAACCCCCCGCTCCCCCTCCAAATGCCATTGACTTCAAAGTATTTTACATGTTGCTGTTTTGGTGACTTTGACATTGCTTTTGATAAAAATGTCACTCTCAGCATGGCTAGTAAGTTCTTTATGGACCACAAATGGGTACACAGGGAAGAAACAAACCTGGTTTTCAGTAAATAAAATGTTCATTTAAAGACATCACAAAAACCTGAAATTCCCACCTAAAATCTTTACTTCGGAAACAATTATTTTTTTTGTAACTGGCTGTCATTATATTCTAATTCAGTAATAGAAAAAAAAAAACAGACCCAACAGATAGCAAAAGTTCTACACGGTGTAGGAATTATAAAAATTAACTAACTAAAACTTGAATGCATGACTAGGGCAGCGATAAAGTTTTTCTTTGTCAAACCACTTGGAAACAACTTACACTTTTATACAGCTGCAGTACTTGTGCAGAAGGGTGAAAATCAGCATAGAATTCATCAACCAAAACAGAGAGGCGACAAATCTCATCAGTCATAGCAGATGAGACCTGGGAAAATTATAATGTAGACAACAATAAAACAAATATATTTCAATTAAAAATTACATTATACTAACTGTAACACTGCTTTTAATCTGAGTTCATGTGTTTTTGCTCATTATACTGCTTAACCAAAAAATGCACTTACCAGACTGCAGTTTAAAAGCCCACTCTAATATAATAAAGAGTAGGTCTTCTGTAGGTGGCCTCTAATGGAAAAAGCCTGCTTAGACCTTGTTTTTCCACACATCTCCACAAAAAGATTCCAAGAATAAATTAAAGGGGAAGCCTAGCCCTTACTGTTAAATTCCTCAAGATACTTTTTGAGCATGTGCACCAGCAGTGGGATCATGTGATCCATGCATATAAGAACGTTTTTGAACAGCAGTATCTGTTGAAATTGCACCTGCACTCTCCATGCTTTTGTGCGTCTGTGGCTGCTGGGCCAAGAGCAGAGCAGTCAAAACATCTATCTCCTTTGGATCCACGGGATCCAGCTGATACAGGACTCTATACTCTATAGTATCAGCAAAGGATGCTGGGCGTTTAATACATGTGGATAATACATGGCAGAGAACCAGTTAGTTTGGGGTAGGTATCCATTCTTTTTTCCTCTGAGTGACTGTCCACCATGAAACACTTTGAAGTCCAGGAGGTGAGCAGTCGGATACTTAGATACAATGACCGTAAGTCTGGAGCAGCCTGTCCAAGAGTGTGCTGATTAAGGAGCAGCAGTGGCTAAACATGTAGTCCCTAACTCCAAGTAGCTGCTCCATAAAGTCTTCAAGACTGGCGTGCTGTTTAGTGAAGCTGAAAAAGCTACCTGACTCCTGGTGAATGGGACTGATCTGTGCAAGCTGGTCCAAGTGAGCAGCTGGATAGCAAGTTCGAATGAACTCCAGAATCACTTTAGATAGTGTCTGTGCTGTCACAAGCGGACTTGTGTGTCAGGAAAGGCCGGAAACAGCCTAAGGGAGGTTCTGAAGCTTGTGTTCATGCCAAATAGCAAGAAAGAGTCCTGAGGTGCAGAGTTCAGCATCTCCATGAATGAGGGAAAAAACTGGTAAGATCCTTTTGAGTGAAATTCAGAGAACTTTAGGCCTAAGGTCACTTGTGCGTAATGGCTCTACCATGAAGACTTGGATCTTTCTGGCAGCAACTGGTCACTAAGGAGGTCAGCAGACTATAGGGGAGTACTTGTTTTTTTCCAAGTGCCTTGATGATGTCCTCAACTCTGACCATATGCTTATGAGAGTCTGGTCTGCACAATAGTTAATACATTAAATGTATGGGCAACGTTTCCCCACTTCTCTCAGATACAGAAGAAGGGAAAGATGCCATCCACAAGTGAAGCCATTGTTTTGCAAGTTCTGAACAGCACCAAAGCATCTTGGAGCAGCACTGAGGTTTAAGATGCTGGAGTGAGGTCAGTCTCATATTGTTTCTTCCACATGCAGAATGTGAAAGAGAGTGAGTAGTGGCCAAATCTATTTCAAATAAAAAAATATTCGAAGTGGGAAAAACCAAGGCAGACCGAGGAACTACGGAAGGATCTGGCACCACTGAACAAACGGCAACTAAAAATATAAAGTGATGCACCTAAGCAACCATAACCCAAAATGTACTTACACTATGATAAGTCTACGTTATCTGTTACCACACAAGAGAGATTTGGGAGTCATTGTGGACAGTTTGCTAAAAATATCAGCTCAGTCAGCAGCCATCAAAAAGGCAACAAAATGTTATGGATTATTAAGAAGGGAACTGGAAACAAAATAGAAAGTATCATCATGTCCCGTTATGAATCCATGGTGCATCCACACCTTGAACACTGTAAATGGTTCTGGTCCCCACACCTCAAAAAAGATAAAGAACTACAGAAGGTCCAGAGAAGGACAGGGATGATTAGTGGTATGGAAGGGCTGCCATATGACATGAGACTAAGGAGGCAGGCCTATTCAGTCAGAGTACAGCACCCTGGATGCCATGAGATCCTTTTAAGCATGCCTTGCAGTATTAGCACTGTTAAGTGTGCACACCTATGCAATTCACAAAATTAAAATGGCTAAACTTAGAGATTTCTACCAGAAACCATAGTGCCTAAACTATTCTGACCTGTTTTGGTCTTGCCGAGTTCTCTGTAACAGAAAACTTGTTCTATTATTTTTCCATAGCCAAAAAAACCAAGTGAAAGCTAATGGCTGGCATTTCTAAGGGGTGCCTTAGGTCTAAAAAGGTTGAGAACTACTGGCCTAAGCCAGTAAGATTAATACCACGTTTCTGTAGAGTTCGCAACTGTTTAGAAATGGGGTCTTATTACAATAAAAGCTGAGGGTTAGTCGTGAAGTTCAGATTTGGAACCAATCCAAGACTGAGAGGCAGAGTTTGTTGCCAGCCCCATTTCTAATGTTCACAAGGAAGTGATCTTTAAAGGATCCGTTGCTCATCATTTGAATATTTTATAGATAAAATGGAAAAACAGATTTAGATGAATTGCCAGGTTTTTAAAGTTGCTCAACATATACAGCTCTTACTGATTGCTCTGGAGTTGCAGATGCTCAGTATATCTGAAAAACGTTGTGTGAGTAGTACTCGGCCTTCCTGGCATTACTATTATATTAGTGATATCAGAAAATCCCTGGTGTACATGCAGCTTTGTCAGCAGAAGAAAGCTGACAGCAAAACTCCAGACATTCGGGGGAGCTGGTCTATAGGAAAAACAGACAGAGCTTGTCTAAAACAGGGGGCTTTGCCGTTGTAGCTATAGCAGCAGCAGTCCTTACTCAACCTGATTACACGCTTTGATTTCTTGTTTGTGTGCTGTGCGCATGGGAGACTAGCAGCGTAGGGAGAAGAGCAGGAACCTTCAAGACTCTAGACTCTAATAGGTGAACCACAAATGTGAAGATGAAAAATATTCTCATTTTCCAAGAATTTAAGGCATTCCAATGTTTGCTTCTAAACAAAAGTACCTCTTTTATACAACTCACCTTGCTCTCCACATCCTCGGTCACATGCTTTATTTTTCTCTTAATATCTTCTGTTAAAAGTTTCAGCTGATGTCGAACAAAGTCCAACCTATCTTTCTGGTCCTCTCGCTCTTCCATTGAATAGACTCTGAAGTAGCCAAAGGAAATCACTATCATTGCTAACCATAACAATAATAAACACAATACAAAGAAGTGGTAGCTGACAGTTAACTGAAGAGGTCAATCAGTCAAAAACAAATCTGAAGTTAGGTTGGTTGACAAAGCTACCATGGATAGAAGCAAGTATTCTACACCTCCCTAAACAGCAGCATACGAGCTATACATTTTTAAAAAAACCAACAACCCACAGAAAAAAATATAACTCGATATTCAGCTTTTGATGTGCATTCTACAAGGGGGGCATCTGAACTGGAGTGCCCATTGTGATGTTTTGAATTAAGTACTAAAAAGACACAGAAATGGGATTGAAGGAATCCTTTTTGTGAAGATGGACCTGAACTAGTCCTTACCACTTGGTAGAGACAATTCCTCTGGCCAAACTGCTCACTGGCACCACTTGATTACTCCTTAACAATGACCTGGCATTTCTCATCCTGGAGGCTAAAAAAGTAAGTGCACCCAACTCTGACCACAGATGACTCAGGACTAGACCAGGATCCGCCAGATCCAGCCCATGGTGGATCCAGCACAGGCATTTGGATCGTGCGTGTGGACATGACGATTTGGAGGTACTTGATTGG
>NW_005841874.1:4191330-4205326 GCF_000455745.1 Alligator sinensis
GAGGGGGTGAGCGAAGAGACACGGACTCAGCAACAGTCTCTCTTCCATGTTACCATTGGGAAAAACAGCAACAGTGAACAGGCCCTAGTGTGCAGGGCACCCTGGTCTGGCTCCATTTCAAGCCTAATCATGTACGACGGGCTGAGAGAGGGTCCGACAGATGAATTCTGGGTCTGGAAAACATCGCCAAATGGGGCCCCAAATAGTTCAACCAGAATCCCTCTGGTGGCACCTCTCTCAGCCCGTCACACAATTAGTGTGGCCCTGCCCTCCATGAGGTGGGGCCACACCAGGTTGCCCTGCACTTCATTTGCATATTAATTTTTGAGGGATCCCAGGACTAATGACAAGAACACCTGGTTCCAGTCATGAGTGGGGGACATCCTTTTTTGGCAGGGTGGTGGTGGTAATCTGGAGCGCGCGCACCCCCCCCCGCCTGTGCTAAGCTGTCTGGTCACCATGGCCTGAAATGCTGTCGACTCTGCTGGGGCCCAGCTCAATGAACTACATAATAAATTGTGAGCCTTTTGGCTCTGGACTAATATCATGCACAGTTTATACTGTATATAAGTAGGTACAAAAGGTAGGGGGACTTATCTTATAATCAGGGCATTTGAGTAAATCACAGAATCATAGAAAATTTGGGTTAGAGGGGACCTGAGGAGGTCACAACTAGTCCAACCCTCTTCTCAAAGCAGGGCCATCCTTCACTAGATCATTCCAGCCAGGGCTTTGTCAAGCCGGGACTTACCCTCCTAGCGAGAAAGTTTTTTCCTAATATCCAACCTAAACTTCCCTGGCTGCAACTTGAGACTGTTGCTCCTTGTTCTGTCATCTGCCACCTCTGAGAACAGTCTATCTCCATCTTCTTGGAAACCACCCTCCAGGTAGTTAAAGGCTTCTATCAAAGCCCACCCATCCAGTCTTCTCTTCTGCAGACTAAATATGGTATTAGAGAGTCAAATGGGGGCTTGGAGGGAGCAGGGACACAGACTACAAGCTGACACAGCAAAAGCCAAAGTTGAATTGCTCTTCCCATCCCAACTCCCAGCTCCATAAGGATCTTGAACACACCATGCACACTCCCAGTAATTCACCTTCTATTTACAGTAAGTTATGGAGTGGGCCCACACTACACCAAGATGGTGTTTACAACAAGAACAAATAAGTCCTTAGAATTTAAAATGGATTCTCAACTAGCAGGCTCCAGGGACCCATTGGCTGCCTTCACAATCTGTTAGAAGCGAAAAACGTCACAAACCAAACAATGGACTTCACAAAGAAGCCATTTCTCCTCATACAGGACAAAGATAGGGGGGAAATGGTGCAAGTGAGCAGTATTTAGATTGAAGAGCCAGAGAAATTCTCCATTTACTTCACAGCATTAGGAAAAAGTGACCTTTAAAAGTCTACACTAGCATAGGGAAATAAGTCCCGTAGAAATAGCTACATAAATTGGATAAACGCAAGCAAAAGACGGACTCCTACCTTTTCTCTGCTGCTGCCACATTTATGGAATCCATAATGTCTTTCACAGTGTCTATTATCTGTTTAGCTCTGATAGTGTGCTGTTCAAACTTGGTTTTCACTGCTGACTGCGAGATACACTCCTGCGAGGACCCAAGCCACAACACATTACTGCAATTCCATGTCAGTGCTCTCAGGAATTTCCATGTCAGAAAGCACTTGCTGCTATCATTAGAAACTTAAAACCAAAGGAAAATGAAGAGGAAGGAAAGACTATACAGAAACCAACACACTCAACAAAAAATTCAAATACATGTATAGCAGCAAGACTGAATCTTCATGTCTGCCCACAGTAATGTGCAATGCTTTTATAAATTAACACCACAAAAGGAAAACCATAAAAGCAAAGTGTGAAGTATGAAAATAAATCTGTTCTTAAATTGGCTGACACTGCCTTTGCTATTATCAATGTTAAGCACTGATTCCTAATGACTTATCTGGCTTGTGATTTCTTTTATTTTGCCACATTAACTTTTCTGATCACTTGAGGGAGCAGTGTTTACCACCGTGAGATCATGTACCTTTGCACACTTATGTTGACACAACATGCCAGGGGTCAAATATGCGACTAGGTGCATTATGCAGAAGAGTCATAAGGAAAAAGTATTACCTTACAACAGAGATGGCCAACCTGCAGCAGGTGCACCACAAGTGGCACGGACAGCATCTGTGTGGGGCACTTGACAGACCAGGGAGGGAACAGCCAGCACAGTGGCAGATAGAGTAGTGAGAAGAAAGCAGTGCAGCAGGTCACCAGGGAGCACGGGGGAGGGAACAGAAAGCAGAGCAGCAGATTGGGCAGGTGAAGGGAATCAGAGTATCACTTGGGGAAATGGTGGGGCTAATTCATGGCATGGCTGCCAAAAAGGTTGGCCCCCACTGCTTTATAGGATGCAAAAGCTGGCAAATAGTCTTTAAATTAATTTCCCCCATGCAGATCATATAAATCTTAAATCTAATCATGCTGGATAGTTAGAACGAATATAATGATACTGTCTTCAATATCTGTCACCTGACTGGTGCATACAGCAGCATAAAAATTACTGAAATGCAAATCAAAAGGAAAGGCTAATGGCCAGTTTGGACCAACAGAATTTATGGATGCAAGTGAGAGGTTGAAATTAAGCAATTTTAAACAATCATCTTCTACTTATCTAAATGCATTGCCCTTACATTCCATTTACATTGAGTGTCAAGACACCAGCAAGACCCTACATTTATGTTTGAGGAACAGGAATAAGAATGAATGCTGGTAGTCTCCCTTTTATGGGATATAGGTCATTGTAGACCAAGGGGAGATTTTCTAAGACAAAAGACAATTTTCAAAATGCGTTTGGAAAAAAATCTCCCCCTATGACACTGATCACCCCCAAGAACTGTTTGCAACAAGATGTAAACAAAAGATCAAAAGAAAGAAAATGCAATGGGTGAAAGGGTCACTGTTCCTCGATGAAGCAGATCTAGAAGTCAGCAATGAAAAGTCAGAGGTTCATAAACATCAGCACGTTGTTAGAGCTAGACTAGACATATAGGAAAGATGGCAGTCTTTCAAAACATTAGTCGGCAGTAGATAAAGGGATTACATTCACTCACTAAACAATCAGAAAATCCACAGTTAAAGCACTAGGAAAAAACACAAAGGTTAGTTATATGGCTGGAAAAGATGAGAGAGAAACAAGTTTGCCTTTAGAGTTTATAAATAAACTCATTTATCAAAATGAAGATAAAAAAGCTGCTATGCTTCACTACTATAACTGGGAACAGCCGTTGCCACCGAGCTTCTAGCATTGTGGGATAATTTCCTGTAAGTCCACAGCTTAATACATTTTCTGGGTAGGCTGTCAAAAAGGCACTGTGCTAATTAAGGATGTGATTGTGTTTGAGTTATTAGCTCCTCTTTCACCAGTGATAACTTGGCAAACAGTAACCCCAGTATAAAGCTTGTCCGTTTAAAAGCACATTACATTGAGGGTTACTGTCTACAGCCCCCATGTGCTGATCCTCCATCATGTCAAAGTTATTGTTTTAATGAGTCCCCTTGATATTTCTCCCAGTTTTAAATGGATTACAAATACATTATCTTTTCCATGTGCCTTGAGAATGAAGATAAAAATTACAGATCTATAATTAGTCCACTGATTTGACCTGAAGGCTCGACAGACAAAAAGCTGTCAACTACTGTTTTTCTCGTATATATAAATCAGGTAAGGAGTAGGGGTGTTGTGGGGCAGGTGGTCTGGGACTAGAAACTGCTGTGCAAAAATGCAAGGGGTGAGAAGTAGAAATAGGGGAGACTGGGATAAGCTAGGCAAATAGGGACAGGGAAGAGGAGTGGAGACTGGACTGGCCAAGTGAAGAGAATGGGACTGAGACAAAGAGCTAGGGGTGAGAAAAACAGAACTGGGACAGGCTGGAAGGGACAAGGCAGAAGTTATTAAGGGTAGTGATATAAGGCAGAAGAGTCTATGCCCATGACTGCACATTCCCCTCCAGAGCCTACACTGGAAACCAAGATTTCCAAGTCTCATCATACCTCTGCTGCCAGCCAATATCTATGAAACCCACGGTTCCCATCTATTCTATACAAGCTTTCATAAACTGTGCTCTTCTCCAGAGTATCCAAGTGCCTTCCAGCAGCATATTATGCAACATGACTATATAGCTATTACATGCCAGTTCTTCCATCCTCCCCCAGGGTGATGCACAAGCAGTAAATTGTCTTGTTCTAGCAGGATTTGCACATGCCCACTTCTGCATTCACAGTAGAGAAGGCTAGGTCAACAAAACACATCTTGCACTTGCAAAGTAACTAGTAAGGTTTGTGATCATCTCCATGGGTAGTACTAGAGGAGAATGAGACATACAGGCATAATGGACTTGTCTACTGGAAGACTATTGGTCAGAATTTTTTCAGACTGGTCCAAGGCTACACATACTTTTTGGTCCTGCGACGTGCTGGAGATCCACCGCTTCTGAGCAGGCACACTTAATCAAGTCTGTTCCGCGCGCAAGCTGACGCGCACTGCGCTGCGTCACGTGCAGTTGTATAAGCAGTGAAATTCACATCAGCATGCAGAAAATGGCGTCAGTGTGCTTTTGAACTAAAGAATCTTCTATGTGCTGTAGTTCAAAAGCACACTGCCGCCATTTTCTCAGCGCTGATGCATTTTTCACCGCTTACACAACTGTAAGCATTGCAGCACTGGAAGCTTTTCAAAGCCCCCAGTGCTACAGCACTTGCATGTGTAAAAATGCCCATGCTCTTTAGTTAATGCTCATTAAGACAAGTTAATGCACATCTTCCTAGTACCTCACAATGGAGGTGCTAGATTTAATGTGCGTTAACAAAAGTGCCTTAATGCACATGTAGATACACCTAGAGTAACTTTGTAGGGAGTGGCAGACTTATGTTTTCAAACATTAATGACCGATGTAGGTATCAATATACCACCACACAACAGAATTTGTTTTCTGCTTTTGTTAATATCCTAGGAAATTACATGCAAATATATATTAAAGAAGATTATTAAAGTTGCAAAGTCAAAAACCCAAAAGCGAGGGGCATTTTCACATACGCAAGTGGCAAAATGGACGTCAGCGCTGAGAAAATGTCTGTGGTGCGCTTTTGAATTAAAACACATCCGAGGTACTTTAGTTCAAGTGCTTTGCCACCATTTTCTACACACTGACGCACATTTTGCCACTTACATAATGGCATGCAGAGCAGTGCATTGTGCATCAGCTCGCATGCGGCACAGACTTGGTTAATCGAATATGCTCAGAAGCAGTGGATCTCCGGCACACTGCCGAAGGAAAAAGTACATATATAATTGCCCGAAGTTTCTTATGCAACTGTAATTTGGTCCCCTGATGCTTACGCATTAAAATAGGAGTTTTAAATCGCATAATCATATACTTTTCCACACAGGACCCCTACCTCGTCACGGCACAGGATGGACCACAATGATACACAGTTGTGTAGTGAAAGAAGGTGTTATTTTGCAGGACTCTTATCTTACCAGCTACAGAACTGGGACTGAGTACAGAGACTGAGGCATGGGATTTGCAGGAAGGACGATTAGTAGGGGTGTGTGAAGCGGGCCCTATTCGATTCGGATTTGGCCCGAATCCGGGACAGCGATTCAATTAATTGATTTGGATCGCTGTCCCCGATTCGATTTGGCCAAACCTGAATCTGAAGATTCGATACTGATTTGGAGAATCAGTGATTTGGACAGAGACACAGCTTTAAATGTTTTTTCTACGTACCTCGAGGTTCCAGCACAGCTTGCGAATGCTGCGATGCTGGGGCGGATGGAGAATCCCACGGGAGTGGGGGAGGGGGCCCTCCACATGCTCGGCAGCAAACCCAGAAGTGAACCGGAAGTACTTTCAGTCCACTTCCAGGTCCGCCAGGGAGTGAGCTGGACAACCCCCTGCCACACCTGCCAGCTCTGCAATCAGCCACGGGGGGACCCTGGGTAGTCCCCTTAGACCCAGGAGGCACCACTCGCCAAGCTGGGGGGCCGTGGGGAGGGCCCCCCCCATGTGCTCCATGGTGGACCCGGAAGTGGATTGAAAGTGCTTCTGGTTGACTTCTGGGTCTGCTGCCGAGGCACTGGGGAGCCCTGTGCTTCTGTAGGACACTCCATGCACCCCAGCATCACAGCATTCACAAGCCCCCTGGTACCTTGAGGTATGTAGAAAAAACATTTAAAGCTGTGTCTATGTCCAAATCACCAAATCTTTCCGAATTGATTCAGTGGGTTCTAATTTGATTTGGAGAGATAAAAGGGTCTCCCAATTCGATTCGGAGATTCAGCCACTGAATCGGGCCAAATCCCCACCGAATCAAATCAAGGACCGAAGCTTCACACAGCCCTAATGATTATGGCAATGAAAGATTCTCTCAGTCTTTGCCACAAGACTTCTGGGATGTTAAACAAGTCACTTAAAGGTTTCTGCATTAGTTTTGTCTCAGTGCAGAAGTACTGTATATTCTCAATTTTAACTAAAGTTAAGAGCTGCCTTTTGAGCACAGGAACACCAAGAACCAACTTCAATTCAGATTAATCCTAATTACCATTTCCTTTACTTTGGAACTATATATTTAATATAATTTTTCTTCAGTGAATTTACTAAGATTTTTAAAGGCTCTTCAGTGATCAGGGGCCTAAGTCCAAGCAGTTTGGAGAATTTCACTAATTTTTTATGACTACAGTATGCTCATAAGTGAAAATTATAACCCACAAAAAAAATACAAATTTGGTTGCAACTTGTTTTAACGTGATAGAAGTAAAAAAAAGAAAAAGAAAAAGAAATCTGAGTCCATACTTTGTTCCTAGAGCTCCCCAGTGAGCCAGGCACTGAAACATTTACAGTACAATCCGCCATTGTTCCAGAGACTCAGCCATCTAACGCACATGGGGAGTTAAGGATCAAGTACAAGCCTTAGCCTAGCATTTCTTTATTTTTTACTGAATTAAGTCCAACTCTCATGGTAGCATAGTTCTATATTCCTCACACTATTCGTTATGAAGTGTGAAAAGAGGTTCAGAATATTTGCCTGATCAAAACCAATAGTCACATCATTCTAGGCTTGTGATCTTAGTGAGATAGCAAAGAGCCAATCTGTACCCTATAAATAAGGAGCAATTTCTGAAACAATCAGTTCAAAATCATTATGAATGCCATGCTAATATGAAAGCTGCCCAAATTCAGTGAGGTAAGTAGATATCACTACAATGAATAAACCAATGGTCTATCTGGTCCAGTACCCCATTTCTGACAAAAACTCAAGATAAACTCTGAAACCGAACATGCCTAATCTGCTAATGTTTGCAGTAAATAAAGTATGGGAGGGGGGGCAAGGAGTCAGTGGCACCAGCTACAAGGGTTAAGCTAACTGCCTACAGGATAGATTCGACTTGGTATACAAGTCCAGGCCCTTCATTTAGGCTTTTGCTGCTCAGTGACTTGCACCCTTGTTCCCAACCTAGAACTCTTGGTGCCTTGTTCCTGCCTTGCCCATCCTGGACCCTAGTATGTCATTCCTACTTACTGTCATGTGTTCTGGACTCCCCAGCACCTGACCTCTGCCCAGGCCTAGATTACGAACACGTATACCACTAGGGCCCAGAACGTGACTTGGACTCTCTGGCTGTGAACCATTTGTGAAATCTTGGGCCCTGATCTGGACTCCCCACAGGCACAGGTTCTTGTTTAACTCTGCATACCTTCAAAACATCTTATGCCCCAATCCTTACAAAAGGAATGGACATAGAAAAAAATTACAGTTTTGTTCTGAAACACTGAGTTCTTAGTTATTCTATATGCATATTTTTAATTTCAAGATTACAAGATCTTAGTACCATAATAACTGAATGTACCACTACTGGTGTCTTTATATGGTAGGTGGCATGATGTTAAGATGTTATAAATGAGTGGAGCTCAGTTTTGTAGCCCTTCTTATAAAGCAATACCTACTTCAAAGCAAGCATGTGAGTATCTTACTTGATATGAGTAAGACTGAATGAGTAGAGCGCGAAAGTTAGCTCAAGACTGATACTGCACTTATGTATCATATACTGTAGCCACTTCCGAAAGCAGCTTAAACGTATAATGTGTAATGTGCAATGTGATTACACTAAGACAGGGGGGAAAATGTCACTTTAGTCCCATGCAAGCTCAGTATCCACACAAGTTAGAAAAGCCATCGTATCTACCTCGAATATTTGCTCAAAATTCTGAAATTCCTGGAATCTTGTTTGAAACCCTTCAGCGAGTGCACCACCTGCAAAGCACAATGGAAATTAAGATGGACAGTAACGCCCACAGCCAATTACTGTTTTAACTTTTCTTCAGCCCCTTTTTACAGACAAGGGACAAGGAAGCAGGGTGCAATATATACCATCTGCTGGCAACCCTTGGGACTTCTGTTTTCTAGCACTCAGAACTTCCTTGGCTGAAACAAAGAAGATGCGATTCTGTGCTTCTGCAGGATCAACAACTTTGAGCTCATCAACTAGGAAAGTCAGACAGCGCTCCATGTGCTGCCTGCGGACCTGTTGGAAAAGAAGGAGGAAATGTCAGGCAGAGAAAGCATCAAATTGTAACCAAGCATTTCTGAGAAACAGAACAGAATAAGAAGTGGTGTCCACTGATCCTAGGTGCTACAGGACCTTCATATATAATATGCCTCTAGTCCTATTGCAGCAGGCAGGGAGGGGCTGCCTTTAGACTTGCAAGCAAAATGCTTACTTCCCTACAAGTACTCAACCAAAAGGTGATGCAACAAAAACTGAAAGAACTACTTTGCTTCTTACACACAGATTATGTTATATTACAGCATCTAAGTTACAGATAGAATGAAAGGAATTTCTCCCCAACTCTTAAAAGGAGAGTCATTTAAAAAAAAAAAAACACCAATGAAGGAAAGTTTTACCACCCAAATGTTGTAGTTTTGTAATTATATTTGAAGAAGGTGGTTTTCATCTTCTAATCACATATCTTCCCCTCCCCTTCTTATTAACAATAAAATTCCCACAGCTGACTTAATATGCTGATCACCATAATATCTGGACCCGTACAAAAAATTACCCATTAGTAATATTATTTTCTACACTGTAAACAATTTATCATAACTAGCATTTTGTTCCTTTGGAAGTAACAAATACAAAGAGTAAGAGTAACTCACGTCCTCCATATACTCAGGCTCTGAGGCAGAAGCATCCCAACGATTGTTGAGGATGAAGATGTTTGGTTTGGAAAGCCGCTCATTTACTTTATGAAAGAAGTGTTTTTCCTAAGAATTTAAAACAAGAAAACAAAAACACAGAGACAAGAGTCACGGCATCTCCAGAAAAAAGAAGCTAGCTTTTAGGTTAAAACCAGTTAAGTGCCAGGATTTTTGGCTGGTATGCTACAAATGAGCTCTGCACCAGCCCCGAGTGCCACACACTAATGCCTTTCACCTGCCTGTTACTCTGCTTTCTGCACCCTGCCCTGCGCGCCCTGTCCAATCTGTTGCTCTTCTTTCTATGTCCTGCCCCATCTGCTGCTGTGCCACCTGCCATGCACACAGGCTGCCTGTGCCATGTACACCACAGACTGGCAACCTTTAGGTTTCTTAAAACAAAACAAAACCCCACTTCCTAACCTTACATCTGCCCAAAGGCTAGGAAATGTCATAAGGATGATACCAAAACTAAAAACCAAAGCTGCAGTTTCATAACCTGTCCAGTGGCATGTTCTTCTCTGAAGAACTGACACAAGGTAAAATAATCACTCAGGATAAAAGGGATGCCTTCCTTGCTTGGACTGTTCTTCTACTCTTTTTTCCCAATCCTATATCATGGGTCACAATGATCAAATCACAATGGAATGGTGGTTTGTCAGTACACCAGAATAAAATCAGTCCTTGCTCTAAATTGCATGTCTTCTGAATTTAACCAGAACAATATCAAACACCTTAGACTGAACATCTGTAATACTTAAAACTAGAGGTGCACTGATATATCAGCTGCCTATTGGATCAGCACTGATAAAAGGGAAATTTACATTATCAGGTTTTTTTGGCCATTGGAGCTGATAACATTCTCTGATACTTATGCCTTCTGGCTGGGGCCCACGGATGCCTGGGTTACCTCCTGTGAGCCGGGACGACCCCAGATACACCCACATCGCCTGACTGGCGGGCTGGACTGTGCTGGAGCAGAGCAGCTACTGTGGTGTCCCAGGTGCTGGTGCAATGTGGACTGCAGGCTGGGCGGATGCTATAAAAGGTGCCAAATGCTGAAACCGTGACTGAGGCAAGGAGGGGCAAATGGAGCTGAGCTGCGTGGCCCGGCCCAACGTGACTGACCCGCAGTGCCCAGGGGGCACGCACACACTGCTGCCTTACAAAGCTCAGGAGATACTCCAGCTGCTGTCAGAAGCTGCCCCCCTGCAGCCACTCCCCACCGTCCTTCCCCCAGCCCCGCAGCCCAGCTGGGTCCTGCACCCCCCCAGAGCTGGGTCGATTCAGTTCCACAGCCTTGCCCTGGGCAGAGAGAGGAGCCTGGCCCAGAAACCACCCAGCCCTGAGCAGCTGCCCCTAGGCTGGGGTTGAAGGGCAGGGACTCTGCACAGCCAGTTCAGGCACTGCTAGGCTAGCCCCACCTGCTGCAACCCACAGGGGCACTTTTACATGTGCTCCAGAAGTGGGCGGGGATGCTTTGACTAGAGCGGCTACAAGAGCTGCTCTAATTAAAGCACCCTGTGTCTCCTGTATCAGCATCCCCACACTTAGAAATGGGGCTAAATATACTAAATATTGGTTATCAGATCGGTACCAGCAGATATGGCTGGTTAATAATCAGCTATTGGTCTCGGCCAAAAAAACCTTTATTGGTGCACCCCTACTTAAAACATCATCACCCAATGAGAAAAAGCAAATATGCAAATGAGACAGCTATAGAAAGAAGAAATTCCAAACAGAATCCAACAGCTCCTCAGTGATGGAGAGAAGTACAACACCAATGTTTGTGCTCCCTCCACTGGTTTGGCAGCAGCTGCTAAATGTTATTCTCAAAGCTTTATTGGCATCAGGTGAAAATAATTAAGGAAAGTAGGAATATCCTTAGTGGTATGCTCCAGCTCAGGGAACTGAGTTGCAGCAAATGTTATTTTTTCTCTGTTTGCACAAGTGGCAAGGCAAGGTATTTATCTGAGTGCTTTTGCATAACTGAGAAGCAACTAATGGTGTCCTCTAGATCTCACTTTATTTACCACATCAACAAAAGATGACAAAAAAGGGAATTTTACTCCTATAGAAGATGGGACATAAATGAAGATTTTAAGGCTACTTGGAATTAGGACAGAAATCTGCAGATCACTGAAAATCTTGTTTCTGAAAGAGACCTTAGTTTATCGTCAGCTTTCATTGTTTACGCTACTCTCATTAACAAAAAAGGAACTGTGCATAGTAATGTAAAGGATGCAAGAGTTTTGCACTACAAAATCCAAAAGAGAATGACCCATTTTACATTTAGTAATTTTCTTCTGTGCCAGGCTGAAAAATCATTTGGCAAAATCAAATTAAATATGCAAAAAATGCTTCTGCTTCCAGATGTTACTAATCCTACAAGAAAGTAACAAGAATTTTCCACCCCCCTCAAAAACCCATACAATATTCCAGACAAGGTTCTTTATTCCAGCATATTTACCACCTCAGTCAGCTTTTTTTTAAATGGTTATTTTCCTTAACTAATGAGAGAACCTAACCACCTTTGGCCTTTGTTATTTCATTACCAAACCAAACTTAATTAGGATACAGGTCCTCATTGTTGCCAAGTTTCTCAGGGATAATGGCTTCTCGACACAAATCCAATAACATTTTTAAACCCACAGCACACTTACACTGCCACTAACGACTTCTATATTTCCTGCATATAAAAAGCCAACATGTCCCTAAAGCAGAAGAGATAATGAAGCCATGGTTGTACCAAATCCTTCTTGCTGTACATGCTGTCAGATATATTCTTTGTCAGAAGAACTCTTTTGTAAAGGACTCTCAGTGGCTAGAGCTCAGAAAATAGCCCAGAGTGTTTTCAAGTTGGTATTCTATATGGCTTGCTTCATTCCCAAGCCTATTAGCTTCTTTATAAATAGGTATTTTAACAACATCAAGAGTGAATCTTTGTTGAAGGGCTTTTGATATTAAAGTTCCTCTGGCAATGCTGCAGTTCTTCCTCTGGTCATAAAGCTGTTCAACTTTCAGGTTGGGAGGTTTTATTGTTTGGTTTTTCTTTTACTTATTATGATCATACAAAATGAAAACAAAGAAACATCTTCAGATCTCAGTTAAAAATGCCATGTCAAGTCTCTTATGCGTTGCATCTTCCTGGGGAGTAACAGACCCAGTGAGAGGCATGAGGAGAGGAAAGAAATCTTACTTCCCTAGCATGATCCTTCAAAGACAAGATAAATAAACGGTGCACATACTCTTGAGAGCCAGGGAAATGGGGCAGAGATTCAGATTTGCTCCAAGTGAATTGTATAACTTCAGCTGTGAAAATCAAGTACTTCTGTGGTGGATTGGAATGATGTTGTAACTGCAATAATTCAAGAAACAGCAAGATGCAAGGATTTTTGTCAGTGGGCGTGTCTACATGAGATGCTTAATGGCGAGTTAGCATAGTTTTCTGTGAAGTAAGCATGTGGGTCTACACATGCACATGCTTATTTCACAATAAATCTCCCTAGTCCAAGTAAGTTTGCTACCTGCAAATGCAAGTACCAAATTTACTTGGCATAAGTAACAGAGCCGTAGCGCTTGTGTAGACACCTGGCTGGGAGCCCAATCTGCTTCTGATCAACCACCCACCAGAAGGCAGGAGATAGCTCCCTGTCCCCCAGGAACTGCCTGCAACTGGGCCAGGTTTCGCCACAGAAGCCCAGAAGGGAACAATGTCCCTCTGTCCCAGCAGCAGGGAGCTCCAAGCCCTCTGCTCCCACACTGCGAAGCAGGTGCTGAGAGATCCTTATCTCCCAGCCCCCATTCTGCCATTGTGATCAGGGAGCAGGAAGACCCTTAATTCTCAGCCCGAGCCCCACGGTCACATGGCTTGGGCTGGGAGACCCTTATCACCCAGTAGCAGCTCCAGCATCATGGCTCTACCACCACAGGGCTGCTGCTGGGAGATGCTTATCTCCCAGCCTGAGCCCCGCAGAGATAAGGGTCTCTCAGTCTGAGCCCCGCAACTGTGGGGCTCAGGCTGGAAGATAAGTATCTCCCAGCAGTGGCTCCGCAGTTGCGAAGCCGGTGCTGAGAGCTCCTTACTGGCGGGGGCTGGGGTGCTGGTTCCCTGCCCAGCTTCATGAGCACGAAGCTGGGGGGAGGAGGGGAGAAACAAGACCCTCCTCAAGCTCCTCAGTCTGTTCACCCGGCAGCTCCATGCTCACAGAGATGGGGGGGGGCGGCAGCACAAGCTCCCCAGCCCCAACTCTGAAGTCACAATTGCAATCACAGAGTGGGAGCTGGGGGCTCCCTGCATGGGATCAGTTCCCAGTCAGCTCCAGGCTGCACAGGGAAGCACATGCAGCCTGGAGGTGGCTGCATACTGTCCTGTTTCGGACAGTCCCCAGTCAGCTCTGGGCTGCACATGCAGACTTCCCTGCACAACCAGGGTCTGGCTGGGAACTGTCAGAGGCAGGTTCCAGCCCTGTGCCCCGATCTGTCTGTAGGGCAGCTAGCAGAGAACTAGCTGCTAGCTGCCCCACCGGCGGATCGGGGCAGGGGGCTGGGACCTGACCCTCCCCTGCAGCTCTTTGCAAGCCCTGTGTCCCCGATCGGCAGGGATCCTGGTTTTCTCTGATAATAAATAAATAAATAAAATCACAAATTCTCTGATGAAAAATCCCAAAATCTGTTATTAAAATTAAAAGCCCCCTGCAGTACCCCCCCGCCCCGCTGGTGGCCCCCCCTCCC
>NW_005841874.1:4205450-4206913 GCF_000455745.1 Alligator sinensis
GCCTCACAGCTCTGCCTGCTCAGGAGGGGGCAGGGCCAGCTCCTGGCTCCCCCCAGCCCTGCCGGTGCCCCCAGCCATGACACGTAAAACCCCAGCCCTGCCAGAGGGGCCCCCCCAGCCTCCCTGCAAGCCCCACTTACCTCACAGCCTCCAGGAGCAAAGAATGAGACTGAGTTAAGCCCAGCGGAGCCATGTCTGACTTAGAGCCTCAGGCCCCGCCCTTCCCCTCTGGCCAGGGCTGGGGGTTTCCCGCCTGTTTGCAAACAGTTCTTGCAGGCTGGAGCTCAACCAGCCTCCAGAGCTGTTTGCAAAAGTAGGGAATCCACGGGTTTCTCTGCTACAAGGAGGAATCCATGTTCTCTCTGATAAAAAGGGGAAATCCATGGTTTTCTCTGTTCTTTCTGTGGGAAAAGGAAAACCCAGATCCCTGCTGATCAGGGAGCCAAGGTCAGGAGCTCCATGCTGCCAGAGCAGGGGCACACTGTCCCAGCCCCAGCAGCAGGCAGCTGCCCCCCACAGGCTAGGAGACATCTGTTTCCTGGCCCAGTGCTCCCTGCCAGCCTCTTGGCTAGCACCCAGGGGGAGTGTGGAGTTCCCCCTGATGGCCACAGGGGCACAGTGCAGGGTTGTAGGGAACTGGGAGCAAATCTTCTCCCTAATCTCCACATGTGTAGACACCTACCCAAAGACTAACTGTGCAGTAGCTTACTGCACAGCATGAACAACACATGCCCCCAGTGGCTGAAGGGGCATGGCTGTGCTGGCGGGAGCACGGTGGCGGTAACCACAGAGCTCCTGCAGACACCACTGGCACTGTCAGCAGCGGGGGGGGGAAGAAAAGGGAGGGAGGAGAAGGTGGCAAGTGCTGGCCAGGGGGCACACACACCCACAGGAGCTGCCAGCAGCTAGTGGCTGGGGCGGGACGCCCCCCGAAACGCCCGGAGGGGGGTGCGGCAGGGTGATGAGCGGCGACCGCCCACGGGCACCTTTTTGTAGAGGGTTCATGTGCAGCTGCATGCAACCCTATGCTTTGCCCCTGCTGCACAGTAAATCTAGGCTGGAGTAAATGCATGTGTAGACATACCCAGAGACATTTTATTGGTTAGAAGAAATTTTAGATAAGCTTTGAGCATAAAATACCTTTGCCCAAAAGTTTGTCTAAATCTTTCTCAACTATTGCAGTCATCAAAAAGTATAAGAAATAGAGGTGCACCCACAGACATTTTGGGAGCTGATACCAATAGCTGATATTTAAGGCGGCATATCAGCCGACACCAATCCGATCTAGTTGCCTCCAGCTGGTAAGTCTGGTGTGGTGGAAGAGGAGGAGGAAATGGAAGGGGCATGAGAAGGCAACGTTCCCCCTGTGGTGAAGGAGGGAGGGGGCAGGTGCTGCCCAGGAGGGGCAGGGGCATAGAAT
Organism: Alligator sinensis; assembly: GCF_000455745.1. Taxonomy (NCBI): domain Eukaryota; kingdom Metazoa; phylum Chordata; order Crocodylia; family Alligatoridae; genus Alligator; species Alligator sinensis. The sequence continues at coordinate 4,206,871 of NW_005841874.1, forward strand.
GGAGGTGCAGCTCATCGGTGGGGGGGCCGGCAGCAGCTCCTGC
>NW_005841874.1:4206965-4209702 GCF_000455745.1 Alligator sinensis
GGGGGGGCCGCCAGCCACTCCAAATTTGGCTGCAGGTCCAGTCCCACTGACGCCAGCCTCCTAGCGCAGCCTCAGCTCTTCCCAGCACATGGGTAGAGGCACGACATGGAGCTGGGCTGCACCTGGCAGTGTGGGGCTTGAAGCAGAGCTGTGGCAAAATTTGGGGTGGCTGCAGCCCCTCATAGCGCTCCTGGGGCCTGCTCCGAGCCCAGCCCCTAAAGAGAAGAGCTGTGCAGTGCCAGCTCCAGCCCCACCCTCTGCGCTGATCCAGGGGGCACCCCTCCTCCAGGGATGCAAGCGCCCCCCACATGCCTCCGTCTCACACCCCCACCCCACCTGGGCAGTGCCTGCCCCCGCCCCCTCCTTCCCACACTGTAGGGGTGGTGATCTGCACCCCCCATGCCTTCCCTTCCTCCTCCCCTTCCAACTCACCAGCTGGAGCCAGCTCTCTATGTTGTCAGCTCTGCAGCAGGGGCATTTATCGGGCCGATATCCAAATTTTCTTTATATCGGTACCAATCTGATAAGAATCCAATAAGAAACCTCTCTCAAGCACTTTTGTGCAGCTTATTTCCTTGATAATAGTATTAGCCCCTCTTCTCTTTCAGTGGAGTATCAAGTCACTCACATATCTGGAAAAGCATTACTATAGCTTCAGGGAGTAGTCTAAGGCAGACAGGATGAGTTACTTGCTCCAAATCAGATGGCAAATCATCAGTAAAAGCAGTGAACAAGACCCCAGCGCTCTGTTATGCCACATTTTTTCATTAACCTGTACTGTAATTAAAATACTAATATACAAGTCTAGCTAGATTAATTGCTAAGCCTTCCATGTTGACATGCCCACAAACCAATGGACTTGTCAAATAAGCTGTTGTGTATTTAAATGAATATCTAACTCAAAATTAACAAAGCAGTATTTTACCGTATTCATTAGAGTTGATTCTGAATTAGCAACCAAGACAAATACATCAGCATCTAAGCAGAATTTGTCAATCCAGCTGTCTAGCTCTGTAGTGACATCTGTGCCGGGGCTGTTGGGGGGGAAAAACATATTTATTATTATTACTATCCAGCAAAGCAAAATTCTTTTTTCTTAGAAACAGCAAGAGGACTGAATATGTCAGGGCCTAGGTAATGGGACATGAAGTCTAGGTTGCTTGCTTAAACCAAGCCTACTTGGTCACAAGAAAGCAACTACTTGCTTACCATCAGTCACAAGACTGCCAGCTCATTTCACAAGTGAGTTTCCAATAGATCCGTGTCCACAACAGAAAAAGCTACCAACAAAACTAGCACTGTCAGCAGAGAATCTAGAGGCTGAATAGGTAGCAATACTCAGTTACACTTTCATCCTTATGAAAGATCCCTCTAAATAAGGGAAGCAACACTTTAATAGGAAAGTACAGGAAATGCCTTATATGGCCAGAAGACACCAGACTTCCGAGTTGTTACTATAGCATAGCATTAAGGTCACAACTTTTATCAAGCCATCTCTAATGACAGAATGTTTTGCTCCATAAAGTTCTTACATTTATGACTTTCCTTTTGCATTAATGGAACCACAGAACATCTTATCTTAGATAAAATGAAAGCTTCTTTCTTGCCAAGAAATGATTTAGCTATTAGAGCTGCCTTTTGCATATACTAAAAGCTCTACAGAGTTTGTAAGCAGACATGACACAAATGGCCTGGGAGAGGGATAGGGATGTGAAGGATACATGGCTGACCAATTTTTAAGATTCCCCAGCATCACTGGCCAAACTTCATCAGAATATTTTTTTTAATGCTTGAACAACTAAAAAAAGGGAGACCCTTAAACAATTTCTGAATGTCTAGAACTAGTGAAAAAAATGTGAAAAGTTTCAATGGATATAAACTGCTGAAGTTTCACATCTCAACCAAAAATATAGGATCAATTTTTCTTCAAAATAGCTTCAATTTTTCAGCTAGGTTATGGAATTTTGCATACACCATAGTACACTTGAGAGTGAGCATTTCTTTGACTTTAAGGGAAAACCTCAAAGAAATAACTAGATTTCAATAAAGTTTTGCCTGGGTAAGTCTATGGAGTTCTTTAATTTCTTTGGAAACAAGAACACTTGGAAGTGCAGTTCTAGTGAGAAAAAAAACCCAAAAGAAAAAAAGAGCATTGTGAAATTCTTTCATAGATTTCATAGACATCAGGGCTGGAAGGGACCTCGGAAGATCATCGAGTCCAGCCCCCTGCCCAAAGGGCAGGAAGTCAGCTGGGGTCATAGGATCCCAGCAAGATAAGCATCCAGTTTCATCCTGAAGGTGTTCAATGAAGGCGCTTGAACCACCTCCAGTGGCAGGCTGTTCCAGACCTTGGGGGCTCGGACAGTAAAGAAATTCTTCCTTATGTCCAGCCTGAAACGATCTTGAAGTAGTTTGTGACCATTCGACCTCGTCATCCCTTGGGGCGCTCTGGTGAACAAACGTTCCCCCAGATGCTGGTGGTCACCCCTGATAAACTTGTAGGTGGCCATCAGATCACCCCTGAGCCTGCGCTTTTTCAGGCTAAAGAGCCCCAGGGCTCTCAGCCTGTCATCGTAGGGTCTGCTTCCCTGACCTCTGATCATGCGCGTGGCTCTTCTCTGGACTCTCTCAAGCTTCTCCACATCCTTTTGAATTGTGGAGCCCAAAACTGGACACCAGTACTCCAGCTGCGGCCTCACTAAGGCCGAGTACAGGGGGAGAATGACGTCCCGAGATT
>NW_005841874.1:4210756-4229220 GCF_000455745.1 Alligator sinensis
GCGTCAGTTGTCAGTTGCCCCATCTGGCTCAGCAGGGGTCCAATGTTGCCTCTGCTTTTCCTCCGGCTCCCCACATATCTGAAAAAGGACTTCTTATTGTCCTTGATGCTCAAAGCTAGCTGGAGTTCAGTTGCAGCCTTGGCTTTCCTGGTCTGCTCCCTACAGGACCGGACCAGTGCAGAATAATCCTCCTTGGAGGTGACTCCCATCCTCCACCCTTTGTAGGCCTTTCTTTTTAGCCTCAGGAGATCTGCTAGGTCCCTGGAGAGCCAGGGGGGCTGCTGTGCCCTCTTGCTGCCTTTCCTCCGAGATGGAATAGACTTAGTTTGTGCATTGAGGATCGCTCCCTTGAGGAGCAACCACTCCTCTTGAACTCCCCTCTCCCTGTGGTCACGGTCCCTTAGGGCCTCACTGACAAGCCTCCTGAGCTTGTCAAAGTCGGCTTTCCTGAAGTCAAAGACTTGCGTGTTGCTGACCGACTTGCCAGCTTTTCGGCGGATGGTGAAGGTGATCAGCTCGTGGTCGCTGTCACCCAGCTTCCCATCGATCACTAGGTCGCCGACTAGGTCATCCCCAGTAGCCAGTACCAGGTCGAGCAGTGCTTTGCCTCTCGTTGGCCCATAGACTTCTTGAGTCAGGTAGAGGTCATCCACGCACGAGAGGAAGCTCTGCGACCGCTCAGATTTTGCTGAGCGATCCTCCCATGAGATGTCTGGGTAATTGAAGTCACCCATGACAACCATGGTCCTGGAGCAAGCTGCCTCAGCCAGTTCCTGGGCAAACTCCTGGTCAAGCTCAGGACTTTGGGTGGAAGGTCTGTAATAGACTCCCACCATTGTGTTCCCTGTGCCGTCTCAATCTTATTATGTCTCAATCATTTCCACTTCAAATGTGCTCACTTTACCAGGAAAGAAATGATTTTCCTCAGTCTCCACTCCCACAACAGATTAGAGAAGTTGACAAACTAGAATCCAAAGGTCAAGTCATGACCCAAATTATACCTGTGCAATCCTAGTGTCTTCAATGATGTCCTCGAGGCCATCATACAATTGTTCAGTGAGTTGCCTAGGTGTCACTATGGACAAGTATCATTGTACAACTAAATGCAATGTTTGTTGATGATATGTATAAGAAAGACAGAAGCCAGATTACTCTGTCAACTGAGCTGCTCTGTACTGTTTACCTAGTGAAGACAGGGATTTGCTCCCACTGATTTCAAGGGTGTAGGATCAGACGCATGAGTACAAGTACTATTTATATCATGGCAGTGAGCAACCTACACTATAAACGTGCCTGTTTTGCCAAGTAAGAAGGTTGTATTTATAAAATCACTTGTAAGAACAAAGCAGGCTTTAGTTTCTATGAGCCACTTAAGAGCTGATGTAAAAAACCAGTGGCTAACACTAAAGCACAGCTGGAATATTTTTATGTATTTGATAAGTTTGAAGAAACATTCCACAATTTCTCTGATTCTATCAATTTTTGTGCGTCTGTAACTCCATAAAAAGTGCATTTGATATAAACACAGCACAAGCAAGGACTTGATAAAGTTTTGGCGCTTTAGATGCTTCTAGAGCACTGTACTAATGGCATTGAAGTCTTTACCAAAAAGACCTTTGCATCATGAGCCCCAAAAGGCTACATTTGAAGTGGTCAGAATGAAGGGGTTCATAGAATGAGAGGTTAATGGGGAAGAGAAAGTGTTACAGGTGTTAGTAGGACCTTAAGTATATTTTCATACTATTAAAGTAGAAGTTTAACTCAGTTGAATGCTGGACCCATTCTGAACTGAGTCACGGGATTCACAGCTGTTCCAACTGTAACCATGCCAAAATATGCATAGTAGCATGGTGATGATGACAGACGGAAAGCATCTATAATAGAACAGAGTTCAAGCACAAAGACACTCTTAAACAATTTTGCAACCCACCAAAGACAAAAAATAAAAAGAAAGCATTACAGCATTTAAATCGGATTTCAGTTACCTGACTAGTATGGAACTGTTAATGTGGAAAACTCAGATAACTGGTTTAATAAAGCAATAGTTATACCTGTCCACCAAAACCAAGTCATCTCTCAGGAGGGCACACTTTGACTTGGGCCAAAAGACATGCACCAAGCAGCCAGCTTCCAAGTCTTTATCCATATGAAGTGCATGGGCAAGCTGATTAACAGTCTGCAAAGAATCAGAAAAAAAACACCTTGTATGTATACATGACAGCTTAACACAAAACCCTCACCACACAGAAATCAGAATTTTTGAAGAAGTAAGACTCTCTTACTAGCCTTACACAGTTCTCAAATAGGACACCAGTACAAGATTTGAACTTACAACTTAAAAACTGTGAATTTCTTAAAATGCCTTTTCCACCCAAATTTTTCCATAGTCCCTCACCTTTGAAGAATAGTCATTTTTCTATCCTTGGAAAAAAGGACAAGGTTGACTGGCTCTTTGGAGCCAAACAGAGGTATTCCTAATTCAAGGTTACAAATGAGTGTAGTACTGCACTTGCTTTAAAAGGAGTAAAATAAGCGTTTAAATAAGCTAAGTAAATTTAGGTAGACAGAGGCATATTCCTCCAACTGTAAGTTTTTGCAAGAAAGTTAGCCTTCTAGGGTAGGTACAGATATTCAAAAAGCCTGAGGCAGAATTTAAGTGACTCAGTTTTCTGTAAGCAGCGTAATTTAGATCAGTAGCGAACAGAACACATTTGCCCTTTGATGGAGGGGAGGGGTAAATCTTAGACCAGGTTCTTCCATTTTTAAACCAGTCTATGTATGCCAAACTTCTGTTGTATAGATCATTAAGGTAAGGGTAAAGATCGGTTGTGTGTGTTGTACTTCTGTCCTGTTACAGGTATAAACTAGTTTCCGATCACTTATACCAGGACATGCAGCAAGGCTGCTCTGGCACCCTGTAATTATAGTGTGTTGGAGACAACTTGATGAGTCTGCTGGAGCATGGTAATTACTGCATTCCAGCAGACTCCAGCATCATGTGTATAGCTTCCACACACTGGAAATGACGGTGAGGTGCTTTAAAGCTCGTTCAACGAGCTTTAGTTAGTGCCCCCACGGCCGTGTTTCAGCATGGGGAAGCTGATACACAATGCTCCCGGTGCTTTAATTAGAGCAGCAGAGCTGCTCTAGTTAAAGTGCTCCCCAACCCCCTACTCCCAGAGCATGTGCATAAACACCCGTAATATCTGTATCTGGCTTTAGAGCATTAAAAAGAAGGACCAAAAGTTATGTGACTACACAAACAAATCATAGTGTACATGTACACTCTATGTATAGCATAAGCATAGGAGAAACCTAGGAAAATGCTGTGGGCTTTGTTTTACTTTTATTTAATTATTCCGTACCAGAGGAACTATTTTACAAGAAAGATAGGTTTATATTTCACATTAAAACTTAAGAAGTGCATGAAATATTGTACCTAATAGAAATGGACCTTATAATATTACTTTTTCCCAGCACCAGCTTCTTAACCACAGAAAAAAAAAATCTACCTTGACACTCTTCTTCTCATCTGATCCTTCTGTCATGAGATAAGCTTTATCACCATCTGTCCCTTCTACACTGAGAAAGCAGTTAGTTGTGTGTCCAATCCCACTAGGAAGTACCTTATCCCACAACATTGCATTAATGACCGAACTCTTTCCACTGCTTGTTCTAGAAGGAAATAACATAAAAGCATTTAAAGTGGGCTTAACAAATCATAGCATACCTTTGCTTGAGACTACTTGCCCTACATAACCTAAGCAGACCTGGATTTTATGTAATTGTTCTGCATGGCTTACCCTTGTTCCCACAAAGGCCAGCTTGCAGGAATGTGCCATACAACCAGGTGTACTCTTGGAAAAAAAGTTGGTACAGCTATACCAACCAGCCCTCCTAGGACAGGCACAGACTACCAGTGCAAAAAGCATTTCTTGCTAGTATGCTTTTCAACCTTCTCCCCAACAAAAGGTGGAAAAAAAAAATCACATTCCTAACCCATATTGCTCCATCAGTCACATTTTTGTGCAGAGGTAGCCTAAGACAGTACCGTCTTTAAGACAGAGACTATCTTTACCTTTGTTTGTTCTGTGCTTATCATAATGGAGGCCCAACCAATTTTGAGAGGTATGTGGGCACTACCCTAATATAAATCAGCAATGTGTTAATGTTTGACTCCTTTTCAAAAATGAAATTTCCATTTAAAAAACAAAACAAAACCTCACAATCAAATAAGACAACTCACATGTCAGATACCTTTTTCAACTCAAAGATTTCCACAATAAAACAAGCAAACTTTTTTTTAAAAAAGAACATAAAATGCATTTCTCTTGCACTGATTCCAATTCACTGCGATATGAAACCCTTTATTTTACATTGCAGTATTTAGCTCTAATTTAATTTTGGATGAAAAAGCTCAACGATGCAGACATTTTTGGTTCACTTGGCTAACAGAGGTGTTTATTAACTCAATGCACTAAAGAGATTCAAAGTTCATTCCAAGTTATGTCCTACTGTACCAGCCTTTCACTTTTCACACAAGGATCTGAGGCCTAGCTTTTTTGTAACAGAAGGAATCTAGTATAAAGTGAACTCATATACTAAACAGTTATATTTTTAGAACTGTATAATCTAAAAGAGCTATTTTAATACTCCATGTGCAGTCACTTGTGGAGCTGAATAAATTCTGAAAACATTAGGCTTGTTTTAAATGCACCACTGGGTTAAAGTTTAACTAGCTCTAACCCTTTGCAACTGTGTCTTTATCTGGGAGCATATCTTAATACTTTAAAAAACTTTTTGTGCAATGAAATTTCAGGACCTAAAATACCAGTAGACAAAAAAAAAAAAAGAGCTGTTTGTTTTATGCATTTCTTTCCAGTTACCAAGGTATCTTGGCAAAAACAGGAAGGACTATCTAATTAAGCATTTCTTTAATGTATGAAATTATTTTAAGTTTCTACCCAGATTCCAGGAAAGGGGTCATCTCCGCATGCTTAACCAAGCACAGTACTCCTGTAGATTTCAACAGGATTTCTTAAAAGGCACAAAGCTACGCATATACACAAGTGTTTGTAAAGATCAGAACCTTAGTTTGTCCTTCACCATTTAAAGAGGATTTTACTGTTTTATATTTCACTTTGCATACTGAGCACAAATTGACTTAAAAGCTCCAAGTGTATTTCTGCTCAATTAGTTTCTAGTACTTTTGCACTGCCATTATGCTCTAACATTTGGTCTGCACACATTCAGGAAAAATGTTTAAATTCAAATGAAACCTTCCCTTCAAAGTTTACAAAAAGCTTCAAAATAATTCTATTAGGTTTTTGGCTGTATGTATGTAAAGTGTGTAAATGTATGTAAGGATGTAAAGTATCCAAAAAGTGAAGTTCAGAAGACCACCCTGATGAAGCATAAATGAAGCATTTTCCAACACCGTGAAAATCCAATTTTCAGGACAGAAAATGTGTATCAAGAATATTCAGACAGCATTTTTCACCATATTTTGAAAACATTGACTATGTAGGCAAGAAATTATAGCACTTAGTTCTAGGAGACAACAATAAAAATTATAACTAGCACTTTTTCTACTGAAATGTAGGAAGGTGGGAAATACGTAGGTTGGTAATTTTATCTGTATGTGTGTAGGTCAAGTACTAGTTTAGTGTTACAATAAAAAGCAATCATTACTAAGTTGATATCAACTACTTTTTAACTCCTTCAACACTTCTGTAAAAAAAACTAAACCCATGTCCCTTTTTTTTTTATCCCCATTGATTGTGTGTGAAAACATTCAACAACCAAACATTTATTTTTCAAGGCCATATTTGTTTAACACAAACCAAGTCCTTAAAAACAAACAAGGAGTCTAAAAAGTAAGAAGATGCTGGCAATTTCAAAGATGTTCTTGAGCAGATCTACTGCTTGACTAAGGAAATGCCCTTCTCAAAGATTTGCAGCACTAACAAATCATCTCACTGAATTTTGCCTTTGGAGAAAGCGTGACCTAATGTAGACAAATAAGCTTATATTACAGACCACGATAGCAGCAAACAGGCAAGAATGAACATATCTTGACATTATGCTGTGAAGAAATCAACGTGTGACATTACACAAAATCCCAGGATAAGTAAACTGGAGCTGGATGCCAAGTCCAAAAAGAAAAAACGAAATTAATTTTGTTAAATGAAATAATTACCTGCCAAAAAATGCCACTTTCATGTGTCTCCGTGAAAGCACCTCACCAATGACCGCCAATTTGCTTTTATATGCCTGTATTTTTTCTAGTTCATCTTCAGTTGCCACATGTTTGAGTTCTGGGTTCCTGTATGTCGCTATTCAAAAAAGAAAAATGTGTCTATAAAAGGAGTCATGTGAATAATTTACACTCCAAGGCTCTCCAATCCTTTAATAAAGTATTTGTAAGACGCATAAATTGCTTCTGATATCAGCCACTTATTTGACAGGTCCAGGCAGGCACTGCTAAAAACCTTGAAACTGATTTTGTAGATGCATCTAGAACAGGGGTGGACAAACCTGTGGCACGAATGCCACAAGTGGCAAGCCTGTCTGTGTGTCATGTGGCAAATCAAAGAGGGGATAGGCAACACACCGGCAGATAGGGTTGCAAGCAGAAAACAGGGCAGAAATCAGAGGAGACCAGGCAAGCAAAGAGAGCAGAAGGCAGAGCAGCAGATTGGGCAGAGGAAGAGGATCAGAGTAGCAAAGAGGAAGGCTGTGGGGCTACTTTGTGGCATGCTTGCCAAAATATTGGCCACCACTGATCTAGAGCATTGTTATACCTGCTATGACTTACCTAGAACATCAAGACTTTAGGATCTGGAACACACAATTAACACCACAGTATCATAGAAAATGGGGGTGGGAAGGGACCTCCGGAGGTCACATCTAGTCCAGCAACCTGCTCAAAGCAGGACCAGCCCCAACTAGATCATCCCAGACAAAGCTTTGTCTAGCCACGTCTAAAAAATGTTAAGATTTAATTTACTATCATATGATATTTAATTTACTAGTTCATTGGTTTCACTTAGCTCCTACAAGAGGTCCCTGTTGCTTTCAGAAAGCAGAGTTAAACCCCCATCCCTAAACTCCACTGCTGTCAGGACGTGCCTTCACTTCTGAGTCAAAACAGGTCGTTACTGGTCTAACCTAGCGCTGTACTCAGCCCTCTACGAATCTTTCTATGCCAACCGTGGAAAACCTAGTCTTTCTTTTTGGATGCACGTGGGGAATTGCAGGAAATTAAGCAGATCTATGGACACTCAGGTAGTTTCCCCTTTACCACATTTAAGAGCGAGGAGGTTACCAGTCTATGAGAAAGCCCCACTCGTGTTTTATTATGACCGAGGTCAGAGGTTCTTGTATGCGGACCAGACGGGAGCCAAATAATAGCATCGGCTGACTCTGCAGTGAAGACACACCATAGTGTTGAGCAACACAAGTCTCTTGAAAGTCAACAGAAGTCAGCAGTACTCAAAATTTCTGAAAGTCAGCCAACTGCTCTATAGGAGCCTGCCTTTCGTCCACAGCAGGATTGAGCTTGTGCTCGTATTTGTGCAGCGGCCCACTGCGAATGCTCGGCAGATAACCCGTGAAGGATCACGCATCCAAGGAGCCCGGATGCACGCTTCGCTGGGGTTATTTGCCCGGAGCAGGGGGCTGGACCCGATGACCTCACAATGTCCCTCCCAACCCTAAACTTCTGCGAATCTGTAAACAAGCAATTTGCCAAAGGTCAAACAGAGGAGAAAATAAAACCCAGCTGAATCTAGCGCTCCAGAGTCGCATCACGCCGCCTCCCTCCGCAACACGCTCCCAACCATGCCGACGAACGTGCGGTTGCTCTTTATAAACCGGCGGACACAACGCTGTGAGGCGATACCCAAGGACGCCAAAAAAAGGCAGGGGGGCTCTGTCCAATGCACAACGATTACCTTCCACAAAACTCGCTCCTGCGGTGACGTAGTCCAACAGCTGGTCAAAGATTGCAGCAATCGCCTTTTTGGCCAGCACAAAGTGCTTCAGCGGGGAGGCCGCGGTTTCTGCCATGATGGAGCTGCGAGGAGAAGTATATAAACGAGAGGCTGAAACGCTGCTCATGCCGACGGTCAACAAAATCTGGGAGGTTTTCGCTGTACGGCATCGGCCCTGCTCCTGCTCGGGCTGCCCTGAGGAGCGCGATGTGCTTTCTGGCCCAAATACCGAGGGGGGGGGGAAAGGGGAGGGGAAAAAAAAAGAACCGGGGAAACTTTCACGGGAGGTTTTTATCGTGTGCCCCGCACCGGGCCTGGGCTGCCCTGGACTAGGCAGGGAGGAAACAGGGGCGCCCCGGGGTGTCCGGCCCTGACAGGGCTCCCCCGAGCCCGCCCACGGGAAGGCCCCGACCACGAGCCCGGTGCCTGGCGCGGCCCTTCCCCCCGACCGAGCTCACCCGTCACCCAGCAACCGCCGCGCGCACCCCGTCACCGCCGCTTCCCCTCAGCCGGCCTGGACAAGGCAGACATCACTTCCGCTTCCGCCCGCCATGTTTCCTGAGGGCCTCCCACAACCGGAAGTGGGCCGCGCCGGAAGCGCGCTCGCCGCCATGTGCAGCGGGGGTGGGAGGGAAAAAAAACCCAATGAAGGGCAGGCGCCGTGCCGTCAGCGCCATCTTTACTAAGGGCGCAGCGGGAGATGGAGGCTTCCGCTCGGTGTTTAAAATGGAGGCCGGGCGGCCCCTCCCCCGGGGTCGTGGTGTCGCTGCGGCCCGGGGCCCGAGGAGCGGGGTGGGGGGCTTTTAAAGAGCTGCCTCTACCCAGGCCTGGAGCAGCTGCGGGGGGCGGGGTGTCACCCCCGGACCTCTCCGTCCCCTCCAGGACCAACACACCCACCCCGACCTCAGCCAGACGAAGGGGTTTTCTCAACCCTACAGCTTGCTAAGAAAAACGTTTCCGACTATTGACACTGGTCTAATAGACGATTTTTCACCCGAAGACCCTGGCCTGCCATCGTCCCCGCGCTGACCTCGGCCTCTTGCTCTGGCTGGGCCTGGCCCTTGCCCTTCTCTTGTCTGCGGGAGTGGAGAGCGCCCGGCTGGCGATGTTGCCATCGACTCCCTCGTCGTCACTGGCCTTGTACATAACCGAAGCCAATGGAGGGCTAAGAGCAGTGTATTGTGTATGAATCGTTCAGCCTCCCGGGGCTGGACGTGCTCGGGTACCGGGCTCGCCCGCGCCCTGCACACGCGCTCACCAGCCCTGCGCGTGCAGCCAGCCAGCCCGTCTGCCATTGCCTTGCACTGACAGCTCGTGCCAAGTTGCTCGTCCTCGCTTTCGCGATGCGGTTTCTCCTCCTGTAGGTAGCGTTCCTGGTTCCTCTGCATATAACTTTAACAGTTGATCGTGTTGTTTAAGGCGTCCAGATTCCCCAGTGATCCAAGTAGCTTTAAAAAAAATGTTTCTATTTCCACCTCTTCCGTAAGGAGACACAAGTCTGTGACCCAAGATAGGACCAACCACACGATTACACCGATGCAATAATTGCCACCCTTTCTTTTTATAGACCCCTACATGAGCATCAACCGTGTCTGTCTCTTGCTTCTTAAATTCTTTGAAGCAAGGAGTATGTTCGTGCCCCGTTTGTCCAGTGCCCAGCACAAGAAAGTTCTGGTTTACAACCAAGCTTCATGGGCACCATAGTAATACAAACAATAAATTTAGCATGTTATAAAAAAACCCTAACAAACAACCCAGCAAATCAATCATCAGTTGTTGTCTACATTGGTTTTCATGCAATTAGCAGCCTTTTAGTTCTAGCTATTTCCTGCTAGATTAAAGGCAATAGTTAAGGAACCTGTTTGATGGTTATTTTTATACAAAAATAAAGGAGAATGGTTCATGTGCCAGAAAAGGGAAAAAGGTTTTTTTTGCAACCTAAAGGTCCAGTTTAAACACAGCTTCTGTATGCACACAGTAAAGCAGTGTGGGGGATGAGGAGGTGAAGGATGTCTGCCGCAGTCCTGCAATCAGATCCATGTGAACAAAGTATTACAAAGCCCATGGATTCGGCTGGGGGCCTACTTTAGATACATGTACAATTGCAGTAACACCAGTTAGAGAAGCATGGTTTTTCTTTCATTTCTTTACCTGCCAATGCCCTTCTGTAGACAGTTATAGTGGTGTAAATATGTTTTTTTGCAGGTGTAGTTTGTTTTGCTCTGGTAACCTGCATAAGTTATACCTGCAAAAGCACTTTTGCCAGCATAAATTACATCTACTCTAGGAGGGCTTAAGAGTTTAGCTATGCCAGTGAACTGTATTAGTAAACCGACTCCAGTTTAGACCAGTTTTTATAATTTTGTCAATCAAAAAATAAATCAGGAAGCTAATGTAAACCAATTTGTTTTTCCAATAATTATTTCACTGTGTATCTTTCATAGGATGCTAGGTTGATTAGCTTTGTATTTTTGTCCAGCTAAAAAGAAGATAAATCCCTTCTAGCTGCCATTTCCCCAGTCCACCGGCTATCTAAATGTTAACAACAAACTGCATGTCCTCATTGAAGTCTACGTGCAGGAAGCCTGTTTTGTACTGTTTGTATTTCATTCCACCTTAAATTTCTAGTCTTTCAAGCTCCCATTCTTTCCAGTCTTGCAAGGAAAGCTGAAAGGGCAAACAGTAAGGAAACAATGTAAAATCAGTCACACGTTTGGATTCCTGCATATTATCAGTACTGGTCATAATTTAATCAGAGTCAGCCATTCACAAGAATGACAAGTGCTCAAGTAATTAACTCAGGGACCCAAGACCACAGACAGGCCTTCACATTTTATACAACACAGTAAGAACAATCACAGACTTAATACAAATCAACACAGTTCACAGGGTGTTCATGGAAAGCACGCTCAGTGACTCGAGTTTCCCACTCACAGTTTTAGCAAGAGTCTTGCAATAATTAGTGTTCTTCTTTGTTAAAATTCCAAGTCCTGGAATTATGAATATCTCAGCTTTGATTTAAAAAAAAAAAAAAAAAGTTTCTAGCCCCCCTGTTATAGACTGAAGCTGAAAAACACAACCCACATGTGGCCTAGAGATTCAAAAACTAGAAGACAAAGGAACAAGGTGTTTTTTTCTTTTAAAAAAAGCTACTCATGATTTTTGAACATTTGTGGTTGGGACCTTGTGTTCAGACACAAACACATCCTGGAAGACTCCATCTAGTGGCCAGGCAGTCGCATCACAAGTGACAACTACAGTATTTCACAAATAGCTCCACAATTCCCTTTGTACTCTACGGCAGTGATTCTCAACCTTTTTAGACTGAAGGCTCCCCTCGCTAAGCTCAGGACACCCCTTGGAAAATGCCAGCTCTTGGTTTTACTCATTTTTTGACTACAGAAAAAATAATAGAGCAATTCTTTTGTTTCAATAAACTCAGAAATACGTCAGAATGTTTTTAAACACTGCATTTTTTTTTCAAATCTCTGGGTTTATATCTTGCGAATCATGATTATACACCTAACAGTGCTACCATTTTATAGCACCCTGCAGCACTCTTGATATGATTTCAAGGTACCCCAGGGTGCCATGGCACCCTGGTTGAGAATCGCTGCTCTAAGGAATCATGTACCCAGACCACATTTGAACTGTTTTGGTGGTTTTCTGTGTTTATAGTGGATTTCAGTCTACCAAACTAACTGCTTTCATGAGCTTTAAATTGACTTAACTTAAATATGCTCTGCAGAACTCTGGGCTCTCTCTTCTTGAAATACTTCATATCATCAACACTGAACAGCTCCATTTTAATCCATGACTATCCTGCCAACACAATAAAGCTCCAGGTATATTCCCCTTCAGCAGAAATTGAGCTATTTATATATTCTAAAATATACTTAGAGTCAAGTATTTATTCTCTTGCGTATAGTTACAACTAACAAAATCTTGGAAGCGATTATCTTATGTAGTACCTCATCACTGTGATACTGAAATGTTTCACAGTAAATAGGTATATTTTGTCTCCATTTTACAGGTTAGGATCTTGTACATAAAAAGCAACTCCAGAACTTGCCCCAAAGCATCTAGGAAAACCACCCAGGAGCCAGGATTTGAACCTAGAGTTTCTGTGTCCCATTTCAGTACTCTATCCACTACTAAACCCCCTCTCTTAAATAAGGCATGATAAATCACAGTACAAACATGCCTATTCTCCCTCACCACCAGCAAGCCAGTTTCCCACCCTAATTTTCCTCCTATATCCAACTCCTCTCCAGAACTCATCAGTGTACCTAGCTGTAAAAGGAGGTAGTACTAGTAATAACTGACATGTACCCTTCCTCTCTTTCCAACTCAATCTGCAAGCATGCATTAATTTCCCAAATGTGAACAGAACCCAAATTCTTATATTCTCTTTATGCTACCACTACCAGGCCAGCCAGGATGGTGACACCAGATAATTCATGAGAAAAAAATCATTGTGGTATAATAATGATTTACAGTAATCCCATTATAAATGTAAAAGAGGATTTTCTGGGTAACAGGAATCAAAATCATTTTAATAACCTTTGAATGTAGAGTGTGTAAGGTGGAAAGATGAGCAAATATACCTTCTGCAAGGCTAGCTGGTAGGTTGTTTATTATTAAGAATAGCATATGCTACCCAGCTCAAAATAGCTTCTGTTTCCAGAATGAAAAGGATTTGAGGCAAAAAAGGATTTCCGCAGGCTGTACAGGACTAAATTTTATCTTTAGCTTTATGAATTCAGTACACAGAACTTGAAAATTTTGTGCTGAGCTATTAACACAGATCTCATTCTCATAGCTCCACAGAAATACTTGCACATGAATTATGTTTATACAAAGCTTATATTGGACAATTTCATACATTACAACTTTACAGTCAATACAGACAAATGTAAACTCCTACTTACTTACTGGCTATTTCACCTTTATAGCTATCAGAATCTAAACACCTCTTATTTCAGGTCTAAATGTTGATCAGCCAGAAACCTGGCAAAGAAACAGCACCTTACGAATACATACTCCTTTTTAAAGAGGATAGCATGACATTGGCAGTTTCCAATCTGAACAGGTGGGTGAAAAGTCTGGAAAAGGATTACAATTATTTTAATTTATTATACACCGCACTAGACACTTGGACATGCACACGGGAGAGAAAGTTTAGAATTCATGGGATGAGAATAAGGCAAATTACCTTAGCTCTTAGTCATGTAATGCTAACCATAACGGTAATTATGGCTCAGTCTTACTCTTAATGAGGTCAGGGACATACCCCATTTCACTGACAGCTGAATTAGGCCCCTTGTACCTACAAAGATTACACCTCTGGGTACATTGTTAACTGGATCCCTAAAGCTACTTCCATCATCACACCTCCACATAGGTGACACCTGTCAATAGGTGCATCTCAAAGAAAAGGAAACTATAGAAAATAATAAAAAGATGCATTAAAAAATTTGGAGGCCTGTAGCAGATGGCAGGAAATTGTGACATTTGTCAGGGGACTGAGATGGCTATCGAACAGTTGCACTGTTCAATAAGTTCAGTTGGGACTGAACAGTTGGATGGGGGTGCTAACAGAGTAGGGGTAGCACAACATGCAAGACAGGTCAAGTTTAGGGACTTATAGTGTAGGGAGTGGGAGGACTTGGCAGGAGTAATATGGAATTGTAGACTGGTGCAAAGGATTGCTAGGAGTATCTGCCAAAATGCCATTTTTGGAGCATGGTTGTCTCCAGCAGTCAGTGCAATTTGCTGAAGATGAACGTACTCACCTGGCTGCCATAAAGTAAACTGGGGTTTCCAGTTGAAAACACACAGCCCTGTTTGCTAAACAATAATATTAAAGACGTTTAAAAGTGTAAAAGTAGAAGTTAGTTTTCTCACCCATTTTTCTGACCTAGACAAAACCATCTTCCCCTTCATGTCAAATACAAGTGCTATTGAATGTTATCAGATAGGAGGGCCCTTTAAATTGCTCTGCTAATGACTGAACAATCACATTATACTTATGGTTATTTACTGCCAATCTAAAATTCCCAACATCAAGTATACGAGTAATTAAAAATTAGCCACTGTGGAATCTCTATGAAAACTGTATTTAATATCACATTATAATGACCCACTGGAAAGTACATTAATTCTAATAAGTTGATAACAATGCAAAATAAAACCATCAAGATGTCTCATGTATCTGAAGGTGACTTAGAAGATCTTTTTCATTTCCAAACCTCATTAAGCAATCGGTGCATTTGTGAGGCAAGTCTGCCGAATGCCTAAAATCTAAATGAGTTTTAAGGTCTTCGATCTGCCCCGTCGAATATTCACAGTACTGACACAAATAAATCCCTTCAGATAGATGAGAATTTAAATGCTTGCAGTACTCCAACATACCTGAAAAGCCTTTTCCACATTCATCACAAACATGGGGGTATATTTTGGTGTGTTCAATAGCTACATGCCTGTTGACATTTGTATGCAGCCTACTCCTAAAACCACATACTTGGCATACAAAAAAGTTTTTGCACTTATCAAAGCTAATTTTGTTTATGAGGCTGTACTGTCCACGCTCCTTGTTGTTATAGTTATCACTTAGCTCAATTAACCTACATGCATGCTCATTTACCACATGGCTGTGCAAGTCTTCTGGATCATTGGTTTCATGTTCACAAAACTGACACAGATACTGTTCATCACAGCTGTGTTCCTGGAAGTGCAGATACAGCTCGCTGCTTGAAGAGAATTGCACGTCACACTGCTCGCACCAATAAAGGTGATCATTGAAATGCGTATCTGCTATGTGCTGACTGAGGTTCTCAAATATCACTGTTTTGTAGTCACAGTATTTACATATGTAGGGGTCTTCCTCATGTATTTTGACATGCTCAATCAGCAGCACTTTGCTAGAGAAACTCTCTTTACATACTCTACAAACATTTGTGTCTGTGCATGTCTTGTGTTTCAGAATCATATGCTGTTTTAAATCAGAAAAATACTTGCTGTTAAACTCACACAGCTCACACTTGTACAGGCCACTGCTGTTGGCTCGTAATAAAGGCCACTTCTGTTGAGCAGTGATATTCAAAGCCTGGTTCTTCTCAAACAGTTTGCAGCTTTCAACAGGTATTTCCTCAATGTCTTCGGCTTCTAGCTTTTCAGGTGAAATGGTTTGTGTTTCTATATCATGAACTTCTATGGCATTAACTTCTGTAGTAGAAATTTCTACTGTTTGAATATCAAGGGGTTTCTCCTCTTCAGTTGGGCTGTCACTGAATATAGGAGACTCGCACATATCTTTACAGATTCCATTAGCAGCTTTTTCTACAAGAAGAGAAGAAACAATTTACAGATTAAAAAGACCATGAGCTATTGCTGGGTTGGTCCATTGGTTTTCAGCCCTTTGTAGCAATTCACAAATACAAATAAAGTATTATTTTCCTCTAGCCCTGAAAGTTTAATAGGGATATCAGATAAATTAAACACTATTAAGATGTACCTCAGTTTATCTGTCTATAGGTTCAACACTTCTATTATTGCAATCATTGCAGAAACAAAAAAAGCTAGTTGCATTGAAAGCCAAATACACCCCCAGCTTTCCAATAAGCTTTCCAATGCCCACGACATGCAGAGTTTTTGTAAATGCACTTTTATATTTACCTTTCTTCCTTGAATCTATAAAATGCAACCCCATGATATTTGACTGGGTCCCGCTCCACTGCGATGTCCCAGCATGTACTGGGCTGCCATCATCATCCGTATCATGGTTCTGTGCTGGACCATGGTATCTTCCTATGAGGATATAGTAAGTTCTTTTCAGTATTCAACTTCAACTTCCCTACCAACATGTCTTTAAAATAACTAGAGTCACATTGGTTACACAACCAAAACAGACTTCATTTACTTAATGACAGGAGGCCTAGTATGTGGTGCTTCATCATGACGTGAGGCTGCTCAAGCCAAGACTGAGCACGCTGTTCTACAACCTAGCAGTCCCTGTAAACTTGCTCCCATGTGCTTAGGAGAGGGCAGCAGCAATTAGCTCTGTCTGAATCCTGATCCCAAGTCATATGATATTTCTTTGCTAGCCCTCAGGAAAAGATCAGTCTTCAGTATTCAAAACTGAATACAAGTGTGCCCACTGCTAATAATATCCAGTAATAAAACAGAGCATTATTCTCTAGGTTTGAAAATGAAGTATTTTAATTGATCAATACAATTAAAAAAAAGAAAATCAGTCAATTTTCTTGCCAATGATGTATAACCTGTATTTGTTTCATAGCTGTTAACCTTCAAAATAAAGGTGGCACAAGTTTTTGCCACTTAATAATAGCAGCAGACCTAGGCTCCCCATAAAAACGAAAAGTTAATAATCCTTTAATAGGGCAAATTCTGTTATCCAAGTTAAAAAAAAATCCTAAAAGCAGCTGGTTCCCATATATGATTGTGGTTTCCCTGTCTTCTGATATAAACCACACTGTTTTTTTCTATACATGCTTCCACTAAATCTCTCTTAACTGAGCTTCTAGTTATTTATTCTACAATTCCATAATCCTCTTCTTTGTATATGAATTATGGATGAAAACCTATACCAGAGACAACCACAATACAATGATTCTCTGGAAATAAAGCCAAACTGAAGTCAACCAACAGATTCAAAAGGTTTCCCTCAATTTAGAAACAAATATTAATAGCAGACCAGCTGGCTACGTTGAAATATCTCTAAAAAAAGTCCTTAGAGGAAACTTTAGCTTTTCTAATTTTGAAGTAGAACAGATATTCCGTAAGTTTCCAAATGTACGATCCTCCCCCCTTTATCAATTCCTTAATTAGAATGTTCCAATTAAACTTGTGGAGTTTCACAGTTAATCTTATTAAGAGAAAAACATGTAGTAAAACTTTTCACATTCGTGCTCTCCCATGCTTCAAGGATTACGTTTAGCAGTACACTCCCATTAAAAAAAGCTTTTTGTTCTCTGGAAGTCTAAATAAAACAATTTAAGGAAGCATCTGACAAAGCACCCTGTTTGATCTGAATCCTTGACTTGTTTGCATCATTTTGATACTATTTAACCAACATTTTAAAATGCTGATGTCTGCTGTTGTAAATTTTGTGAACTCTTGGGCCCTCTACCATTTTTGTGTTTTATATTAAAATGACTTAATAACCTTGCAGACTGTTAAATGCACACATCGATGGGCTAACACATGAACTGCATTGCATCACTCCTTTCCCGGGCAGAGTTTTGATAGTCTTACGTTAAGTGTTAACACTGTAATCTTACCTCTGTTTTCAGAAAATTTTATGTCTGGCTGCTTCATAGAACAGACACTGTAACAGTGATCAGAAAAAATCCCACTGTTGTCTATGTATTTATTTACACCTGAAGAATCTAGACAGAAAAAGCAAAAAGTATTCAGATCAACCAGCTGAACTACCAACATACATACTTTTAAAACAATACAAAGGCTACCTCTGTGGTCACAGTTGTCTCATGGGAATTATCAGCACCTGTTAAAGACTGGATGGCCCATGATTTTGAAATAGATGGCATTGAAATCATGGTTTCCATCTTCAAACAGCTGCCCTGATATTAAAGGGAGAGTTTTCAAACACACTCAGTGTTAGTCCAACAACCACTGAAGGCAGTAGGAAGGAAACTATTGAGCACAGTAGATGCTGAACTGCAATCTCTCTATGTGCCTTTGTACAGATGGGGAAATCAAGATTGTGGCATGGGACAAGTTGCTTAAAGCGAGCAGGGAACAGCAATCAGCCTTTAGATATGCCAGTGGCCTCAAATGGCTCAACACCAAAGGGCCGCTTACTGAGTTTCGGAAAGCCATCGAGGGCCACACGACAGGCAGCCAAGGGCAGATTCATATTAATTTTCCAAATTATTTAGAGGCCCCACGGGCCGCATTTTGTCCACCCCTGCTCAACACCAGGGTACGAGAGCGGAGACTGTAAGTTCAGACGGAGGCATGTTAACACGCCTCTGAGCTCGTAAGACTTTCACAAGACTCATCCGTTCATTTTCCAGAAAGCAGCGGTCTATTTCTGAAGACGAGCCCCATGCACTGAAACCTGAACGCAGTTCAAGCTCCAGACTGACCTGAGTACCGTGACGGGTGCAAAGTCTTTCTTTTCCTCTTTTTCGGGTGTTCGTTCATTTTGCTTCTGTCTAAATCCATTACAACCCGTGAAAAGCAACAGCATCCAAGAAGTGGTAAAACGCCGCGTTCGTAGCCTAAAGATCAATAGTTAGTCAGTCTTTCAGCCAGGTACAGCAGTGGTTGCTAAACACGTAAATCCCTCGCCGGTCTATGCCGTGGCGCTGCACATACGTGATATGATACCAAATAGGTTTCAAAAACCACCGCACCGCACCGCACCGCACCGCACGGGGCGCTTCTGCAGCTCCCCCGCCCTGCCCCGGCTGGGCGCGAGCG
>NW_005841874.1:4229474-4293300 GCF_000455745.1 Alligator sinensis
GGGCGCGGGCGGCCCCTGGCGGCAGCACCGCGGAGCTTCCTCGGGCGGCGCGTCGCCATGGCAACCCCGTCACTAGGGGAGCCACCCTGCCCCGGGAACGCCCCATTGCCATAGCAACCGCGAAAGCAGAGCATCCTAGCAACCACCCTAGAGCACCATGGCAACCGCCCCACCACCAGGGGGATGCCCCCCCACAGGTAAGGATGCTCCCCTGGCTGCGTCCCTGGGGCTGAGTTCTCACCCCGATGGGCTAAAGCCCCGCGCGGGGCACCCAGGGGTGCCGCCTCTCACCACATCGCATGGGGGATGAGCTTTGGTTGAGTCCAAGCCACCTGGGACAAAGGAAGCGAGGGTTTCACGAGAAAGGGAGGAGGTGGCGGTTCTTCCCGCTGCAATCCTGACATTTCCTCCTTTTTCAAGTGTTCGAAAAACACCGCCCCCAAACACAAACAAGAAACCAACATCATAAAAATGAGGATAAAACATTCCAGGTTTGAAAACACTATTTCTTTTCCCTGCTCTATTTTCCCCTCTCTCCCTTTGCTTTTCCATTATGCTCCTTGGACAGCAGAAGAAAAGGCAACAAGGATTTTTTTTTATTCATTTATTTTACTGAAAAGCAGCACGTTTCAATAGGCACATCTTTCCCACGGGGGGAGAAAAGACCATTTCTCTCCCCCTCCCTTGCACGCGCACACACACGCACACTTACAAATACATTGTCTGACCTCCCACCTCGCACAAACCACAGAATTGCACCAACGTAACGCCCACATCCCGGTAACTTCTAGGTAAACCAGAGAGACCCCGCTTTGATTTACAACCTTTGGGTAACAGGATTCATCACACGCCTAGATTTGCCCCTGCCGCCCCTAAATATAAATAGCTCCCTACTCTGCATTTCGACTCTGATTTTGTTCCGCTTTTGTTTCCAGTCCTTGGATCTCATTACATTGTCTTGGAAAGCACAAATCTAGCAGCATGGAGGACACCGTGCAGGGTATGTACTTTGTGTTAGGTTGAGCATTGCTTGTGGTTTAATCACTCCAATATTAGCAGCCTTGTTAAGGAACAGTATGGAAATGAATGGAGTTACCTTATTCTAGGACCCAAAGATTGGGCCTGTGAGATTAGACAATCAGATGTGTGTAGACTTGACTGAACTGGACAAGAGAATTGGGTAGGAGCAGCTTGTCTGATCTTGATTTTGATGAGGTGTATAGGCCCCACTGAAACAATGATCCCTAGATTGTGTTGTCGTCATCGCACGGTAAAGGCTGTCAGTTTTTGCACTGGATTTGAACTAATGCCAGGCTAAGAGCTCCATATTAAATCTTACTTCTCTGAGCTATACAGTACCTTTAAGCAAGGTCTTTTAAAGCAACACCATGTTATGGGACACCTGATTAGTAACTGCCAAAGTAAAAGCTTGCCTTGCAATATGATAAATAAAAAGTGAACATATCTGGAACTAGTTGTGCACATGAAAAAAAAATCTACACCTGCACTGCATAAAGATCAAAAGAAAAAATAAGTAGGATTATTCTTCTGTAGTAAAAAAAAAATAGCCAGTTCCAGAGTATGAAAAAAAATACATATCTTAGGTAAGTCTCATTATAGCAAATATCAATTATGAAAGTGCGGGTTAGCTGATTCTACCATTTATCCCGTGTCATCTGTTTGTTGGGCGCACACCCTAGCAGAGGCCTGCAGTATGGAAACAATCTACTGGGAAAGAAATGGCAGCAATAGAAACAAAAATTGCAATCTTTTTACTGCTAAACTAGGCCCAAGAATGAAGTGTGCTGGCTTGAGGAGGTTGGTTGCAAGATGCATTTATTCACAAAGCACCCACCGGAACATCTGATGGGATTCAAATCTGCCCTCCTCCAGCAGAACGCTATAAGAGATTAATTCTAGTTTTGTTACCAAGAGTCATGATAGCTCAAGGGAGGTGCAGCAGGAAGATCTGTTTTGATGTGCCGTCATGGCAATTGCATAAGAACATAAAAACGTAAGTGCCATATTAAATCAGACCAATGGTCCATCTAGCCAAGTATCCTGTGTCCAACAGTGGCAGAAGTGGATGCTATGCAGGGAGTGCACTGAGCCAGATATCTCTATAGTGATCTATTCCCTATTCAGTGCCCTCCCTGGCACCCAACGTTAATTTGTTTAGAGGTGGCAAACATCTCCAATTATTCTGTTCAATAGCCATTGTGTTCAAGAGCTGAGAGAAAAGGAGGAAGAAAAGAAAGATCCTTTGGAGCAAGGAAAGGCACTATACAGTAGCAGCCTTCCTAGTATGTGAGTCTACTGAACAGAAGTGTACAGCACTGAAACTAGATAGATGTAGTACTCAATTCATCATGTGCAACTCAGGATAATTTTTTTACACTATGCCATGTCACCAAAGCTTAGCATTGATCTTGCTTAGCATTTTGTGACAGGTGGCTGCTGCCTGTTTATGAAAAGATCTCACATTGCATGTGTGTGTTGGGGTGGGAGCATGGACTGGAACAAGAGTGTGAGAGCAGAAATAACAGTACAAAAAAATAAAATAAAAGTCAGACAGACTGCAACAGACCAAGCCCTCTTATAATTCCAGGTTTGGCTGCAACACATTTTCTCCTTGATTTCCTGCCACCAAGAAATATTTTTTATCTAGTCCCAACTGTTTGTTTGATCATCTCCTGCTCCAGTTTGGCAATGTAAAACATTTTCGTATGCACCTGAATGGCAGATTTGTCTAGTCAATAGGTTGCACCACCAGAGCTGAGATACTGTGGGAAAAAAGAAGCATTAGAGATACCCCAAATGGGTTGATTATGAATGTATAGCACACACATTCTGGTTTAATTATCAAGAATGAATGAGGGTCCCACCCAGCACTGAGTGAACAAGAAGCATATATTATGAGTCCTTGAAAGCAAAACAGTGTGTGTCAAACATTTTACACCATTGAGGCCAATGAGAATTTTGACACTGACTTCTTTGGATATGAGATCAGTTCCAAAGACTAGGCAACACCTAAAGATTTACAGAAGGTAAGATAACAAATCATGGCAGCAAAAACAGCATAAGAGGAGAATCAGACCAAGAGACAGAATAAAATACTCAATCTCAGTCCATTAATAACCTTAAAATCTACTTTCTGACTTTGAGAAAGTCTCTCAAACTTCAATGAGCCCAGACAACATCGGATCCTCATCCCAAACCACTGTGGCTTGGCTATAGGTAAGGTGCTGTAGTAGCTGGAACTAATTCTAGTGGAAATAACATGCCTATGTAGTTTCAAAGTACGAAACCTTCACTTTCCTTGGGCACATATCAACAGAAGTCATATCTTCTGGAATACACACGTAAAAGCGCAAGGCATGTGCCTATTTTAGAAGCACAAAACTAACCAAAGATGTCGGGCTCTGTTCAATTTTTGTGCCAGATGTAATCATTTTGCATATACTTTGGTCACTTCTAGTGCACATTGACTGTTATTAAACCAGCTCAAGAACTAGAGAGCTGCAAATGGGTCCTGTGCAGCTGTTTCTCCCTCCCCTGGGGGATAAATAATTTTTGGAGCCCACTAAAAGGTTCGTGTTATGTACTTTTGCCCATCTATTGTTGTGAAAAAGTCTTTTGGGAACATACCAGTTCTTCACTCGAATGGAGAGTACACAGGGTTAAGCAATAAGGCTGCAAGAGTCAGATTTGGGAAGATCTGGAGAGATGGATGGAGAAGAGAGGGATAGGAAGGAAGCAGAATGGGCGGAATGAGCCATGGATGACATCCTGGAGTTGAATGGCAGAGTCCAAGAAGAAGGAGCCTAGGAGGAGGTTATGGAGCAAGCTAAAGGAGTCAAAGCAAAATCATGGAGCAGACCATAAACATGTGGGAAAAGGACATGGAGCTGGCCAAAAGAGTACAGAGAGATGGAGTACACAGAAACCGGGGAGGGGATATTGTCACTGTAGCAGGCTCACTTTTCAGAGCTTGGGTTGAGTCCCAGGTTTGAGATCCTGCTGTTTTGATTGGTGGAGCCCATCCACCAATCAGGAGGCAGCAGGAGAAATAAAGTCACACCCCTTTCCTTTCGTGGCAGGGAAGAGCTCTCCTGGACCTGATTGAAGACTGCAAACTGTCAAGTCTGGAAGACTTGAGGGGCGGAGCCTAGAGCATATAAAAGGAGCTGCGTGCCCAGCATGAGGGGAGATGCTGCCAGGGACTCAAGAAGAGTGGAGCCAAGAAAAGCTGGGGAGCTTTCCCCCAGCGGGCACTAGGCCAAGGACTCCTGAAGCTGCCACAGGAAGAGCAGCTTTGGCAGCGGTGTGAGACTGCTCAGGCTGTTGACGGTGCACAGGGACAGTGTGCAGAGACCTGTCCCTGGGAGTCATGTGAGACTGTTCGGGCCCATCACGGTGTGTGGTTCGGTGCACGGAGCTTAGGCTTTGGGAGCCACAAGCGGCGGCTTGAGCCTGCAACCCCGGCAGGGCCAGCAAGCCACACAGTGCACGGGGCAAAGGCCTTGGGGCTACAGTGAGGCGGCTCAAGCCCAACCTCCCGGCAAGCGGCCAGGTCCCACGGTGCGTAGAGCAGCGTATGGACCCGAGCCTTGGGAGCAGCAGAGGCTGCTTGGGTTAGCCACCTGACGTGAGGACGGCTGGCCAGAGCCTGAAGGGCCTGGCCTGTGCTAAGAGAGCCCTCAGTGCCGAGCCAGGGCATGGGGAAACGGTAGTGCTGCAGCGTGAGGCCTAGCACCCAGGAGCCAGCAGTGGTGGTGCAGCGGCTAAGAGGAGCTGAGCCCTCGGTGCCCAGAGCAGGGTACAGAGTGGGAAGGAGCCCAGCAGTGCAGGAGAGGCCTGGAGAGGCGCTCCAGCAGAGGAGACCCCATAGAGCTGCGCCCTGACCACTGCCACCTGAGGGAGTATGAATCATTGGGCTCTTGGGTCCCACCAGGGAAAGACGTTTGGGGCGGGCAAACCCAGAGAAGGGGCGGGGTGAGCAGCCCCACACCTAACCAAGGCCCTAAGAGGAGGGGCCCTTGGTGCTTCCTGCACACTGCACCCCCCCCAAAGGGACCCCATTGGAAAGAGGGCTATCCCTTGCATGGGTCAGGGACTATATTAAGGAATAGATGATATTAAGATTATTCATGTTTGTGCTTTATATTTTGTAATTGAAATGTTGTATTGTGATGTTGTAAATAGTGTTATTTACAGTTTGACCTTGGTTAGTGGTTAGTGTTCACTGTAAATATATGTATACGATATTTAGTTTTATGTTTATGTATTATAACTTAATAAATTGTATATAGTTAAGAAGGTTGGGGCTTGGGCTAACTCTATAAAGGAAAGAGGGATCTGCTTGAAATTCTGGCATCCCTCTCACAGCACCCCCTCCTGCCTGCCCATCCTATTCAACTGCGAATAGGGCACACTCTTGGGTGTACCCACGTTACATCACTATAAGAGCCACACAAGGTCTACAGGACCTTGGAACATGTCTCCTGACATCCCTTCTCCATACCCACTTAATGTGTCCTCTTAGTGCCCACTGAACAGGGGAGGATGGGACATATTCACTGGATATGGGAATCGGACCCAGACTGACATTGAAGCAAGGCACATATTGCTTGGATATTCCCAAGTGGAATTTTTAAAGATTCAGTTAATAGAAATAGGTCCTGCATATCTCCCCACCTGAGCATACCAAAAAATCATCTTGTTAATTTGATCCCAATGCATGCCACAACATCTCTGCCCAGTCATTTTGGGCAGATTTCTGTGTAATAATAAGGCAAACAGATGCTTTATAGACCACAACCAGATTATTTCAGGATGGCTTCACCACCCAGTGTCTTTTGCTGTAAACACTTTACTACTTTGACCCAAAGTTATGCTTTGCGGATAGGGAGCATTTTAGTTTGTCATATACTGAGCTTAGCTCGTAGATATTCTCATCTTAAAAACGCATAGAAACACCACAGCAAAATCAGAGAGTTCATCCTGTTTTTCACACTTTCAAGGCTTATGACCCCATTGTAGTTTACCTGTGCCAAGGGCTTATCTCTATTTTGCACATATTCTGTTTGGTTCCTGTTCAGCTCTTAAAACAATAAAGCTCTTAACAGTATGGCTGTATAGATGTGACATTTAACTTCTGGTAAGACATTGGGCAGTATGCTATTTGGTTAATCGCCATTACAGGGTCACTGACCTAGGCGAAGGCCAGATTATAACCAAAATAAAATTTACTCTAGTCCGATAGGGAATATCTGTAGTAAAAAATATCAAAATATGGGAAATAACTCTTACCCCAAAAGCCTAAAAGGAGAGACAACTTCATCCATTGGCCATCACTGAAGTTAGTACTCTATTCCTGGCACAATCTGGATTCAAGTCAGAACATGTAACTGAACATAGGAGCAGTGATGGACGAAATCCACCTAACCGGTTCTTTAAAGTCAATGGGAACATCACTTGACTTGAATGAAGATAGTATTTTCTCCCTACAAGAACATCAAAACCAACCTCTGTGGCTTTTGTATATTAGGGCTAAGGCCAGTTAATTGTGCAGATTTGTGTTTTAAACATTCTTTTTACTTGCTTGTAGAAATCTCCTCTGAGATGCTCTTTTCTTTACAGCTTCTGTCTGATAGAAAAAAAATCTCAAAAATTGCTTCATTTCCCCCCATTTTTCTGCAAGCCTGTATGTCTTATTTTGAAACATTAACACTTTAAAAAGTGTTGCAATAGAACAAAAACACACACAATAACTTCTATCCACTGTTGAACATTGATAGAACAACATTAATAGCAAAAACATGCTCTGGGAACATAAGAATGCTGGAAAGCTGGATGGCTCAATCAACTAGTAGCAGACTATAGACAATTATGTTTTGAACTACAGCATTATACTAGAATGATGGCTATTATTATAAATACTAAAAAGTCACATTTGGAGGGTTTTCAAATGTCTTGGCTTTCTCCTAGTGAATAAACCATAGGAATAGCACAGGCTTACAGTTCCTGAATTTTTAGAAGGCTTTTTCTCATCCAATAGCAACATCACTATATTTGGTAGATTGCAGCAGAAATCATAATGATCCTTTCCATTTTCAGAATAGCCACTTAATTTAAAAGAAAAAACAAAAAACCCTAAACTACAAAAACAGAGAACAAAAACTTGGTGTTTAGTTTTGGAATGATAAAAATACCCATGTAGCTCATAAAAATATGGACTGCCTCAATTTTCCTTCCAGCTTTAAATAGGAATCCGCTATCAAACATTTTGATTGGAAAACTTTTCAGACAAATTAATACATTTCCATAGATGGTTAGGGAAGAGAGATACAGTTCGGTTAACTACACCAGAGAACATGCAGGTTTCTGAGGACTAAGTTGACCGTCAGTAACTTTGGTTTGTGCACACCTCATTAGTACTGGATCCACCTCCACTGAAATCAGTGAAAAGCCTCAGCAGGAACGGGATCAGGCACTGAGGATGCAAGCAGAAATAATTAGTACAGAGGTTATACTATTAGAAGTGAACAAGCTTCTTTTCCTTAGAGTATTAACTTGCTTCTTGTCCACACACATTAGTAACCAAAACCAATCTGAATTTGTCTTGGACTCTTTAAATGGCTAGTTGAGTAAGCTAATGCTGATGGCATTAGCATCACCTTATGATACATGTGAATGACTGAGCAGGTAAAGCTTCTTTTATCCCTATATCAAACAAATTGAACCCATTCAGTATATGTCAAATATTTAAGCTATCCACAAACGCCTTAAAGGTCTGAGAAACTGGGGTAGGAGACAAACACACTGTTTACATGAAGACAAAAGTTTCAGTTACCCAGAGGTAGTAATAAGCTGTGAACACTAGAGGGTGCACGAAGTACGATGAGCTTACAGCTCAGGGTACAAAGCGTATTCCTTTGCTTGTACTCTTCTGTGAACACCATGGATGGACACATTTTGCTTAATTTGTGTGACTGCAGTGGCAGCCAAAAGATTATTTTATTTTGTTTATAAGGAGCAAATAAATAGTTAAGACACACATTACAGAAAAAAACCATGCGCCAACTACAACTACTAAACATTTTCCACTGAGATGCTTATGAACAGTAATTGAACCATTGGATCCATATAATAAGGTTAACACTAGCCAGCTATAAATGGAAAATGCTTATATACCACTGCATTTTGTATTCCAGTAGTGCCTAGAGACCACAACCAAAATAGACCTCTGTGCTAGACACCAGATAAAAATATTTTGTGTGTTTCTGTTTTAAAGCTTTATTACCTGTCTGAAAAAGGAGGACGTCTCTCTGGAAGGCATTTTTCTTTAATTTTTTGACCCCTGAAGATGCAATGATATTTCTTCCCTGTAAGGAAAGGAGTGTGACAGTGTCAAAAGTAAAATCCTCACTCGGGACCGGGTTGAGTTTTTGCATTCCTCTTCTTTTCAGCTATTGTGCATTGTTTCTCTAAGAAGAATAAACCAACTGCCTTCTTTTACCCCAGTGGTGGCTGCCTGTGGGTTAGATGAAACATATTTTAGTTGCATGATAGGCAAGTAAAATGAATGGTGTATTTTTTAAAACGGGTAATATGAAGGATCACAGACCATCTACATAAGGTTGCTATGCTGCATCCTGGGCAATTCTGTAGAGAAGTAAGCCTTTCCCCACTTGTGCAGATCCAGAAAACCGAGGTGGCTTGGGAGCAGGCCTGAATATGTTGAGCTATTATAGACATACCCCTATGCAATTTTGATAGTGGGCTCATCTACGTGTCGCTTTATGGTGACATTGCTATGGCGCCATGCTTCCTACAGGAAATACTAAAGCACAACACAGTACGGGCAATTACTGTGCCATATGGGCAACGGACACTTAGATTTCCAAGCTATGTTGCCGTAGCGGTGCACTGTATCTGGAGAGCATGCTCCTACTACAACGTAGCTGGCGATCATGTGTAGACCGTGTCATTGCTACATCGCTGTAGCACACTGTATGGCAACGTGTCCACGAGCCCAGTTGCCATTAATTTGAATAAGGATTGGGTAGCCAAATCCCTTATGTAGTTTTAAGAGTTTCAGCCTTATAGCTAACTTACACCATGCTGCTTTCACTGTGAAGCTAGTGGGATTTTACTCCACCGGCAACAGCAGTGTGGTACACAGAGAGGGACCCTCAAGGTTTGCAGATTCTCTAGGTACATCCAAGTTCTACATGAGGTCCCTGAGCTGCAAGCCGAGGGGAAGCTCATCTCGACGGCTACATTGAAGTTGTTATGGGATAGTATATGCATTATTGAAAAAACAAAACGAAACAAAAATTGCAGAAGTAACTAGAGGGACAACATGAGCTGCCTGGACAACTTCCCCTCTCAAGTTTCAGCAAGAATAAATATTTATACGAAACACTAGCATCAAGTTATAGGGCCAGATGAGTCACTGGTTTTTTGTTCACTTGGTTATCATCTGGCCAGAATAAACATCTTACCTAGATGTTGCGCTTGGATTATCAGGTCTTCATATTCAGCAGGTTTAAAAATTTCCTTAAAAAGCCTCCCCCAACATCATGATACGAGCAATACTTCCACGAGTGCCGTAACAACTAAAAAAAACCAAAATAAAACAAACCCAACTCCCCCCTCCCCCCCCACCTTAAAACTATCTGAAAAGCTTTATTCTGCCTAAGATTTATGCATATTCTGCACAGGTGTCTTATGTCCCTCAACTCAACACCCTATTAAAAGCTTGCACACAGATCAGGCTGTGATCTTGTCCTCCCCCTATCTCTACCATTTTTGGAAAAATCCTGGATAAGCCTCCCTTTGAAATATAAAGTAAAAAGCCTACATCCCTGATTTGCGCTTTTCTTCTCCTCAGAACCACCTCTTGGATTAGATATCAAAATTTTTTATCAAAATACAACTAACAGACATTTGATTCAAAAACCTCACATGCTCTAACGGTTTGGTTGAAATACTTCCAGTTTGAGTAAGGGTTTGGTTTTATCCATGACTGAAGATTCATAGATCGTCAGGGGCTGGAAGGGACCTTGCAGATCATCGGGTCCAGCCCCACCTCACTCTAGGCAGGAAGACAACTGGGGTTAGGTGACCCCAGAGAGGCGACTGTCCAGTCTGCTCTTGAAAACCTCCAGGGTAGGCGATTGCACCACCTCTGGAGGAAGTTTATTCCTGTCTGGACACCCTGACTGTGAAGGAGTTTTTCCTGGTATTAAGCCTGAAGTGGTCTTCCAGGAGTTTGTATCCATTGGTCCTGGTCTTCCCCCAGGATGCCCTAGTGAACAGCTGTTCACCGAGCTCCTGATGCACTCCTCTATCAAGGTAAGCTACTATCAAGTCCCCTCTCAACCTTCTCTTCTTTAGGCTAGAGGCCCAGGTCCCTCAGCCTTTCCTTGTATGGCTTGCCTTGCAAGTCTCTGAACATATGGGTGGCTCTTTTCTGGACCCTCTCAAATTTTTCCACGTCCTTATTGAAGTGAAGATAAAATGCTCAAGGTAGAAATGATGTAATTCAAGGCTTACTTCTGTGAAGATTTAAATCATACATAAATGAAAATAATGTGTTAGCTAGCGATGCAGAAGCAATAACCTACAAAAAGATGCAATTAAAAAAAATCTTTTTACAATTGGAATGGATATGCACACACTTTGTACCTCCTTTCACTCCACACTTTGGAAAAGAGCTGAAACACTTAAAATATGTCCTGCTACAGCTGTAGCAATCCCTTAAAGTTAACAACTCTTGCATAATTCACACATTTCCGAAAGCAGAAGTGTACCAACCATATTATTTTAATTTACTTTTTAGTATATACATTAACACTCAAAAGTATGATGAAAGACAAATAAAAGTATTTTAATAAACAGCATGATGTGATACAGACCACAAAGTTAAATAAAAAGTAGACTTTTTACAATTGCTGATGAACATGAACTACAGTAAGTGCAGTCACAGGCCAAACTTTTCTTGCTATTGAGTAGCACAGCAAAAGGGAAAAAGGTGTACAATTGATTCAAATGATACTGCAAGACTATACTCAGTATGACAACACATGCATCTTGCTGTGTCTTAATACTTTTTTGGCCCATTCTTACAAAAAAAAATGTCTTGTCTATGTTTAGATTAATGTATTATATACCACAGGACCTTTATCCATAGAATGACCTAAAAACTAAATTACAGGGCAATATTTTTCTCTCTAGTTGAGTCATTTCAAAAGAAAAAAAAAATCTTGTCTTCATTTTAAAGGTTTTCAAGTCAATATTTATGGGCATTAAAATTCTCCTCATGCAGGCATACACCTTCTATTAACTTTAAAGGGAATAACATGCAGGCACCAAGAGGAGAATATGCCCCCTGGGCTCTATTCATCCAAAATGTTTGCAATTGTGGGTACCAGTTATGAGGACAACATGAAAACAGGTCTTCAGAAATCCAAGTATAAGAACCTGGGAAATCCGATTGTGACCAGGTACTCCATCTCTTCCAAAGACAGAAACTTGGACTCCTTTCCTCTGCTGATGGTCACATACAGATTATACATCTCAAATGCAGTTAAAAGTCATGCGCCAATATTCAGTTATCACTAGTGGAGAAGATGCTATTCACAGATTAATATAAATTGAAATGTGGCAAGAAATGACAAATGTGTGACACAATCGCCTTAAGGCAGAAAGAGAGAATCAAACCTCTCCTGTTACAAATGAAACGTTAAGACAATTT
Source organism: Alligator sinensis (assembly GCF_000455745.1). NCBI lineage: Eukaryota > Metazoa > Chordata > Crocodylia > Alligatoridae > Alligator > Alligator sinensis. The sequence goes on from NW_005841874.1 coordinate 4,241,239, forward strand.
TGGCCAGTCAGGGACAGTTGATTATCTCAGGGAACTCAGGACTCCTAAGAAAACACTGGAGATGGATTAAATGTATTAAAAAGTTTAATTAAGAAAACAAAGTGAGAATACGCAACTGTGAAGAGCCAGGTTTTGGTCCTCTTGACCGAGGCAGCCACATAGAAATGCTGAAAGATAAGCTGTTAGTTCTCCACAGCCTGAGCTATGTAAGAAAACTGGCCAGCTGGGAAGACCATGAACCGGCGAACTTCAGGAGCAGATGAGATTCTTAGGTAGTCTAAGTCTATATAGCTCTACTGAACTATGTTTGTATCACAAAGGATCTGGACCATATTGTTTAATGGGATGCATCCATAAGCCATCAATATAGGGTGTTTTCCTTTCTTCTGCCTGATGAATGCCACATTATAGTGAAAATAAGGACACTTAACATATACAAAGTGTTTTAAAGTTTGTTTCAGCATCAGGTTTTATAATCATTGGCACAAATAGCTGTTACATATTCTAGAAATGTATGAACTGTCCCTAGTAATGCTTTCCCAGAAATTCCTCTGATTTTGCTCACCTCTTAGAACAATGATTTAGATTCACAGAGTGTGAGGGTTGGAAGGGACCTCAGGAGGTCACATCTAGTCCAACCCCCTGCTCAAACAGGACCATTCCCCACTAGATCATCCCAGACAAAGCTTTGTCTAGCCTACCTGTAAAAACTTCCAAGGATGGAGAGTCTACCACCTCTCTGGATAACCTGTTCCAGTGCTTCCCTACCCTCCTAGTAAGAAAGATTTTTCTAATATCCAACCTAAACTTCCCTTGCTGCAACTTCAGACCATTGCTCCTTGTTCCGTCATCTGCCCCCACTGAGAACAGTCTAGCTCAAGGGTGGGCAAAATGGTGGAGATGGCTAGCTGGTAGACTATTTCCCAGCAGCCCCTGCCCACATCGCTGCAGGCGGTTTCCATACAGACCCCAGCAGCGGTGGCGCCGTGACAGTGCAGGGGGCCAGGGTTTCCAAAGAGACTAGCCCCAGCAGTGCTGACAAGGCGTGTGGCTGGGCAGGGAGCTGCTCTGGGGCTGGGATCTTGCAGTGATGGCAGCGTGGTCCAGAGCCGGGGCAGAGACATGATCCATTGCTTGCATTGCCCTGCCCAGGACGTGTAGGTAGTGGATTGCGGCTCTGCACCATGCTGTCACTGCCGCAAGATCCCAGCCATGGATCAGCTCCCCGCCCAGCCACGCGCCCTGCCAGCACTGCTGGGGCTGGTCTCCATGGAAACACTGTTCCCGCACTGTCATGGTACTGCTGCTGGTGGAGTTTCCACAGAAACCAGCCACAGCGACACCAGAGGCTGCTGGGAAATGGAATCCGCCAGAGGCCCGATCTGACCCACAGGCTGGCCTGCCCCTGGTCTAGTGCCATCCTCCTTGGAGCTACCCTTCAGGTAGTTGAAGGCTGTTATGAAATCCCCTCTCAGCCTTCTCTTCTCTTCTTCAAACTAAATAAGCCCAGGTCCCTCAGCCTCTCTTCGTAAGTCATGTCCCCCAGCCCCTGAACCATTTTTGTTGCCCTCCGCTGGACTCTCTCCAATTTGTCCACATCCTTTCTGTAGTGGGGAGCCCAAATCTGGACAATACTCCAGATGTGGCCTCATGAGTGCTGAAGAGAGAGGAAAAATCACTTCCCTCAATCTGCTGGCAACACTCCTACTCATGAAGCCCAGGATGCTGTTAGCTTTCTTCGCAGCAAGGGCACATTACTGGCATATCCATCTGATTGTCCACTGTCACCCCCAAGGCCTTTTCTGCAGAGTTGCTGCCCAGCCGGTCACCCCCTCTGTACTGGTGCATGGGACTGCTCTGTCTAAGGGCAGGACTCTGCACTTGTCCTTGCTGAAACTCATGAGATTTCTTTTGGCTCAATCCTCCAATTGGTCTAGGTCTCTCTGAATCCTAGCCCTACCCTCCAGCTATGGGCACTTCCCCTTAAAAAATTTGGGCCACAAATGCAGAACAATGCAATTTTAACACCATTGTAATTTTGTGCTTCATAATAGAGACAATTGCTCCACTCCAAATTCCAGGTCAAGCCATCTTTTTCTGATATCCGATGTCATAAAGCACTTACTGTCATTAAGGAGTAAGGGAAAGTAGAACTTCCTTAAGAGGAAGTATTTTAAGCCAGAGAGATCCCTGAAGTCTCAAAAACCAGGGCAGAACAGATTATAGGCAAGGCCATAGCACTCCTGAATTTGAAAACTAAAGCAGACAGTTAAAGGAGAATAAATAAGACTAAGGACCACCCAGTTTAATCTAGTTTGCAATAAGTAAGAAAACGTATTTTTGTTTTTTTCACAAGTCAGATAGACAAAAACTTTCATACCAAGGGCCCAATTTTGATCTTCTATGTTGGGATTAACCCAAAATAACTCCAGGGAAGCTACAATTAAATCACAGTAAAGTCAGATAAGAATTTCTGAAAGCTTAAAGCCCCTACAAGGCCTGGCTCCTGTACTCAGACAAAACCCTTCTATAGCCAGGCCCAATTTTTGTTATTATCTTGCCCAGTCAATATGGACATAAAAATATGTGACCATCTGCACTGTGGTAGGCCACAAAGTATTTTGGACAGATAGAGCCTTACCTGAAAAACTTAGACAACTTTGACTAAAGAAAAAAATACAATTCACCATCAGTATGAAACATGTATTGCAACACTAATTGGCTTCAGTGATCTGCAACACAGTGTCCACAACTGTATACTATTTGTATAAAAATTGTGGTTCTTCATCTATTCAAGTAAAACCTTAAAAAACTGAAATACAGAAGTTTAAAAAAAAAATCTCAGAAGCAGCACATCATAATTCTCTCTAATACCACACAGTTTTCTTTAAATTGAAGCATTTTAAAGATGTCAAAGACATCAAAATACATAATCATTCCAAGTGGCTTTTTTTTTGAATGGGTCCAGCCCAGATCTGCAACCTGTACAGACATGAAAAACAGGAGGAATTCACAATTGTTATTCAGCACAAACTTTGACCATGCCTGTTATAAAATGACAAAGCAAGGAAAATGTCTTCAAATTGCTAACCAACATGGGCTACTGACCACTACAGGGCTTAAATGGTTTTACATAAAAATGAGAAGAAAAAAGCCAACAAGCAGGGTCATCACATACAAAGTTCTCTACATGCTGCGTAATTTCTACAGTGCCCTTAATATGCAGGCTTCTTATATCTTCTCCACAAGATGCCAAACCACTAACCATTTTGGTTTTGTTTAAATGCTTTTTTTTGTTGTTTAAATTAAAATTATCCTGAAGGATTGTATCTTACCTATGAAGAAACTACTGATGTGCTCCTTTGAGAACAGAAAGCGTGCATACGTAAGTCAGTACAGGAGTTTCTTTTGCTACCTTTAGGAAAGCAAAGAATACATCTCAAGAAAAACTAATCAGCAGCAGCCCGTTTTGTTGTTAAAACAATGTAGAGTTTCACAGTTGAAAAAAATTAGTTACACCATATCACAACACATATTCACTAAAGTCACCATTTTCTAACGGTTTGGTAATAAAATGTAAGGCCCACTCCTAGGCTCTTTGCTCAAGTAAGACTCCTACAGGAGTTTTGCAGGAGCAAGGTGCTCAGATTCACTCCAAGGTTGAAATCAACTACTAAAGTGTGTTTTGCACAGCTGATATTCAGGACAAAGGGAACTTTCGCAAATCTAAAATGTCAACAGGAAAGAAAGAGAGAAAAATCAATTCCAAACTCGACCCCGTATAGAACTCCATTACAAATGTATTCAGTCTTCAAGCAGAAACCTTTTCTCTGAGAAAGTGGGCCTGATTCTCTCAGTGTAAATCAGGAATGATCCCCATAAAGTCAATGGAGTTACATCAGTTTAAGAACTGGTGTAACAAGAAATATATTTAGAGTTAACACACATTTTTAAAAAATTGACTTTTTTGCATTCGATGAATTTGCTCCCCATCCCCATTCAATGGACTTCCAAATTATGATAACAATTTGTTTCATGCACTATAAACCCAGCCCGTGACCTTCCCATGCTTCTATTTTGTTTCATTCTAAAAGTCCTCCAAATTCTATTGTGACAATTTAGCTAATGAGTTTGCTTTCCTATACTGTCACATGCCCATAAGAGATTTTACAGCTTGTGCAGTGTTTTGTTGCAGTAACTCTTAGAAATAGAGGCCTGAATCTTCCCAACCCTGCAGTCTGTGCAAAATGGGTTCAAAAATTGCTATTTGATTTGGTACAATTTTTCACTCATTTTTTATAAATTTATATAGCGACCAATGGGTCAAGATATGGAGAATCAGTCCCATAAAATCCAATAAGCTTGAGGAGTGGACCTTTTCATTCAGATCCTAAAAGGCTGGCCAGATCTTGTGTAAACATGGTAAAAATCTCTCTCTCAATACAAGATAGTCGATAAGAATAATGTAGGACGTGGCATTTACTAACACACATTTCTCTGTTAAATTACGGTTTACAGGTAACAGGGTTTCAGATTTGTATCATTTCACTGAATTTCTTAGTGTAAATAATTCCCAAGTTTAAAGGTGTTGAAACAGACTGGGTTGACTATATATAAGGGTAATTGTGTTCTGGTAAATATGCAATCATAAATGCTATTAGGAGTGAAAACATTCACATCTGAAAAGAGGCATATGTAACAGTCAGTAAATGAAGAAGGATTTGAACTCTGTTGGACAGCTCTAAAGTGATCATTAGAGCCAAGACACTGTACTCTGCATTCTAGTCTTAGCAGTTCTTCATAGTTTTCATGAAGACAGTCATTTTCCCATGCAGGTCAGTCAAGTAACAGTGTGTTCAATGATTAACCAAAGAAATCCTGACTATGAAAGGTGTCTTTAAAAGACAAAACAAAGTCCTGGCTTTACAATCCCAAATTCACTTTTCTCTAAGTCTTCTAAGGGTATAATTGATTGCACTTTTTAAATATATTACAATTTGCTTTAAAAAAAAAATCCAACCACTCGATATCTCATTAATACAACCCCACAAAGCACAGTTCAGTTAGAGATACCAACTGTCAGCATATTTCATATTACATCTGGTATTGCACTTTTGAGTGGCACTTAAATTTGTGTGACCCAGCCCAACCCCCAAAGTCCCAGACTTTTGGATTTCATTCCAAATGCTGCAAATCTAGCAAATCTAAAATGCTAGAGTAAGTGTCAACTTTCACACCCTGGGTTTTGCAATTTTTTCCCCCAGAAAATGCTTAAGAATTTATAAAATATAGTTTCAGAATAGCAAGTTTGACCTGTGGTCACACACAGGACATCTAAAAACCTCTGGTAGTCTAGACAGTCTCAAAAACTGGTGCCAATTTAATGTGTATATTGTTTTAGAGAGAGAAGGACAATTAGATTTACAAATATGCAGAGAGAGATTATGTACAGACACACAGCTATAAAACATTTGTTTGGTAACTCCACATGCTATGAGCTATCCAATGTATTTGCTGTATGTTGAATTGCTTAGTGATTGTATTGAAAACTCATTTGTTTCTGAAGTACTGGTTACTGGGATTAAACAGCCACTTTCAAAAGCAGCAGGAAAGAGAACAAAGAGCAAGAGAACAAGGTGGACCCAAAAGTTGAGGGTATAACCATACATTCCTTGAACTGCCAGCATATCACTTAAGTAACGTTAAGAGTATTGCCTGAGATTTGCTGAAGAGACTTAGGACAAGTTCATTTCTGGCACTGGTGGCTGCATCTCCCACTGATTTCAATGGTATTGTATCCTCTTTCACCAGGGTTGAATTTGGTCCTAGGAGTAGAGCTGGTCACCACCAGTGTCATTACAAATAATGGGAATCTTGGACAGATAGAACTGGGCTGCGAAATTAAATGAGTGACTATGGGACAAACCATGTAAATAAAGAATATATATTAATAATAGTTCCTATTATATAAATAGCCTTCATAAAAAAATAATCTTTCAATAATTTTTAATAACTCACCTTTTTTTAGGCTCTGGAAAACATGCATGAAAAAAGTCTATTCAGTTCAAGTCAGATTAAATCAAACCCAAAGTGAACACTACAATGTTTTGTTGCACTAAACCCAATTTTGACCATTCAATTTCTGAAGTTAGCCAGTCTTCTGGGATGCTGGGGAACAGAGTTCTTTATGAAGCTAAGAATTTCATCTCTACAAATACTGTCCAGGAGAAAACACCATACATATTGGGCCTATTTCCAACTGCTTTCAAAAACTGTGCAGATGACAGACCTAGAAGTGAAAAGGTTCAGTTAAACTTCAAACACATCTCTGAATACAGTTAAAGGCACTGCTCCCTCACTATTATTTTTAATATGTCTGCCCTTAAAAATCCTTCCCTTCAAGATATGCAGCATCTAAATAGCCGTGGTAAATGGGAAGTTCTCTTTCAGCTCATTTGAAACCCAGCATAGTCTCCATCTCCTGTACCAGACTTCCTCCTGTAGTATGTCATGGACTGCATTTGATGATAGCAACTCTTTTCTTCCTCCTTCCAAATGATCCTTAATCAAAAAACAAAAACAGGAAAGACTTCCAAACCTTTTTTGGGCTTAAGGCATAACATGAAGTTACACATCATACTAAAGCTTAATTTTGAAGTGTATCATTTTAGTGCTATCTGAAACCCTGTTTTACAATAGTCTTGAAAACTGCCTGAACATTTCATCTCTGTTCTTCCTGTCAACTCTAATGTCATTCGTGGTTTGTGCAATTCCTATGCAACCAGTCTTTGCTGCTGACAGGCATTAGCAGTGCAGTGTAGTGCCCACAAAATGGGCTATCAGTTTGTGTCGTCTTTGCTTTCATTTCAGTTCAAGGCATGTTGCTTTATTGTGTGGAAGATCCAGTCCATTTTTGTTGTCCAGCCACCATGGTGAGCATCATTCATTTGTTTCATGAAATACTCCAGAGCTTCCTGCTCAGTTTTGTCCAATGCAAGTGTCTTTCGAATGTATGCAATATCATCAAAAGACTGTAATTCTGGCATGCCTGAGCCAAGCATCATGGAGAACAGATTTATGAAGAGATTGGCCCGCTGCCGAATTGCTAAGTAAGCCTTATAACACATCTCTTGAAACCTTGAAAAGACAGACAGATAAGAGTTGATTCAAGACAACTTATTAGACCCACGACAATGTTCTTTTCTTGGAAATCACATTGAATATATATTCTTTTCATTTTACTATCATCTTCCCAAATCTCCCACATGTATGTTAATTCCAAAACTGAAATCATATTAACGTTAGCCATAGCCATAATTTTCAGACAGGCCTGAAACAGTTCTAAAAGCCATTTTCATTTGCTGATACTTGCTTACAAGGTAAGTTATCCTGGAAAGTTTAAGGAACTCTACTGAGCCACTTGACTTACGGTAACATAAAATTTATTTTAAGCATTAAAAGCAAAGTGTTCATGGGTGATAAAATGTCCCAAATCTAATTCATTGTTGAATAAGATTTTAAATCAAGTAATCTTAAGTGTTCACATATCCTGCAAAGTCTGTGAAAGTCACAAAAACCCAGCACACCCCAGGTGCAGACCCAAAAACTGAGGTTTACAGTCTACACTTCTGACTCATGGGCGGAAAATCTGAGACACAGGATTTGTGACCTAGATCTGAACGAACAAAGAAGGTGCACATTGAAAAAAACCATGAGAATGAACAGAATCCATCTATGTTGCATTTCTTTGTACAATAAACTCTGTATGGAGTCACACCAAGTCTAGTAGGCAGCTTCACTTAGTCATGGGTCAGAATATTAAAAGATCTCTATTACATCCAAGGTAATTTTTCCTACAAGATATTCCCACATGTACATAGCTGGGCAAAAGAGAAAAGTATTTTATTTGTATAAAAATACTCCATCTAAGAAGGCTTACCTTTCAAATTCTCTTGTTTTGGTACATTCTTGAGCTCCTTTACTAATCACTATTAAGAAATCTTGCGTTAGAACGAACGGTACACGCTCTCGCTTGTAACCAAATTTTTTCTTCTTGTGATCCAGAAAGTGCCCAAAATCAATGTGAAACAGCTTTAAAGAGGGAAAATAACAAAGTTATTCGCATGTTCATTTAAACAGCTATCACAGGAACATCGGTTCATTTAGCTCTAGCTTGGATTGGTGATGGAAACACCAGCTTACAACAAAAGCAGCATCTTAATATCAGACAAATGAAAGATGACATGTTACATAATTTAATATTTGCCAAGGAGTATTCTTGCATAAAGTATAATACCTGTCCATCATCCTTCACCATGATGTTACTATTGTGACGGTCACCAATTCCCAGTATGAATGTAGCAACACAATAGCCAGCACAGGAGCGTGTAAACAAGTCAATAGCTGCATCATACCTATTGAAAACAAAACACAAGGCATTTTACTATTCAAGTGCTACCATAAAATGCAGAAGTAGCATCCATGTCAGGAAGAGCCAGATTGTGTGCATGCTAGTTCAATGAAAAGGAAACAAAACTTCTTGGACTGAAGTGAATCGCAAAGAACTTGAAAGGAATACAGCAGATGCCGAATAATAATAAAAAGAACTATTACTGTGCGGTCTTATTATAGGTAAGTGGCCCCTGGAACAACTCTCTTAAAAGGAGAAAACAAGGTCTCACTTGTTTACCTACCTATTAATTTGAGATTTAGTTCATATTTTGATGAGCGCATAGCAATCCCCGCCCCCACCAGTGTGTTAAACAATACCTCAATCAAGCTCAAAAGGCGAGATTGGGGGAAGGGGGGAATGAACGAATGTGTGAGAAAAAGAGTACTAGTCAGGAGGAGGAACAAGGTCCATAATGTAACTTCCCACTTCCAGAAGACAGGATTTGCATACTCTTGCTTTATAGTTTCCTTCAGAGAGACAACAAATAAAAACAACGAAAAAAAGAAAGAGTAAAATCTCACATTTCTCCTTTGTTCTTGTCTTTGAGCCACTGATGTAATGTGTGGCTGTTGAATTGCAGCGCGCCCTTTAGGCCTCCTTTGCACTGTATCTGCATGATTGTATGAGAGCTTCTGACCACTTCAATAAGGCCAACACAGTCACCAATAGACAAACAACCATAAGGCAACATCCTGGAAGATAATTTTTTTTTCAGATCATAGTTTGAGCCAGCAAGTGTGTTAGCAGTATTAAATATGTACTGTTTAGTAATATTTGTCAGATGAATACCATCTGTTATTAGGTTAGGGATATGAAGAAAAATCCATATTAAAGCCCTACAGATGTATTAAAAGCACTAAAAAAAACACGCAATAATATGAAGTATAATGATGTGCTTGGCTCCAAAGCCATGGCATCTGGCAATGCATTTCCTTAGCTTTATTCCAAAAACAACAATTAAGCTGAACATTAAATTAATGGTTTTCTACTAACCTACTAAAATTAAAAACAAATCTATCCATTTTAGGTGGATTTCATTAGTTCTTGATATTAGGAGAGACCCGAGACATTCGGGAAGGGAACACCTGTCACATCACAAGTACCATCAGATAAGTACAGTAGAGAGTTGATCATCTAGAAAGTCAAACAACCAGCAGGTTTTACATTTAAAAAACCATAAGCCTGCAGTTGGGTTTGCTTGTTGACAAGTCAACTACTCACTGTCTACTTACTAGGGCTTTGAGATTTTAAAACATTACATGGAATCTTACATTTATTTCCTTCTATTTGCTGTACAATACATTAATTAAAAGGATTATTGTCAATACTTCACACTGTGCTGTATCATTATCCAGATAAAAAGATTATCCACAATGTTGATGACACTAATTATTTTGATAATTAACTTTCTACTGTACATGATAAATTTTAAGAAAAGTTTGTATGGACATCTAAAAATACATTATTTTCACTTTAATTGCCTGAAAATATTATAACATTGTAATAAAAACTCTATGGTGTAAAGTAGCAATGTCTGAAGCTGCTTTTAACTGCATATCCATCCCTGGAAGTATGTGTGTGGGTGTACACGGCACACACACGCGCCACCCCCAGTACCATTTTTATAATATCCTCCCCCCCAATCAATGACCGTTCCCTACATGTAATAAATTTACAGTAGGATTAAGTGGCTTAATTATCCTCCAAAGCAGTTGAAGATCTATTCATTTTTCTTTTCCTTTTACCTCTCCCTTCTTCATCTTTTATTGCTTCTTTTATTCTTCTCCCCACCTCTATCTCTTTTTTCTCAACCTTCTACTGGGAACATAGAAAAACTAAATAAAAAAAATTTGCTTTATATTTGATACTGAAGGCTGAGAGAACTGGTCATTCCAAGTCCTCCGTGGACAGGCTAGATTTTGGAACTGGAAAGGACTTGTCTTGCATTTCACCTTCAGGTCTGAACTTTGGGGGAAGGGTCAAAAGGAACATAGGTTTCACAGCACTTTGTCCTCACAAACAGACAGGACATTCTGAGTTAGGAAGACGAACTCTAGGACTTTCAACTGGATTTGATTTTACTCGCAGTGGAACGAGTAGCACAGACGTCGCATGCCCTGAACTTCCCGTGCTGCTGAGAAGACTATTTCCTCCATTCTGGGCTAACTGAAATGATTTTCACAGTTAAGAGTACTAATATTTAGGCATAGTGAGCTGCAATAGTTTAATCTGAAAGTCAAACGGTGTGTCTACACATTGTCCTACAGCGATGTAGTGACACACTACACTGCCATATGGCGTGCTACGGCGACACAGCGATCACATGCGTCTACATGGGATTTCCAGCTATGTCGCCAAAGCAGCATGCTCCCTGAGTATAGTGCACTGCTGTGGTGATGTAGCAGTGAAATCTAACAGTGCACTGTACACACGGTGCAGTAACCGCCTGTACTGCGCCAAAAGGAAGTACTAAAACACAGCGCTGTAGCGGCATCGCCATAGGGCAAGGTGTAGATGCACCCGAAGAGATGTGGAAGGCCTATGTTCAAAAAGGATGAGGCATGATCCTCTGGCTTTTCAGAAATGAAAAAATAGTTTTTTCAACATCTGTGTCTACAACACCAGCAATGAGGAGATCAGAAGGACACAATCTAATAGTCTACACAGGAGACTCTTTTGACAGATAAAAATTATGGACTTCTAGGTCTTCAAAATATTTTGCTCTGTTTATCATGATTCATCTCTGGCTCATTCAGTGTTCATCCTCATCCAACCGCCTCGTCTGCATAAGAATGTCAATCAAGCAGAGGGCCAGCTGGGAGACAGTGCTATCTGAAAATGGAAGAATAATTATCATCTGATCTGTGTAGTGCTGATGTATACAAGTCCAAGGAATCTGAATTCCTCTTTTAAAAATTAACTCAAAATACTGAACAGTTCGGGGGGGGGGAAAGAAAATCATAAATAGAGCTGGAAGGGACCTCCAGAGGTCATCTAGTCCAAGCCCCTGCCTGAGGCAGGATCAACCCTTGCCAAACCATCCGATATAAACCATAATACGAACTCTACATAAGACTGTCAACCCGGACACAATACAGATCTAACACCCTAACCTGCCACAGGTAAAGCAGGTGTACTACAGCAGCCAACATCCTGCTTCTATTAAATGTTGTCAATATATTGGCAAGGGATCCCAGGTAAAGGGGCTATGCCCCATACTACAGCAGAAGGTAAACCCCCTCCCTAAGTCTGTACAAATCTGACTACAGAGTAAAATGTTTTCTTGACCCCAAATATGGCATTTGGTCTGGCCCTGAGCAGAGAGGCAAGACCCTCTAGCCAGGAATCTCTTGCTTTGGTCCCAGCAGGAACACTGGCATACCCCAGTCAAAGTCCTCAGCCTTAGCTGAAGCCAATAGCCAATACTTCTGAGGAAGGCTTAAAAACACCCTGACATGTAGCAGAAATAAGGGGTGAAGGGTGAGGGGAGAGGAAGAGCATGGGCAACCAGCAATGCACTGAAGCATGGGAAATACCCACAGTAGAACACAGGTAGAGCTACACCTAGATCATCCCTGACCAGTGGGTGTCTAATTTCTTTCTGAGCACCCAACTGCTTCCTGAACACTTCCAATGATGGAGAGTCGACAATTTCCCTAAGTAGTCTGTTCCACTGCCTCACTGTTCTAACAGTGAAGAAGTTTTTCCAGATATCCCATCTAAATTTACTTTGCTGCAAATTCAAGCCATTGGTCTGTGGCTCCCCTCTCTGCAGAAAAGAAAAAGTGTTTTCCCCCTACTTTATGGCAGCCCTTCAAGTAATTGAAGACTACCATCATGTCCCCTCTGAAAAGGATGGAGCCATGCAGAATTCCATAACCAATTGCTCCTGGATGCAGAGGAACAACTGCCCATCACCACAGTAGTGCTAGTTGAATGTTACACAGTGCTGTACACAGGTCCAGGTGGGAAAGAATGGATGTCCTGCTCTTATCTGTGTGCAAGGGGAGATTGTCTATCAGTGCTACCAGCACTGCTCTCTACTTTATAACCTGGTCTGAATACCCAGGGAGAAGTGCCCTGGGTACTACAAATGGCCAGATGCATTTGGAGGTGGGTCCCTGCTAGTTTCTCAATTATCTTTACCAAAAAGGTGATTCTTGGCACTATCTGGTATTTTCCAGAGTTCACTGTGCCCAGAACTTACTTTGAAAATTGGTATGCAGCATGCTTTAGGCTGGAAAGTTTGTACGGTGCTAGGAGGAGGGAAGAACCTATGGCAGCACATGCAGATCCTGACCAAGCAGGCACAAAGACAGGAGCCAAGCTGCATCCTTGCAACTCTCCATAAAAAAAACACAGGGAACAGACTCACACATCTTAACCTGTCCTAAAATCACTATTACCAGAAGTAAGGACTTGGGAGCTTTCTTTACCACCTCTTTTGTATTTTGGAGAGGGGTGAGTTTGAATGTTAATGGATGAAGAAAACCAGAGTGGCTACAGAGTTTGGTAAAGATATTCAAAGGAAAAAAACCTGTATAGTGAAGAAAAGCAGGGATATATAAAATACAGAGGGAGTACAAAAACGGAGCTAAATCATAGTTTATCTGTGACCCTTACAAGACTGCAAAGCAACAAACAAAGTAGCCAGTGCCAACCACTACAATTTCTATTATGTCTGCCTGCTAGTCACTGGTATGATATCACCAAATTCATTTTCAAAAGGGAGCACTGATTACTTTACAGAAACTAGTACTTTGGTTACCGCAATGCTGTACAAGTTGCCAAAACAGAGAGAAATTTTGCCATTCATGGGAAAAGGAGAACAGCAAACAGATGAAGCAGAAAAGAGTTTTATAGTTCCGAGTTGTATAGATCGAGAACGCCCTCCTTACTTACCGAAGATCAAGACCCTGATTTTGCCAGATATTTTCCATAATTCGAATAATCTGAAGCGTTAGCATATCCTGACGTAAATCTGAAACAGTCAAATAATACAGACGTTGCAGATTTTAAAAGATCAGATTGAAAGCTTTTGGTAATGTGACACTGTTCAAATTTTTCACAAGGACAAGTAGCCTGTGTAATATAATAAAGTTTCTAGAAAAAAATGCATCTCCTTATTTTGCCTCACAAGAGTTAAATAACAGATGTTGGTTTTTGAGAGATATTAAAAGTTGTAGCATTAGTTTCAATGCTGGTTACCAAGGTGCAATTTTAAACCCTTTAAGAGCTAAGAGACTGAAGTCAACAATTATTATAAAATTAAAACATCTTTTAAATGTTCTATATTTTAATATCTGAAAGAGAGGTATTGTGCTTAAAATAAGATTATGTTGCTAGTGAAACCCTATTAAAAAAAAGTCAGGCAAGTCAGTGTTAATACTACTGAAAGGACTGTTTATGAGTCATATTCCAAAGTCACCTGTTGTGTTTGTTGCAAAAAACAACACTTTTCATAAAGCTTGTTCTAAAAGCTATGGGGCCAACCTTTTTGGCAAGCATTCCACAAATTGTTCCTGTACCCTTCCCGAGTGCCACTCTGATCCCTTTCTCTTACCTGATCCGCTACTCCCTGCCTTATGGTCCCTGACCAAGCTCCTGCTCTACTTTTTTCCTCCCTGTCTGATCAGACACTGTGCTTTCTGCTCCCTGCTTTTATCTGTCACTGTACTGCCCGTCTCCTGCACAATCAACTGTATGTCACATGAGGAGTCTGCATGTGCCATTTTTGCCACCCATGCCTCAGGTTGGCCACCCATGGCTTACAAGCACAACTACATGTATAAATGCCTGCATAAGGAACAACTATTTTTAAACACATCTGCTTCTTTAGAAGAATCAAAATGTTCATCACAAATGTGTGCGAACTTCTCTAACAGATGTATCCTATATATAGGGCCCTACTGAATTCATGGTGGAAGTGGGCTGCGCAACAGCTCCTTTAATCGTTTTTCCTCCCCACCGCTAATTGGCCAAGAGGCCCCCTTGCGCCATGTTTAAAGCTGTGGTTTTTGCTTCCCTGCCGATCAGGAGTGGGCTGCAAGCGGGGCCCCTCCAATCAGCAGCAGAAGGATGTGCAGGCAAACCTGCAAGATTAAAGGAGCCACAGCACAACCCACTTCCACTATGAATTTGGTAGGGCCCTATCTATATATTAGGAAAAGCTTCAATTCAATAGGCAGTGAATAAAAAAAAAAAAAAATTATACACCCCATTCAATTATAATACATTAAAACAAGACAAATGTGCGTTTTCCTTACCATCCCCATTTTTAAAGATGATCTCGTTGTTCTGAAACAAGAGTTCAGACATAATATCTGGGTTTTCCCAGTTCAGCCATAGAGGCCTTTTTGCAGAGGACATAATCCTGCACTCGTCAAGCCTACAAAAAGATGGAAAGAAATATACCACCAGACCGTTACAAATGAATGGTGTTTCTGCATTCTTCTTCTCTCCCAGTTTCCTCCCCTCAGCACTTTTTGTTGATGTGAAAACAGAATGGACTGAAAAGGACAGTTAACTAGCCACCGTTGCCATTCTTGGAGTGCTAAACATAAAGCAATAAAGGACACTAGCCACTATGGGAGCATCCTATATACCATATTTCTGAAGCTCTATCCACACAGAAATTGCAAATGCATGGAGTTATATACGGCTCTGTGGTCATTTTAAATCATTTTATTGATGGCATTGGCTTAATGTTCTTTAGGAATCCACTACAAATTTGCTTAGTAAAATCCGCAATTTAAATTTTACCAAGAAAATGCATGTCACAAACATGGTTTATTTAAACGTCTGTTCCAAAAGGGAAGAACATACCTGAGGTTTCCTAGCTGATGGGCGGGGTTAAGAGGAGAGATAAAACCTTGCAAAGCATCCATGAAATCTGGCCGCCTCATTTGTTCAACGAGAAATTTCATTTGCACCTGACAAGTAATAAGATTTAAGTTTTGGGAATTTTTTAAAATTTTTTTTTATTACACGTAGAGCAGGGGTAGGCAACGTTTTTTGGCCAGAATGCCGAATAAACCACAGTCTACCTTGGAAGGTGCCGGAGAGCTGGCATGCCAGAAAAACAAAATGAGGGCAGGGAGGAGGGGGTGTACATGGCAGGATGCACTGCATATTAGTATATTTAATAATCATAAATGTTGCTTTTGTTGTTGTGTATTCTTTTTTGTTGAGCATGTTGCAATGAGAGAGAACACACCAGACAAACGCACACAGAGAACCATGTGCACAAACACAGAGAACCAGAACACACCCAGAATAGACACATTCACACACACATCCAGAACCAGACTTATGTGCGCACACACAGACACACAGGACCAGACAGAGGCAGATAAACACACAGAACCAGATGTGCGGGCACATGGAGCTGGGCTCCTGGGCCACTGGACAAAGTCTGCTCTGAGGCACGCGTGCACCCTCTGGTATGGAGCTAATGCCAGAGCCCGGAGAAGATGTTTGCAGCCGCTCAGCTGCCTGCTGGGAGCAGCCCAGGCTTGGTGGCTGGCAGCAGCTGCAAACCAATGCCAGTTTAGCTATGTATGTATAAAATGAATTATTAGTTTAAGGTATGTTCTAAAAATGTATTTAGGTTAAGTACGTTAATTAAAACCAAAAGCCACGTAACAATAGGTGGAGAAAAGATACTCCAACTTCTTGGTAAGGAATTCTATTATCTAGCAAGTTATCGATACTAGCACTGCTTGTTTCTAATAAACAAGTAAAGATCTAACTCTTGAAACTACTAACAGGCCACATACTTGACCACAGTATTTATAGCTACAATACCTTTTGCGTTTCATCCTTCTTTTCCTGCTTGAGAATATCAGTAAGGTTGATTAGCTTCTCCATTGCTTCCACCTGCCTGCTCAGGTGTTTTAGGTACATCCCACATGCTCGACAGTAGGACTCCAAAAGCAAACCAAATCTTTGACTTACAGTTTTATTGTGCATTTCAGACCTATGAGAACAGAAAGTTTACAGGTAAAAGAAAAGACTGTTTACAGGTGTTAGAGTTCAGTGGTCTTTTTTGTAGTCTCTGGGCAGGGTTCAGCAACCTTTAATAAATTGTGGGTTGGAACAACCCAGCTCCTGTCTGATGCGGGCCTCGTGGTGCCACGTCAGTAACGAGGGGTGGGGGGTTCTCTCCCTCCACTTGTGCCAAGACAGACAGCCAGGAGCTGTGCCCATGCCGCTGCTGCTTCTTCAAGCCTGTGGGGTTGTGGGGAGGTGGGGGTGATGAGAAGCAGGAGCAGCAACATGGGGTGCCGGTAGATGTGCCAGGAGGCTGCTCTGATGAGCTGTAATTACTAATTAGTGCAAGTCAGCCAGCCTCTGCATCTCATTAACCCCCCCCCAATGTGTAAAAACGCCCATGGGCGCAGCTGGTAGCTACACGACCCTGACAGGTCTTTATTGCATGGTCAGCATGGGTACACGCAGAGAAACTATAGGAGCTGTGCAGTTTCCAGCTGGGCCCAACCTGCAGCTGGGAGGCAGGGATGGAGGGAAATAATGGCAGAATGGAAGCAGTTTGCAGCTCCCAGCCCTGACACAGCACATGTGGGCCCACACACAGCCAGGGAATGGGATGGGGGCTGAGAGAAGTGGCAGCGGTGTAGGCTCCAGCTCTGTGGGCCAGATCCAGAGGGCTAGAACTGATCTGCGGCCCGTATGCTGCTGATCCCTGCTGAATAACTGAATCAATGTTCACTATTTTCCATAAAGCCCTATTCTTTGTACAAGTTTTGCAAAGAGATTAAAAGGATACATATCATAGTCTTAGGAAAAACAGTGCCTTAAATTTATACCTCAGCTAACAGTACATGATTAGATTTGGAATTCACCTCCTTGAAAAACAGCAATATTCTTGTCACCGATACTAGCACTGTCCTGAACACAGTATTAGAAAAGCATTACAACTGACTGCTTGTCTCTCTCAAGGGTTCAAGAATGCTATTACTACAGCTTTCTGTTCAACTTTAATTCAGCTCCATAATGCTGGAGTTAAGGTCTTTAAATGAACAATCACATACTATACTCTTCCTCCACCCTAATCCAGAGATGAAAACAGTGGATTAAATCTATTGCAGGAGAGGGAAGTTGTAGTTGTAAATATTAGTGTTGCTGGTTAAAGGATAACTAAGAATTAAACCAGACTTATCTACTTTGGTCTTTCAGAAAGCCAAAGCTAATGCTTAATTTAATAACTTTTCAATATTTAATATTCTCTTAAAACTTTTCTGATTCTTTTTTTTTTTTTTTTTTTTTTTTTTACAGGTTTTTTACACGTGCTAATTAAAACGCAGATGCCATCACGTGGCCTTATGTTACGGGTCACGTGAAGTGGGTAATAGCTGAAGGAAAAATGGAGTTTTAATTTACCATTCGAACTTTTACTGCTAGTGAGATGTTGTTTCCTGGAACCTAGCCATCATCCAAACACCAGCACAAACTTACTTTAAATGCCAAAAGAAAAAGTGTCCTATTCTTTGATTGGTCAGTGCCTTCTTGAGTAAAAATCTCACCAGCAGATTATCCAAATATTGTTCATATTTCAGCACCTAGTTACAGATAAAAAAAACACAAAAGCATTAGGAAATGCTGCTATTCAAGTGAATAATGCATACAGTGAAACATGCATTTACATAAAATACCACCCAGAACACATCTTATATTTTAGAACACAGAAATGTCCGACTCACATAGTTTAGTGTTTGTTAGTGCAAGACAACACTGGAATAATACTTGCTAGTACAGAACATATGCTGGACGTGTCTTAAAAACACCTTGTTACCTCTCTGACATTTTCCTTGCAATTAACTTGAAATATTTGACGTGTCAAAATTTTGGCCTCCAGGTTTCTAGTGTTGCCCCTGCAGGGCTCCCCTTTTATTAGAAAGAGACCTGGTGCAGCTGCCAAAGTGAGTCAGGAGAATATCTCTGTGCTGGGTTATAGCATACAATCTCTCATTACAGTAAAACAGACCAAGTTGGATCTTTCAAGGCTGAAAAATCACGAAGGAATTGCTCTTGTCAAGACACCTCTCCTTGTTACTTGAAGAGTAACATGGCAATGACAATACTCAACAATGCATAAGACAAGGAAATGGAGCAACTAATGAAACAAAACATGTTAAGAATACCTGTACTAGCTGGATTAAGTACTGAGACAGTTTGTCATCTGTCAAATACTTCTCCAAACACTGAACTGCAAATGACCGCACCATTGGATCAGGATAATTACAGTCCAAAAGTTCCATTGCTTGTTCTGGCTTGATTGGAGGCCAGTCTTTTATCAAACAATACATCTGTGTGCAAACATCCCCAACACGCAGTTTAAATCATTTACACGGGTAAGACAATCATTACGAAACAGACACTTATAAGTACTACCATACATTAGATTTCCCTGATTCAAAACTAGAGTTTACTCTTCAGACTGCAGAGGCAAATACATTGGCATAAATTGTAACCTACTAAATATTTTATCCACTATTAAAAGAGTGAATAGTAAGAACTACAACCTTGTGGGCTTATAGTCTATCCCACTAGCCAGCCACCAGGGATTCAACCATGAACTACAAAAGATGTGTTAAAGAACCAGGCTCTGGAACAGCAGCTGTAAGACAGCCTTATCCTCTATGGATCAGGCAGATGGGCATGTATGATACACCCCACTGTCAATACAGATTTAACTTGAACCACCATTCACTTGCATGCAATTTACTGTGAAAATAACGGTTTAGAAAATCCAAGATATACTGTGCATTTAACATGATCTACTTTCCGCATATTACCTGGGTTACTTCATCTCTAGAGTTCCATTTAACAGACAAAAGCAGTTTGGGTAGAATTTCTGGGGTATTTACACAATTATGTCTGTAAAAAAAGAAAAGGAAGAGAGAAAAAGTTATCTTGTATGTGCAAGAGAGAAACAGAAAATATATAATTCTCAAGCATAGCTGGACCTTATCTATCTTTAAGCCTGCAGCAGTGGGTCAACGGGGCTCTGCATGGGTTCAGGAATCTGTAAGTACAGATAAGACTGCAGGACTAGGGCACGTATCAATTGCTCCTATCACCTGCTTCTCTCCATAAGCTCCATAAAATGAAAATAAGTCACACTATAAAATATGCTTCTAAGTGTCTTTTCTAAAATACTAGCTGCAACAAGACCAAGATAAAAGGGAGGTAAATGCCAACCAATTATGGCACTTAATGAAATTGGAGGTGAGTTCCAGAATCTCATCATCTAGGTTCTTTATACCTGTGGCTCCAAAGAAAGTCCTTCTCTTGCTCAGTGATTTCAGATAGTGGATCTCTTGTACAAATTGCACGGAGTTGTTCTTTGTCACTTTCTCTTACTTCAATATCTCTAGCTAGCCTGTTACTCTGTAAAAAGAAAGTGGTACATTATCCCTCCATACACTTCCTTCTGCACTCAAAGCTACCTAATTTACATAACATGTTAATACAGCATGGCAGTATGTATAGTCTATTTTCTTCTATGACAGTGAGGATTTACGGTGTGTTTTTTTTAAAAAAAGGAAAGTGAGAGTGCCTGCTACACAGTGTTTTGATTTTTTTAACAGCTTTCATCACAACCACCCCCACTACAAAGGGCATAATTCCAATTAGCTGGATGAAGAGACAATAACAGTTGACGGAGTATAATCAAGTATCATCAAGGCTGTCTAGCAACAGCCCCACAGAGCTCAAAGTTCAAATGACTATCCCTAGTCTTAGTTCTCAACTGTGGAGGAGACCCACTAGAAGTGGGCAAAAAAGACCCAAAGACCAAAAGATTAAAAAAAAATTGAGGTGAGAAGGGAAACAGAATAAGTCCAGGAATCTTTATAACTGGGAGGGAGGGGAATGGATTTCATGTTCTTTCTAGGCAACTATAAAGCCGGCACTGGTTAATGTTGAAATGACTCCCCATATGAGCAGGGCCATTAGACCTGGGTACACATGGGATTGAGCTCACTTAGGTTGATTCTGTTGATTAGTATCACATATTGTTTTCATTTTTAAAACATGTGCCCCCAAAACTTGTTACACAGGTGCATTTTAAAAGATACCAAAAGCAAATAAATGTACTTGATCACTCATGACTCATTTGCTTCTCTTTAATCTTTCTCCCCTAATTTGCATGTTTTATCTATGATTCGTGTTACATTTCTCAGCTTTACAGAATAATAGGATAATGTAGCTTCTGAATTCATTTCCAGAACTAATTGTGTTATGCCTTAGATTGTGCATAAAATATTTTATCTGTACACTCAGCCAAGAGATTCTAATATATAGTTACCTAGGGTCTGTTAACAAGATTGTAAGTATTTTGCTTTGCTTTCTGTTTAATTATAGTATGTTGTTTTCTTTTACTATAACATTAGTCACTCACTGTGTTACACTGAGAACATTTTACATGCCTTAAATCAAGTAATTAACATTTCCAATTAAGAGGGGTGAAAAAGGCACCACACCCCTGAATCCTGTCTACCATTATCCCTAGAAACGCCTTCATCATTCATGCACTGCCCATCTCCCCCGCAACTGATGCACTGATAACTCCAATCTGCTCACTTTTCTGGAGGCAGCTGCTGAAGTAACTGCCCAATAAAGGCAGAGTCAAATACTTCTGAACTGCTACAAGTGAACATGGTCATAAGGGCTATATGCAGGAACAGATACAGCAAAATAATGTTCTGTAGAGACCAAAAACCGGGATACAAATGTACATGTTATGAAGAGATGTACAGTGAAAAAATAAGCTAAGAGATAATTATGGGAAAGAAGTTAGTGGATAAATGATTCATGCCAGGAATGAAAGGATAAACAAATTTCAGTATATATTCCATTCTATAAAAATAAATATGAATTATAAAAATTCATAAAAGCAAACATTTATCTTTGTTCTGAAAAAGTCATCCTGAGCAGAACAAAGCCAAAAAGAAGGGATCAGACTTGGCATCTGCTGCTTTCTACAGATAGCATCTTCAGCTACAAGGTTCAGACATTCTTCATGCCTCCTACTTCTACACTGATTACTGTAAATGAGAGCAACTAAAGCACAATATGATTTTTCAGTTTCTTTATGACTAACTCCACTGCATGCAGTAATTTAACTCTTTTTCTTAGATAAGCTTTCAGATATCCTTCTCGTTTGTGTGGCTATTTTAAATAGCATCCAACGACAGAAAAACAATTACAAATAGGAAATTGTGTTTGTATAACTATAAAAAAACTGGCAATTGGATTTATGGGAAAAGAGGTAGTAGTAAACTACTCCTAGTTCATTTCTCAATTTGAAATCTAGTCTAGTTTTAAAAGTGCCAAAAATCAATATTAGCTTCTAGTTCAGCACAATTTTTTTTGATCTTTACTCAAAACCAGCCTAAAAGAAGGTTATTTAACACTATTTGTACATGTTGGATCATAAGACAAAATGTACCTGTATAATGGGTCAGAAAGGTCATGGTTTAGGTCAAGCCCAGTGGGAATAGCATTTATCCTGTTGAGGTCAACATCAAAACCTTGAAATTCTATGAAGTGTGGGACAGTAAAGTAGATTATATATAATGTACGTATTCGAGAAAGCTTCTTCAATATTAGCGATAACAAGGGATCTATAAATGCTCCATTAAAACAGTATTTATGCCTAACTTTAAATTTTTTGTATTTATGTACTGGTTAAAAAGCCAATGCTGTGCATTAAAAAAAATTAAACAAATATGTATATCAGTTTGCATGTTAACAACAGAAAATGTTTTACAGAATTTCAGTGACAAGTCACATAACAATGGCTTGGCCTGATGTCTTGTATAGTTTCTGGGGTTAACTTGTTTAAAATCTGATAAAGAGATGGGTAATACTAGCCTAATGAAGTGCCAGATCTTGAAAACACAGCAGATATTCCCTTGTATCTGCAAAAATTTTGTTTTCCATTTATCTAGCATTAAAGTTATTATTCAGCCATAAACATACGCAGTGCTTTACAAAATACAGAACATACAGCTTTTGCCTTAGAGATTACAAAATTAACTAGGTTAGACCAGTGGTGCTCAACCTCTGGTCCACGGAGCCTTATCACTGAGCCCGTGGAGCTTCACATGGCTCCAGAAATTTGCATAAACTGCTGCTCCTCTACAGCCAAATTTCCAATCCATGGAGAGCCCTGAAGGCCAGATAACATGGTCTTGCATGTTAGATAGTGCCTGTGTGCAGCTGAGTTAGTGCAAGAGGTTGCTCCGTGGCTGGATCTTGGTATGGAGGGTCGAGCTGGCAGACTGACCCCATGCCACTCATCTGGCCCATGGAACCAAAAGGATGGGCACCCTGGGTTAGACAATACATGGATGACAAGGATGGTGTGGAGAAACCACTGGTGATAAATTTGAGACAGACTTTACACAAGAAATATTTTAAAGATTAATTAGAGGAAGGAATAAAAAGACATTCCGCAGGCAACTATAAGGAAGCTATCAGAGCTATAGCAAGGAACAGCGTGAAAAAAGCACAAAAGTAGAAAAAAAGGAGAGAAGGAGCAACACTACGCATGGCTGGACTGACAAGGAAATGGAAATAGATGCTAAGTGGCCTTCCTCATCTTTAACTACTAAGACCTAACTTTAGGCTCCTGTAGGAAGGATTAGACACGTTCAGGAGAAATTGGTGTAAGTTTGTAACATCACCCTAATTCTTAGAACATTTAACATTTTTGAAAATTCAAAAAACACAGTAACTAGACACTATTAGGTTCTGAAAACAATTTGACTTTATGTGCTTCTGCACTTCTCATTTGCAGCTAACGACAGGAGAAATAGTATTAAGATGGCTATATTCAAGCCTTGTATTAAAAAGGCCTTTATTAAAAAGTATGGTTTTCCAGATTTTGCAGCTCTTGGAAGCATGTTGGCAGTTCTAAGCTTCAGGTATGTACCCATACTCTAAGAGGTTCACCTGATCATTTTGCATACCTGCTCCCTTTCTAATTTAAAGCAGATTTTAAATAGGAGATGGAGTTACATATTTTAGCAAGGCAGGAGGCTGACATATATGATCTTTCATCTCAGTGCCGACAACTGACCCATCTCCTTCTGTATCTCAGCTGAAACTGTGAAACATGGGAGTTATCATACAAATTCACCCCCTCGCTCTTCCCCCAGAAAGCCGCTCTGTTCTTTTGAGCACTCAAACTCACAACCCTGCATTATCAAGTTTACCCTTTCTTTCACAACACCCAGCCTTTCATCGAACCTTGTCATACGCCTTCCTGGAATACTTGCAAAGTCTGTCTATTGCCCTCTGCCCTACTACTAAATCTCTAGTTTTATGAAAGCATGCATCTGTCCCTTGCCCTTTCCCTTTTTGTTAAAATTTCGATAGAAGCTCTTCAAGACACAGTCTATGCATCTATTTCTGTGTAAAATTAGTTCTTTCACATTTACATCAAACATAAAACAGGAATGATAAATAGAGGTGATAATTGACATTTTACAGTTATGCCACTAAATCCAAATTAAATGCTTAGTTTATGTGGCTTGCTTTTCAAAAAGGCCAAGTACCCACAGCTCCAATTAGCTTTAAGGTTCTAAGAACCTCTGGATAATAAAGCTAAATCCAAACAAAATGTGATGCACTGGTTGTCAAAGAAAACTCCTTTTTAATTTGCAGTCATAATACAGCTTCCTTTGTTTAAGGTACACACCCATGGTCAGTTCAGCCTGCAATGTATGAATGCACCCAAATCCCTGTTTGATAAAGCTGTCAGCTTCTACAAATAATGCTTTCTACCATCTTCAGCTGTCCCTTCCTAATGGATGATGACCTGTCTTTGATTATTCACACTTTTGTCACCTCCCATCTTGGCTACAATAATACAACATACTTGGGCATGAAGCTATTGGCAGCTGAACACTGAAGAACATCTTCACAGTGACACAGGCTATCAAACCTATCCACACTAAGCTTGCTCTCTGCCCTCTACAGTGGATTTCCCAAAGAATTAAGTTGAATTCAATGCACAAGTCATTTTCCTTGAGGTGTCCGATGACAGTGCCAACATATTAAAAAGATTCCTTACAGATCTAGGTTGAGATCGTGGTTGACAACTTCATTCCTCAAGCTCAATGGAACTTTTAAACATGTAGCTCAAGTGTACAGAAGATGGGATGTTCTTGAAGGAAGGCTGAGACTGGAGAATCAGCCTCCACAAGAACTACAGAAAAGAGTCAGAATTACAGAAAATTGGGGTTGGAAGGGACCTCAGGAGGTCATCTAGTCCAACCCTCTTCTCAAATCAGGACCATCCCCAACTAGATCATTCCAGCCAGGGTTTTGTTGAGCTGGGCCTTAAAAACCTCCAAGGATGGAGATTCCACCACCTCTTTAGGTAACCTGTTCCAGTGCTTCATCACCCTCCTAGTGAGAAAGATTTTCCTAATATCCAACCTAGACTTCCCTTGCTGTAACTTGAGACCATTGCTCCTTGTCCTGTCACCTGCCACCACTGAGAACAGTCTAGCTCCATCCTCTTTGTAACCACCCTTCAAGTAGTTAAAGGCTGTTATCAAATCCCCCCCTGAGTCTCTTCTTCTGCAAACTAAATAAGCCCAGTTCACCCAGACTCTCCTCATAAGCCATGTGCTTCAGCTCCAAACCATTTTTGTTGCTGTGCATTGGACTCTCTCCAACCGGTTCACATCCTTTCGGGGGGGGGGGGGGGGCCAAACCAAAACTGGACGCAGGACTCCAGGTGTGAACTCACTAGTGTAGAATACGGAAATAATTACTTCCCTCGATTTGCTGGCAACACTCCTACTAATGCAGCCCAGTATGCTGTTACTCTTCTTGGCAACAAGGGCACACTGTTGACTCATACCCAGCTTACTGTCCACTGTAACCCCCAGGGTCCTTTCCTGTAGAACTGCTGCTTAGCCAATTGGTCCCAAGCCTGTAGCGGTACATGGGATTCTTCCATCCCAAGTACAGGACTTCGCATTTGTCCTTGTTGAACCTCATGAGATTTCTTTTGGCCCAGTCCTTCAATCTGTCTAGGTCACTCTGAATCTTAGCTCTACCCTCCAGCATATCTACTATTCCCCCCAGCTTGGTGTCATTTGCGAACTTACTGAAGGTGCACCTGATCCTATCTTTCAGATTGTTAATGAAGATATTGAACTAAACTGGCCCCAGGACCAACCCCTGGGGCACTCCACTTGATACTGGATGCCAACTAGCCATCAAGCCACTGATCACTACCATTGAGCTTGACAAGTCCAGCCAGCTTTCTATCCGCCTTGCAGTCCATTCATCCAAACCATACTTCCTTAGCTTGGTTGCGTGAGTGCTGTGGGAGACTATAAAAAGCCTTGCTAAAGTCAAGGTAAAGTTGACTGGTCTGTAGCTCCTGGATCCTCTTTCTTCCCTTTCCTAAAGATGAGCATTATATTTGCCCTTTTTCAATCATCCAAGACCTCTCCCAATTGCCTTGGTTTTTCAAAGATAATAGCCAGCAGCTCTGCAAACACATCTGCCAACTCCCTCAGCACACTTGGATGCACTGCATCCAGCCCCATGGACTTGTACATGTCCAGCTTTTCTAAATAGTTCTTAACTTGTTGTTTCACCACTGAGGGTTGCTCACCTCCTCCCCAAACTGTGCTGCCCAGTGCAGTAGTCTAGGAGCTGACCTTGCCTGTGAAGACTGGCAAGAGAGAGGCACTGAGTACTTCAGGCTTTTCCTCCTCATTTAGCACTAGGTTGCCTCCCCCATTCTGTAAGGGACCCACACTTTCCCTGACCTTCCTTTTGTTGCTGACACACTTGTAGAAACCCTTCTTGTTACCCTCCATGTCCCTTACTAGCTGCAACTCCCATTGCATTTTGGCCTTCCTGACTTCATCCCTGCATGCCCGAGCAATGTTCTTGTAACTCCTCCCTAGTCATCTGTCCAAGGTTCCATTTCTTGTAAGCTTCCTTTTTGTGTTTAAGCTCACTAAAGAGTTCTCTGCTAAGCCAAGCTGGTTGCCTACCATATTTTTATTCTCCTGCAAGTCAGGATGGTTTGTTCTTGTGCACTGCTGTATTGCCCTCCCAGTGTACGTCAGGGTGATTAAACCACTTCCTATTTCAATTACAACATGTATTTCAATGTAGCTTTCTTGTGCTGTCTCACATGTGCATGCATATAGCACAGTCAATAAAACCCTCCAAACCCTACCCAATCAAGGCATCACTCTACATACATGATTCTTTCTCTGGAGAGAAGAAGAGAAACAACAAAAGAGCAACAAATGTGATATCATCTCACTTAATAGAATAGAAAACATTCATACAATGGAAACAAGGGCAATATAAAAACATACATTACTACCGCTAGCAGCTGTACTAATAGTAGTAGTGCATTCATTCAGTTCAACTCCTTACATCAGTGTCTCTCAACCAGGGTCTTATGGCACCCTGGGGTGCCCTGAGTTCTTTTTAAGGTTGCCTAAGGGTGCCACACAAAACAAGGCATGCAAACATCTATATGCAAATCGTAAGATAAACCTACAAATTTCAAATAGGAACCCACAGCATCAAAAAACATTCTGACTTGTTGTGGCTCAAGTTCTTTGCAACCGAAGAATTGCTCTATTATTTCTTTTCCATAGTCAAGAAATGAGTGAAAGCTAAAAGCTGAGATTTTCTGAGTGGTGCCCTGAGTCTAAAAAGGTTGAGAACCACTGCCCTAGAACTATTAAAAACAATTCTCTAGTCTTGCAAGTCATCGGGTTTGCCAATGTGCTACTGTGACGTGTCCAAAATGGGCAGGTAATGGTGGGAATACATATAGTACTGACATCAATAATGCCAAGGCTTATGAAAGTTTTGTGGAGTAAAATATTTGAATAGATAAGGGGCAGGGGGAGGAGGAGAAGAGTGTGTGGACTAAAATGAGAAACCAGTCTCATAAAAATCCTGGGAAATAAACTTGTATTTTTAATACAATTGTAAGAGGCTATTAAGGCCTGACCTACAAACATATCCAGCAGTGAACTCTCAACCTCAAAGTGACGTCTTCAGGACTGGGACATTTTAAAAGCATTAGGGAAATGAACTGACACAAACTTGGGTATGTCATGCACACCAAAGTGAGTATAGATTATTTGTTAGTAAAAACAAAACAAAAGGTTTTTGGAAGGAAACATAGGGGGGCCTAGTAAGAATTGTTGCTTCTCAAAAGTATGGGATTATAGTAATTAGTTAATTCTATTGTTCCATATAGTGGAGAGTTAGATATACTTTACATAAGCAAGAAACAGCCTAGCTGTTAACCAGTTTAGGGTGAAAAAAAATCTGTTATGAAGAATGCAATTCTACTCAGCCCCATGCACTGTGCAATAAGCTGAACCTAAGTGGTCATTTTATTAATCAGAACCAACAGTCCATTGAACTGAATGGAAAAGTTTCAGAAAGCACACAATCATGTTTCATGCATATTTAAGAGTTTCTTCATGTTTTCTAGGATTAAAAATGTAATTAAAAGGAAACTCAGCCCTTATAGTGCAAGCATACAGCAAAGGACAGATCTGGTGGTAAATTTTAAGGCCACAGAAATCACAGAATAAATGGGGCTCTGCTTATAGGAATGCTTCTGTTCTTACTATTAAGTCAAGAAATGGTGAAACAAACAAGCCAACTTGCTACTAAAAAGCAAAAGGGTAAAAGATTGGTTTTGCAGAAGAAACTAAGGAATTACAAGCACATTTAGACTGAAAAGGCAGATTTTACAGTGTCTATCTACAACAGAGACCAAACTGTGACAGGAGGACAGAACTAAAAAAAATGCCATTGATGAAGAACTTAATTGTATTACTTTTTGCAAAATTAACCTCAAGTCCAGACATCCAGACAAGCTGCTTAAGTAAGCCTCAAAAAGTCCCAAACTGTTTGCAGAGTAAGACAGTTTTACCCGTAAAAGGTTTTGGTTGATCAGTGAAGCGTCCATAGTTCGCTGCAAGAGACAGAACCTCTTGTCAGCTTCTTGTCTGATGTTTAACAACATGAATTTGATAAGTGTGATGTGTGTATGTATGTGTGTGTGTTGAGATTACAAACTCAAATGTAAAAGCTTTGCTCTTCACTATTCAAGTACTTCAAAATATTAAAATCTTAAGATGTGTAGCAGCTAAGTCTAGAAAAGACGTTCTTCTTACCAGCCCTGCATGGCTGTAATTACACCCTAGTTCTCGAGCGATAGCCCAGTTGGCATGTTCTTCAATCACTGTCATGTCTGGAAACTTTACAGGACTGCTAAACCAATCAAATTCCAGCTCTAGACATGGAGTTTCCTGAAAAATAAAGAATTTTCACTACTGTCAGGTGCTCAGCAGAAAGACACCGAATTAGAGAACAATCTCATGGACTCAGTATTTGTAAACAAGGCTGAAATTAACATGTAAAGTAACATGCAAAATACCTTGTTTGGATTTGACCCAGTAACGCCAATAGGATTCAGCAGATCTTCTAGCCCATGAGGTACTGGCCACAGATTCAAAGCCATTTTCCCAGATACAAGCGTGTGCGTATAATCAAACATGTTTATGTTTCCCCAGGCCAGTGGGCAATGTTCCTTAAAGAGATCAAATGATCACTCTTCAGTTTCATCTATTAACTACTGCATTATGGTACAGTCACAAATTTCAAAAGAATCAGAGGAGGAAAAAATAGATCTTCAGAAAAAAATGAAATGTGGAAAGGCACAATTATATAGTAAATTAACAAAACAAAATAGCCCTATTTCTGTTGTATATATTGACACTAGAGCAGGAGGGGGCAATTATTTCAGGTGGAGGGCCGCTAAACAAGGTTTAGTGAGCTTTTGAAGGCCGCATGAAGAGCATTGCCCCTTGACAGCTGCCCTGCCCCCTGGTTGCCATCTTGGGACTGGAAGTCCCACCCCAAACTCCTGACCTTTGTCACCAGAAGTCTCTCCCCTTGCCCCCCAGAAATACTGCTTTTGGGAAGGGGGGCTGCCATCTTAGAACCAGAAAAAACCCCAAAATCATACACTAAAAAGTCGAACACTTGCTATGACATATTTTAATTTTATTACAAAAAAATATTTTTGTCATGATTTGTGTTTGTTTAATGTATATAGAGGTGACTGCATAATAACTCAAAAATAAAGTCTTAAGTCTTGTATATTGTGGGGGGGTGGTTGTATGTGTGTGTGTGGGGGTGCACACGTGCACATATGTATGCATGCATACATGTATGGTAGGGTATGGGGAGGTTTGGGAGTGTGTATTAGAGGTACACCAATACATTGGTCCCATATCAGATTGGTATCGATATAAGGAAAATTGAGAGTATCAGCAATGCGGCATCAGCCTCGTGCATGTGTGCAGCCGCAGTGCAGCATGCAGGTGGCCAGGAGTGTAGCCCAGCAGTGTGGAGAGCAGTTGGGTGCAGCTGGTAAGTCTGTTGTGGGGGAAGGGACGTGGGGAGGGGGAGCCCCACAGTGAGGAAGTGGGGCTGGAGCAGGCTCTGCCCAGCCAGGGCAGGGCAGAGCAGGTCCCCGGTGGCTGCAACAGCTGGAAGCTACCTGCTGGCCAGACTGAGCCAGGCCCTTCCACCCACAAGGGTGGGAGTGAGGCGCAATTCAGTATGTCGGGGGTATGTGTATATATGGACACCTCGCTCCCACCCTCATGGGCGGAAGGGCTAGGCGGGGTACAATTTGTTGGTGGGTGCTGTGGGCCAGATAAAAAGTGCCTGGAGGGCTGGATCTGGCCCGCAGGCCATATTTTGCCCGCCCCTGCACTAGGGGAAGTCAGAAGTTAGCAACAACTATTCTTCCTGCGTGTTTGATTTGCTTATTTTTCTGCTTTAAATTCGTCACAAAACCAGAAAATAGTACATGTCAATGAAAGGAACATGCATATTCAAACAACTGTTTTGCATCAAATTTTTCAGAATAATATGGATTCAGGAAAACAAGAGAGTAAAGAATCTTACTATTATCCATTGACATCATAAGCATTAGTCAATTGTCTAAATTATCAAAGACAGAAAACACACTCCTAAACAGGGATTAGAATCATGTAAATTCAACAAATTGAGTTTAGTTTAACTAAGTTGTGATATAAAAATCACTAAGATGTGATTTATAAAATATATAAATAAAATGTATTTCAAGCTAGTGTCTTAAGACATAAGCTATAGTACCAATGTTAAATGTCTATTGCCGAGTGGCGAGAGATCACTTTTCTGGTGCATCTATGCAAATCAGCAGAGCAAATTATGAAAAATTATACCACATTTCTCCTGTGTCTCTTCAACCCTGTCTCCACTTTCCTTTTACCCATCTTTACCATAAGACCCAACTTCTGTCATCAGTTGTTGCAACAATCATTTCAGAGAATTAAGTCTAACTAGTTACCTTTAATAAGATTTTGCTCTTCAAGTGACAAAAGACTTCGAGTTTTACATGAACTTTTTGTGTAAAAACGTATCTCATCGTGCCAGTGCAACAATTAAAAATGTTGGTCTTTATTATACTTGTGTCTAAGATTAGGTTCCTAAATCCACACAAGTTCTTAAATAAACAAAATTTCCCCAAAAACCTAGCAGCACAGATTTTAAAAGGTTTTTACAAGATTTTAAAAGCTATGGATTTAAGAACCCAATTCTTTTGGCCAACAATAAAGAACACGACTTATAGAGAAACAGCTTTTCATTAATAAATAAAACAAAACAAAACTGAACAGAAAAAATATTTCTAGTAATAAAAACAGTTTCTCTCAACTTTCATGACTAACCAGAAGTTACTGTATCTTAAGTGATATTTTAATCAAACATAAATCAATTTTGATTAGATTACATTCCATTTAAGTGTTAACTAAGGCTTCTTTCCAAGCTTTGTTGCCTGGAGTTTTATCTGACAGTATACTGAAACTCTGAAACATTTTACCTCTTTAGCACCCTTTCTGCCTTTAACAGAGCAGATGGAGAGGCAAAGCCGAGCAGCACGTGGGAGTTCAAGAATGAACATGTCATATGACAGCCATTCATTCCATCTGTGGCATTTAAAAATAAAAATAAAAAACAAGTTAAAGTAGCGAACTTTGGTAATAAAAAATACTTCATAAACAGTCAAAAATGATAGTGGAGACAATGTGGGGAAACCCCACCGCAAGAAAACCTAGGTTTGTTATTCCCTCCAAAGTTCTTCAAACAGTGGTGTCAAACTCAC
This sequence comes from Alligator sinensis, assembly GCF_000455745.1. Lineage (NCBI taxonomy): Eukaryota > Metazoa > Chordata > Crocodylia > Alligatoridae > Alligator > Alligator sinensis. Next base: position 4,272,954 of record NW_005841874.1, read on the forward strand.
CCGGCTATATGGGCCATACGAGGACTGCTGAGTCGGTCTGCAGGTTGGATCAGGCCACATCAGGGCCTGCAACGCTGCATGCAGCACGTGCCCAGTGCTGGCCCTCTGAGCCGCATGCAGTGTGCCGGGCCTGCAATGAAGCTTGCACTGCAGAGTGCACAGGCTGGAATCAAAGCTGCAAGAGCTGCATATAGTTTAGGGTGCCAGCAAGGTGTGTGTGCTGCATGTGGTACCCTGCTAGACTGGCACTGTACACTGGCTCTGGGCGCTGATCTGGATTGGGCCCCAGGCCATCCATGTGTACCAGAGCAAGCACACAGGGTTGGTTCAACAGGGCGCTGCATGCAGCTTGCGCCTTCTCCCAGCCCCGCATTCAGTATGCAGCATTGGGTCCAGCCTGTACACTGCCTATAGTGCAAGCCCCAGAGCAGGGGCAGCACATACTGCCTGCAGCACACAGGTTGGACCAGCCATATGCACTGAATGCAGCACAAGGACTGGCATGGGGTGCGTGCTGCACCAGCCCAGCCCTCTGTGTTGGCCCTGGCATGGCTTGGACCAGCCCTGCAACCAGAGCACAGGCCGGTGGGGCACAACATACAGTGTGCGCCCTGTTGCCAGCTCCCCATGCCATGTGCAGTGCATGGGTCCAGCCCGTGTATCAGACTAGCTCTACAACTGCTTGCAGTCAGCAGGGTGAGTCTGCAACCCATGGGCAGGATTACGTGGCTCAAAGGGTCAGATCTGGCCCACGGGCCATGTGTTCGACAACACTACCTTAAAATACCTTGTGTTCCAAGATGCACCATGGAACATAACTGCCGTATTTACCAGAATCCAAGACAACCCTGAATTTAAGACAACCCCCTTCCTCCCCCCGCCATGGTGGGGGTGTGGGGTAGGAGGGTGAGGCAGCAGCTATAGCAGGTGCCTCTGTCGCTTTGTACTCATTTCTCCCATGTTACATTGGGGAAAAATACCCTCATTTTAGAATGTAGTAAATACGGTACATAAAAATGGCACCTTCTTCCTGAAGAAAGTTTGTTGTATGCATTCAGTCACATCTGCTGACCTAGGGACCCAAAAGCTGTTTTCTTTTAAAGTCTAGTTAATTCTGTACAGCCAGCACTACTCAGAGAATGTGACCAAGATTTTCTTTCTTCTAAAGCATCAACAGGTTTGATCACAAAATTCAGTTACACTTTGCAGACTCACTAATGGCAATAATTGAGACAGGTCTACTCTGAAGACAACGGATGGACAATAGCTGTTAATTACTGAGGGCTTAGTCTGACCAGTGAAATCTTCGTTACTCAAGAAGCAGCATACGAAGAAAAGAACTTGGCCTCACATTCAGAGATTAGGTTGAATTTGAAGGGTTAGCAAGGAAAAAAAGATATATTTTTCCACCAACAAACAGGGAGCCTTCATTGTCATTTTTACATCATTTTATAGTGAAGTCACACTGGTAACCAGTTTTTATAGACTCCAATCCACAAAAAAATCTAAGTCTGCTGGTAAAGTAACTGAAGTATAAACAGCTGGTATTCAACATGAGAAAGCCTTTTGTAGCTATACAGAAGTGTAGAGGAAGTATTACTCCAGATAGAATGAAATAAAAATGCAAAGCTTTTGAAGTTATAAATTCTAAAACGAAAGTCAATTAAATTAAATTCTCATATGGAGGATTATTAACTTCACATGTAGTTACCCTTAATATATATTTCCTTTTCCTCAGTGTGATAAAACTTTTTTTAAAAATGTAATTTCCTTATACATTTGGCATATGGTATATTTTCTAAATGTCAGCAATATGACTATTTGTACAGTGTAAAAACAAGAGCAGTTTGCTAGCAGCTTTTGGATATTTTCCAAATAATTGCCCAGCTATATTAATTATGGTTCTATTAAAATGTCCATCAGTAAACGGAACAGGAAGCAATTAACAACAGAACTAGAGATGACTGCAGCATGCAAGGTCTCAGTCAATGCAAGTCAGATAAAAGCCTGCAGCATGATTGCTACCTATTTCAATGACTGCATTGTAACTAGTGATATAATTATCTTTATAGCTTTGATAAGTGAAAAAAGCATCTTCAAGTAATCTATTTTAAAGAGTAGTGGCAGCTTTAATAGACTATCATTTTCTACAATTCAGAGTACATGTTTTCACTTCAACAACAACTCATACATTACCTAATCCCACAGATTAAGCCAGTTTCTGGCATTCTGTCACCAACTGATTGTGATAATCACAATCTTGCGTAGTTCAAACAAGATTTTATATTGGTTGGTATAACTAAGCGGACCTATATTTTGCTTTCAGCTGTGAATACTAATTCTGGAGTTACTATACTGAAATTAAATGAGTTATTTCTAATTTACACAATGTTGACAGAGTAAAAATTTGACTCTACAGAACTGAAGCGTACTATTCTTTAATTCTTTAATAAAATCTAAATACTTCTTTAAACAGCTTGAATCTATCATCTAATAAAATGGTTCTTTAGTAGGGTAATAGCCAGATACATTTATTTTCCTTACTGGGGTTGCCAAGCTAAATTTCCTCGGTTTGAAGAAGCCACCAGCAAAGACCATTTTAGCTTGTCAGTATTTCCTTGAGCACAGGCAATGCCAGACAGAAGCATTTCAAAAGCTAACAGTGATCTTAAAAGCTGAAGATGTATCAGTAAGGCTCCTTTAACATCTACAGAGAACCTGTCTTTTGGATTTACCCTTAAAAGAGAAGCTGTTAGTTTTCCCAAGGCAACAGAACTTTTCACCTTTTATCTAATTTACTCAGCAGGGTCACTGAAACTGGACCAGTGTGATAACAGGCAATCCATATTGTGGTTCTTGCATCGTGCTACACTTAGTTTCTTCTATTGGTTGGATGAGGCTGCCCTAGAAGAGACCAACTGAGGCAGCAACATACCTGGCAGGTGAAGGGAAACAGGACTGGGGCAGAAGACCTGGGTGTCACCTTCACAGAGGGCACAAAAATAGCCAATGCCACCGTGGCAGTATAGTCCTGGGCACACAGCTAAGCTCAAGAAAGAGACATGGACATTCTCTTGTAAAATGAGAGCTCAATCAGAAGACAAAAAAGTGTGACCCACCATCAAGCTCACAGTAAGTGTCACCAACCATACGGGTAGGAGACTGGCAGATGTAGGGCACCCTTTATTCCTATTCACATAGTGTTTTCTAGTTTGGAAACCATGCTGTAAGTTACACCTAGTGCAAGACGGAGATGATCTATATAGCAAGGCTGTCCCATTTATTTGGCCTGTGGGCCAGATGGTGGGACAGCAGCTGGTTGCTGTGGCAGTACCTATACAACTCTGGAAGCTAGGCAGTGACCACCGCCACTGCTCATCCCTTTTCACCCTGCTTCCAGTTTGAGTCACCAGTGGCAAATGAAGCCCCTGAATGTGGTGGCAAGCAAGTAGAGGCAAGATTCACCCCCCGGGTTCCAGAACTGTATCAGTGCAGTGGCTCCAGCGACTGCACTGATAAGCCCCACGGGCCACAACTTGACTTCTCGTGGACTGCTACTTGGACAGCCCTTACCTATAGCGCAACTGAAAAGGTTCCCGAGGCCCTGTAGGTGGTTGCAGTCAATCCAGAACTATAAAACTTCTGACACAGCTATAAACACTGTAGTTGGCAGCCAATACCTTCTCCCAGAATAGCTGGATCAGAAGCAGGTGTCTTTACTACAAGCCCTAGTACTGAACTATCAGGGGAAGGAAAAATATAGCCATCCTGCAGTGTCATTAGGACGTTTGGAGAGCTATGTAGTTGAACACATTCGAGGAAGTCTCAAATAAAAAGTGGGCCAGTATGAACAGGCTGGGACAAGGAAGAGGAGCCTGAGATGGTCCAAGAACAATACTTGCTTACCAACCAAAATTAGGTCTCCAGACATTTTGGATTCAGGTTAATCTGTACAGTTTATGCCTAATCTATAGCCAGGTAACTGTATTCAGCTCGCTCAGTGCCAAAACAAGTGGTGGATGACAACGGCCTTAGAACCATGACAAAGTAACCTTCTTTATATAATGCAGAGCGGTAATGAGTACAGTAATGTTCTACAGCAAGATTTTCATTATTCCCCAAAGGGTCTTTTCCTCTACAACATCCACATATAGAAAAAAAGAGAAAAAACCCCAGCAACCCCAAACCCTACAATTCAACTGAATCACTATTATGTGAAAGGAGAAATTATTTTTCAGTAACACATTCCTTTAGGCCTATTAACTATATAATATTTAGTAATATTATATAGTAATAGTAATAACAACCTTGGAGAATACCATAGTTGTCTAAGATAAAATTTTATTACCATCAAAAAAGCTTTTAAAGACAGGCTGTCACAGAGGAAATAAAAGTTAGGAGTTATCTGACAAAATATCTTTTGGGTCTGATTCCAGCCACGCTGAGGCTTTTAATTTAAGGATACGGAGAGTGGTGCAGACACCTAACGTCTTTTAGAGACCAGGTTCTTTGTTTTCAGACTCTGCATTTATAGGACCTCCATTTACATTACTACCTGGTACTTGTCCAAACCAGGATAGCTCAGGTTTATTTAATTTCTGTCCTCTATAACATTCCTTTCCATGTTATCAACTGCTCTCACATCTCTGCCATGCTTCAATAACCCTGCTTTACATGGGCCACAGTGCACGTCCTCTAGTTTTATTTTTATATTTTCACTTCTCTTTCACACAACTCTTCTTTTAATAGGACTTGTTGCAACATTTTTAAAGCTTTCTCTATACTCTGCATATTCTAGATGCACCTTGATTTTAGTCTTGCATCCGTCCCAAGAGCTTTACAGCACTCTCCCCTTTTTTATGTCACACTGGTGGACATTAATTAATTTGATTAAATCACAAACCACTATGTTGTTTGTGAAAAAAGACTGACACTCCAATTGTGGCTTTACTCTGAAAGCTGATTCTGCAAAAAAGCATCATGTGGTTTTACGCAGAAGGATGATTCTATAGAAAGGTACTGTGGTTTTACTCTGAAAAGCGATTCTGTAAGAGGGTGCTATGTTGGTTCCACATATATTATCTCTAATTGGGGGGTGGAAGGAAATCAGTTTCCCACAGTACAAATTATTTGTATTGTGGTGGTATCTTGGAGACCCAGGCAAAGGCATGACCTAACTGTGCTAGGTTCAATACAAGTAGGATACCTAAATATTTGTCAAGCTGGTGGCCCTGCAAACATACTGTGAATCTGAAAGTCAGTAATGTTTATCATATGTGGGCCAGTAATAGGCAAAAAGCAAGCAGTGCTTTTGTTATATGGTTATACAACCCCACTGATACAATTTTTACATACGGCACACTGTACTGCTTCATATGGACAGCAGAATTTGAACCTGCAGTGGGGACACTGCTAGCAGCTCACAAGTCCAGTCTTACATATTTCTATGCTTGTTCTGTATTATAAACCAAGCAGCAAGTGTCTTTGTGGACACATACATAACTGAACACACAAAGGGGAGCAAATCTGTTGAGTTAAAAGTTACTAGTGTCACGTAAAATCCTACGAGTCACAATGCAAGTTTGTAATTTCTAACTTAATCTAATTCAAACAATTTATTACTGGAAATGAACAGCTCATGAGAAATTCAATGATTAGTTACTTAGTCACTCATGAAAAACAAGTTTCAGTATCTTTTTAGAGACAAGCCAGCAGAATCTACTCTTACATTAATAACATTCAGCCAGAGACTGTGGCTATGATGGTGCAAAGTAGTTAGGAACTATTTTTCCATGTAAAATGCAGTAAAGTGTTGTTAGTTACCTAGGATTGGAACAAGGTACCCTCTGAGTATTCACATTGTCACATAATGGTTCACCTCCATGATAGATACCTGTTCGGACATATATCTGAAAAACAACATGTTTGAACATTAGCACCATATTATAACCCATTTGAATAAAATACCTTCTCTGAACAAAAAAGGTGGGGGGTTTTGTGTAAAGAACCATAGTGGTAGCGTTTATTAGAACGACGCAATTTAATAGATCAATTTTAAGAAAAAAAATTCATGAAGGGGTTCAAACATTGCAAAGTCCTTTTCTTGTTTCCTTGCTTCCTCTGCATTAGCATTCCAGAGTGAGTTACTTGAATAATAACATCAAGAAACTACTGAAACGATCCTTAATTCTTGTCCAGTAGCTAGGCTGAGATAGCTTGAGCTGAATGCCATTATTCTCCTAGGGTAGATACCGTGTGTTATAATAATTGATCTTTACACAGATCTGTGGTCTTAATACATCTTTCTTGCCTATGCCCCGGTTTATTTCCAATGAAGCATCAAAAACTGAGGTCCTACAGGTTGCTAAGCATTTGATTCTTGACCTCACAGCATCAAACCCGTAGGCCATAAATTCTCTCAAAAGGAACAATTTGAAGTTTTATAATGATTTAATGAATAATCATGACATTTTCCAGTTTGCATCTAAAATGTTATGTCACTTAGCTGCCTAAGGGTGTGTCTACACGTTCACTAATGTGCTTTTGCTAATGTGCATTAATTTTAGTACCTCATCAGCAAAGTGCATGGTTTTTGTGACTTCAATGTGCATTAAAATAGGCTATCGTGCATTAAAATGCACATGTAGATGCACCCTAAGTGCTGTGTAATCCCTAGCTCTAAGTAGATGGCAGCTGAGGGCAATGAGCACCTTGGAAAAATCAAGTCTCTCATCTGGGTTCTTACGTAAAATTTAAATAAAGGAAAACCAGTTTAGGTATGCTAGGCAGCCAGGTTTGAAAACATGGACCTGATCTAATAAACTGAATTACCCCATGCTTCTCAAGAGAAAAAGGGGACATTGGGAGCAATGTGTGAATGCAACCTTTCAATTTCTGTAAGATACTACTTTTAATCTGTTCATGGGATCTAGAGAGCATTGTGTAGATACATTGAATCTGTAACCAACCAGAGCAAAAAAACAGAATAGAATAGAAACAGTAGCATATAGTTCAGTACATCTTTTGGTAGTTCTCTCTCTCTCTGGGTAAGTCCTGAACCCACCGAAGTAAATAATAAGACTTCCTGTATTTTAGCTTTCAGTGTTTAACAACAGAGATAGGCTGTGTGTAGACAAAATGAGGGGTGTGTGTACAACACTTTAAAGCGGGCGAAATGCCTTTGCACTGCTTTAATGGCGTCGGTGCTTGCGCGCCTCGGCGGTGTATTGCACATTAATTCCAGCTGCTGTAGGAAATTCAGTGGTATAATGCACCTTAAATGACTTGGGGCACAGCTGACTAAAACTCCTGAGGAATTTTAGTTTGCTGCCCCTATAGCCGCAGAGTGAAGCACCAGGCTCCATGCAGCTCCGCAGGAAGCCCTGCAGGCAGCCTGGCAGCAGCCCAGGAAGGCAGGCTCTGCCCAAGAAAAGCAGTGAGCCTGATCTTTCCCCTGCCTGAAGCCTGCCTGCCTGCCTGAGCTGTGCAGGGGCCTGGTGCTTCCCTCTGCAGCTGTGGTGCTCCTTGGGACCACCTGAGCCAGAAGCCTGCAGGGGGTTGCCGCCAGGGGTGGGGGAAGCTGCTGCTGCCACAGAGGGAAGCACCAGCCCCCTCTGCAGCCCAGGGAGTGTCCCACCTGCTGGCAGCTCGCCCTCCCCTCCCTGCCGCTGGAGAAGCAGGTAAGTACAGGGAGTGTGCACAACACGGGGGTTTACTTTGCCCTAAATTGAAGCGGTGGGTTTAAAAACCTACCGCTTCAATTTAGAGCCCCCGTTTCATCTACACACGCCCATAAATGCTTAGCTACACCTGAAAGGAACAAAGTACATCTTGATCATGTTACATTTTTATGACAATTTATCATAATAATTTAATGTTATTTGCTTATATTCACATATGAGCATGACTGTAACAAAGCAGGTTCTTCTGTATTAGGAGTACTTTAGAATAGATCAAAAAACCAGGCCATTTTGTATATAAAAAGATACACTAAAAACTACTTTAAAAATGAGACTCAAAGCACATTTTGAATTCCTGGAAATAGTTGAAGTTTTTAATATAGACTTCCTCTAAATACTCTGTACTTAGACCATTTTAATTTGTCTCACTCCAGAATCCAGAGTGGCCGCTATTCCTATTTCTTTACATTTTTAAAAATAACTTAATTTTTAAAATGATTGTAGTGATGAAGAAAACACTCAACTGGCAAGAGTGCAACAAAAAAAAAGTGTGACTGGTAAAGTAACAAGCTTCATTGCAAATTATGGTTTGATTCTACCATAAGGAGAATCTCTAAAATTCAAAATGTCTCATTTAGATTTCAGGCCTGTTATATAGGGATATCACATGAAGAACAGAAACAGAACAAACATTTACTGGAATAACTCACTTGGAATGCATTTTACTTTGTATAGTGAACAGCATCACAAAGTATTTATGAGTGGACTACTACTTTGCATTTAGCATTCGCCTTACCTTGTCAATGTCTCGTATATTTACATTTACATATGTTGCACAGAGAATTCTTATTCTCAGAGCACTGTTTAAAGACCAAAGGGATTTGGCTGAAGCTTCTCCATTCATATACGGTGTAGCTGTAGAAATGCGCCTGGAATAAGATGGCATTGTAAAGGTATCCAATGGCAGCTGGGTATAAAGGCTTTCTTTGGCCATCAGCATCAGATTGGGCATGCGGCCAAGCATTATACAGCTTCTTATGTACTGCGAAAGTTGAAAAAGAAATTGAAAGTGTCTTACTATTTATTCTTTGTAATCAATACCAAAAAGCATTAAAGGAAAGTGTGTGCAAAAACAAAAGTTAAGAGAAATACGCTTAGAGAGCTCTTGTAAGAGCTGCTATATTGCAAACAAAATGCGACACTACTGTTTTAAACCAGATTGCTGTACAGGACAACACACAAATTTTAAAAAGATGAACAATGTTTACAGCAGCAGAAAGTTATACTACTAGCTGGAAGTAAAGTGTATACTTTAGTCCTGTATATGAATGTGGCCGGTTTTGGTGACAGTCTTAAAGGAGCAGCCTCAATCAGCACCTCTACTGAATAACATTGGTTGCTGCTTGAGACAGAGCTGCTCACCTACTTTCTTACCAAATGGGTCCCCCATCAAAGTGGTAACTGTTACTTAAGAAAACTACCAGCAGCAAGGGAAAAAAGAATATAAACCAAGGGACTTTTAAAACAAAAGTAAGGATGATCTGACATAATTTCAGAGTTGAGAGTTATGATTGCAGGGTACTATCATTTTATTTCAGTCAGAACTATGAAAACAGGTGTTATAGAGCCTATTTATAAAGAAATCACGCAGTGGCTATTGTGTGTCATTTGGATTACAGCTCTTCTAGGTTATATCAGCCCCAGACAAGTAAGGTAATTCACTGCTGCTGTCAGAAATTAAGGTGAGACTTCAACAACAGTAAAATGGATGAATGCTAAAGGGCTTCTGGAAATAAATTCCCACCAGCTTCACTGAGATGAAAGTTAGGCCAGTACTGAAAACTAGTCATATTTGTTGCATTTTTATTGGGGCTGTCAAACAATTAAAAAAAAAATCTGATCATGATTAAAAAAAACGTAGTTGCAATTAATTGCCGTTTCAATTGCACAGCTAAATACTCAATTATGCACAAAAAAACCCTCAAAATTATGCAAGGACTTTGCATGGTTGGGGGTTGGAATTGGGCTGTGTGTGTGCGGGGGGGATTTGGAGCCCAGGGAGGGGGGTCCCCACATGCTGACAGGATGTGGGGTACTGTGGGTCAGGAGTGAAGGGCAGCAGCAGGGCTGTGAGGGCTGTGGTTTGGGAGTGAGGGAAGACAGAGAGACAGACACACAGCGCCCAGCAGGTAAGTCTGTGGAGGGGATGAGAGGAAAGGGGGAAGAGGGAAGGCGTCTTGTGGGGCAGATCGAGCCCCCTACAGTGAGGAAGGGAGTGGGGCAGGGACAGAGGCTGGGTGAATGGAGCCCGGAGGCTGGGGTGGGTTGTGGAACAGAGGCATGGACAGCTCATCGGGGGCAGGGCACGTGCCCCCCGTATCTGTGTGCGGGGCAGAGGCAGGCTGCCTGCTGTGAGCTGGGGATCTGCAGCCGATGCCCCAAGAGCCGTGCACTGCCCTTGCCACACATACCCTGCCTGCCTGGCAGCGGAAAACACAACATGGCATTGCGTGGCTCCTGGGGCAAAGGCAGCACAGCACAAAACCCCAGTCTACAGCAGGCAGCCCACCTCCACCTTGCACACAAATCCAGGGGTGCACGCAGCAGCAGGGAGCCACACTCCCAGCGCTCCTGGACGAGCTGCCTGCAGCTCCATCCCATGACCTGCCCTGGTCCCAGGTCCCATTCACCAAGCCCCTGCCCCACTCCTTCCCTTACTGTGGGGGCCCTGATCTGCCCCTCCCCCTCCACAGACTTACCTGCAGGGCGCTGAGTTCCTGGCCACGTGCAGGCTGCGGCTGCTCATGTGTGCGCATGCATGTGTCTGTGTGCGTGTGCCCCCTCCCCTGCTGCAGCCGCCAGGAGCCCTCGCTGGGCAGTCTGGAGACGGCGAAGCAGAGCCCCAGCACAGGCTCCAAAACCACATGTGCGATTAATGCATTAAAAAATTAACGCAAGAACCAATTAACATGTTAATTGCATGCATTAACTGTGATTAACTGACAGCCCTAATTTTTATTTATATAGCAGTTATTCAGTCACCAGCACAAGAATTAGCCAATGTGCTTAATTATGAATTTTCACTTTCTGTCTCCTGGATTAGTTTAAGGTGTCAGTCATAAATTGTGAATGCATGAGTCTCTTCCTTCCTCACAATTTTAATTCTCCTAGCATACTTTGAAATAATTCTATTAACATTACTCACCTTATACTGGCTCAGAGGATATTTTTCTAGCAAGTATTCATCACAGCCGCACACTTTTAAAATATACTTGCCCTGGTACTCTAAGACGCAGAGTTTTAGTTGTTCAGATGACAGCAACATACTTCGTGTTTTTTTCCTGATTGCTTCAGCAATAACTTGCTCAGGAACACAGTCATGGTTGATTTTTAAGGTGTATTTCTGCTTATCATTGTTGGGAGAGACTATAACCCATATCACCACTATAATTTGCCCTGAAATAATGCAAAATAATATCAGGTTCTATCACTGCCAATACATTGTTTTTTTAAAGAAACTGGTTAGTCTAAGGGACTGGCTAGCAATTTTCCGCAAAGAAAGAACATGCAGGCAAAACACACGGCCTGACCTTGCAAAGTACTGAGAACTTCTGCAAAGTATCAGTTGCACTTTCTTTTACAATTACTTTTGAATATACTGTTCAAATTAACTTTTATACCTTTGGAGTCGGAAAACCCTTTTCCAGTTAACTAGTACCATTTGAAGAGCCAATCACTTTCACTGAAATTATGACTCTTCTGTAACTAATAAGTACAAAAAAGCCAGGGCAGAGTAACACCTGATAGACTAATTCAGAAAGCATGAGCTTTCATAAGCAACACTTTACAGATGCTAGCCACACTGCCTTGCCCTCTGCCTGACTTAAGGCTAACAAGGCTAACTACCTCTCTCTATAGAACTAAAAGATAGATAATGTACCCAGGAATACTTCATTCTAGATTTTCTGAATATTAGACATTTTTTGAACAAAGACAAAAATAAGAAGTTAGCAAATTAGTACTTGTCACATAACTGCTGATTCAACTGCACAAAACAGTACAATATAACCGGATAAACTTAAGCTTTTAAATTGCTAGAATATAGACAAATTGAATTATATACTTAATTAAATGTAATATTTCTTTTGAATTCATTTGCTACTTTGCAGGCTATCCTGATTAAAGAGAAAGCGTGAACTCAGACTGTAAAATACTGCTACAACACATAACCCTTCTAGATTAAAATACTGATTTAATCTTTCTAATTAGCATTTGTTCGCACTGATCTGTTTCACAGTATAAAGCCTGTCAATTGCCATAACAAATAGTGCTTTTACCTTTGTCTAGCTTATTGTATATGTGTTTGGGCAGTTCAGGTGACGATTCTACATTTGGAGGATAGACATACAAAGCCCTACTGTGAGGCGCATTGGCATCTCGAAGATCCACTGCTTCTTTACAGACATTAAGAATGTTTCTTCTGAAGTCTTGCACCTCTGGATCCTTAACCATATCAAATTCACAGACAGGCATGCCAATGGCAAATCCTGAAACATTGAAAACACAGTTAAAAACTGTCAGATTTAATGAGTATCATTTTTTTTTAGAAATATCAAATTCTCTCTCTATTGCTGACAGTGTGTCAGAGTACTGATTTAATCAACTTTGAAGTGTGAAAAGATATTTCAGATTGAATTTATATTAGCCACTGGCCCTTCACTCCTGCATGTATGCCATTTCACTCCCTTTCTGAAATTAATCTTAGTTAACGTGGCATCTTCAGTATCAGTGAAAGGGTGAAAAAAAGGAGCACATGTTCTGAAAGAACTTGTGGAGTCTCTGGATCAATGCTCATTGCAGCTAACATCCCAAAGGAAAAGAATTGATGAGACTACCTTTGAAGCCTGTAAATGAAGTTTTTTAAACCTGCAAGAGGAGCAGCTATACAAAACTTCTTCAAGGCCTCATCAGTCTCTCCTAATAGTATGAAAACTTTCAATATTTTTCTTTGATGGCTGTGGGATGTAACATTTAAATGGACTTTGCCTTAGAAATAAAAAAAACTTTGCTTTTTGGTGAAGATTCATGCAGCAAAGGCCTATTCCTCCAGTTTCTGAACAACTGCCATCCCATTTACTTCAACCTCTAAAACGTGTGCAAGATGGAGTCCTTATATTGTGTTGACAAGCGATTAACAACCTATCCAGGACAACAGCTATATTTTTACTTAGCTTGTGAAAAGTTTTCACTGTTCATAGTTAATTGTGATTTGCATTTAGGAGCATTCTGAAGCAAACTAACAAGCCCTTAAATTACTGTAATATGATGCGGCTGCTAACGATTTTGAAGTCAGATCATAACACTTATGCTTCAGAATGGATTTTTATCCCAATGTCAATGTCAGATCATCAGTCAAGTTCCAAGCTCAAGAAATAGCAAAGTATTTTGACCACTGTGTGTAAAAAAACTCATTGCATGATTAAGACCTCCGCTTCCCAAGATATAATTAGATTCTTTTTTTCCATGATAGTTTGCAACAGGACAAGACTAAAGCATACAAACTGATTTGCTGTAGTGTTTGTATCAAGCAGTTTTCTTTTTTCAAATCAAACACACAGAAGGAAAAGTCACATAAAAGAAAAGGAGGGTTGAGCCAGCTAGTTAGTATTGTATAGTGTAGACACGCAGGAGATATAACTGCAAACGCCCGTGTACATAAACTGCCTTATCAAAGAGCACACTTCTATCCAGGTTTTTAAAAACTTTTACCGGACAAGAAGCAGAAATGGAAGAAATGCTTGTGATGCCACACGCCTGCAAGAAAGGTTATACTGTATTTAAAATTATGAAAAGCTCAACTTGCTGTTATACGCTGGGGGGAAGGGGAGGAGGGAGAGCCAAGTTTCTAGAATCCCATGTGTTTGTGGTACCTTCTCATCCTTTCTAACTATTGCTTTTCCTCTCCTTTCCCCTCCCCCTTTCCTTCCTTTTGTCATGGTTAGTCTTTTCCTGTGGTATTTGCAGCCTGTTTCTCCTTCTTTTTCTTTTTGTCCCTTCCCCACCATTCAGTGCCCGTCTCTTTCCTTTAGTAGGAATTGTTTTTGATGCTCAGTTTGTTTTCCTATAATCTCCATCATCTAATCTCTATGAACTCTTCCTTTTTCAGCAAAGGGGAGTAATTTAAAAGCAAAACAATCAAAGTTTTCTAGATCAACTGCTTGCAGCCTCCTGGCTGTCTGCCATAGCCAACCCAGGCTCTGAGCAGGTCCCTGCCGCCTGCCACAGAGCCTGGGCTGCTCGCACCAGGAAGCAGGGAGGCTGCAAGCAGCTGCACTGGGGTCCATGCCGAGGTGGACAGTGGGGAAGAGGCTGTGGCTGCAACTGCCACAAGGATCAGGCCCCCTTGCAGCTCCCCTACCATCTGTCCCAAGGTGCGTGCATGCCAAGCAAAATGCCTTTGCGTGCCATACTCTAGCACATGTACAGAGGGAGTTGCCTATCCCTTATCCAAGATTTGATCTAAAAAAAATCCTCTCTAACATGCAAGATTACATTAAAATAACCACAGTTAGTTGCATCTCACGTTACTGGCACATGTGGACAGAGCCTGGAAAAAATTATCACTACTTTTTCTCCCCAGAGTCACATTTGGAAAAAGAAGAGTTTTAAGATTTCAACCAGGGTGCTGTCCACAGATCTGCTCAGGTTCTTGATCTTTTGTAATATAACGTAACAGGCATTACAATGGTGACTCCCCAAACCCACTATATGACATGCTCCTCCTAGGGGTGCGCTGATAAGAGATTTTGGGGGCTGATACCGATAGCCATTTTTTAAGGAGGTATACCAGCTGATACCGATTCAATTTCTGATCCAGCTGCGTGCAGCTGGTAAGTCTGTTGTGATGAAAGAGGAGGGGGAGGGAAGGGGAATGGGGGGCAGATCAACACCCCCCACGGTGAGGGAATGGGGCAGGGGCTGGAGTACGTGCTGCCTAGCCGGGGCAGGGCAGGCATGGGACACAGCCACGGCTCGTCTGGGGGGCGGTATTTAATCGGCCAAATTATTGGCCACATCAGGCCGATTTCTGATACAGTCAATATTCTTTATATTGGTGCTGATCTGATATCAGACCTATTTATTGGCGCACCTCTAGCTCCTCCCTCTGTCATAGTTGGAGTCTTTCTGCTACTGCAAAAAAAATGGCCTAATCTCCCTTCCTCACACCCTGCTTCCATTTTAGGTCCTTCCCCCTAGTGAATAGCTCCAGTGCTCACTTCTGCTGTTGTTCGTGCATCTTTCAGGCTGGACACAAAAAATCTACCAAATTCTGAGCTATTTCACTGCTATTTATGAGGTCCCCCATTATGCTGCTATAGTTTGGGAAAACTATAAGTAGTTCTGTAACTATTCCAGAATAGTTGAACTGGTAGGGTCCCAGTACAAATTCAATCACACTGGTTGGTTCTTTGATCACTTGTTTTAGCCTATTTTTCATGTGCTCATCCTTGGGGTTGAGTATAAGGCTGTCACTTGCTCATACTTGACACCACTGGTAGAACACCGTGGGACGCAGGTCAGCAAGCTACGGCCTGTGGAGCTGCGGCTTTGGTGGCATTCTGCAAAAAGGGGATGGTGCCTGCAAAGCACCACAGCTGGACACCCAGGGCTTTTCTTCCTCCCCTGCTCTGCTGCTGGGTGCAAGGGAAAACAGTGGAAGTGGCTGGGTCCTGGTACTCACTTGCCTCAGACTTGAGCTGAGTCTCTCTGCTCCCCCGACCCTCAGAAAACATTACAGACCCTGCCCTTGAAAGCAGCCAGTAGGAATCAGTAGCATATTCAAAACTACCCAAATCCTTATTTACATGTAAAATGCTGTCATACTTTTAAACTACAGTAGTAAACCTAACTAGAATGCAGCTCCTGTGTAGAAGTGCTCATCCTGATATAGCTGCTTCCACACTAGGAGTTGTGCTACCAACTAGGAGAATTATTTGGGTCGGATGAAAAAAATAAAATAAGCCTATACCTATATTGATACAGATAGCTATAAAACCCCCAACTAAACTATCTGTACAGAAATTGCTTGTAGATCTCATCCAAGAGAGACGTTACATGCATCTCCTTACGGATTTAGGAATATACCCATTCTCACTTGCTTCATGATTTGTAAGGTTATTTTCAAGTCGCAATGGGTAGATACTTTTTCTTTTACAGTTGGCTTTGGATTTGCAGAAAGCCGACTCATCATGACATTTTCATACTCACCACGAGCAAGTGAATTTTTCAAGCCCCTTTCCCACCCACAGCAGGTTACATGGCTTTTCACTTACGCTGGAAGTTTTAGAAAGACACGGAAATTGTATAAAGGAACAAATACACTGGTGCTCCTTACCCTGATATGTCCCATTGCCAAAGCAATCCAGAACTTAAGCAACAGTGAAATATAATAAAGATATCGGGATTCAACGACAGTGGAAGCTACACTAGTGTTAACATCTCCATATTTTAGGTGGATAACACAAAAGGTGGTGCTGGCTTTACTACAATAGCTGTTCACATATCGCAACCTCTGAGGTCCTTCAAGACAGTTCCAAACTTCGCAATACAATAGAAAATGACAACTGACAGTTAACTGCACACCCATTTCAACTCCTTTCCCAGTATTTTGAAGAAAACTGATTTAATGCTTGAACACAGGTCATCTTACCAATTTCTCGATTCAGAATCTTTTCTTCTCTGTTGCCTACTGGTTCAATGACTTTTAGAAAAGGCTGAAAAAGCCGCAGGTCACAAAGTCGCCGTGTCTCATCAAAAAATTCTTCCCTTTCTGCTTCTTGTGTAACACTTACAAAAATGTAAGAAGACTCATCTTGGAGGAGCTGGTAAAGAGGGTATTTTCTTGCTTCTTTAAAGAGCTCGTGCTTAATAGTGAGTAGTGTGGCCTCACGGAGGCATTCTAGAGTCACTATCATTCCATTAGGTAGAAGACACTCTACGAGGATTCTCGGTGGCATCAAGTGGATGCCCCATAGTTCACCAGACGATGGTCTTGGAGGCATTTTCTTAATCTTTTGATTACCTTACAATGGGAACTGATTTAAAAACGGATTCCTATAGACGAGACCTAAATAAAAGTAAAAACGTATTAGAAAGAATAATGTAAACACAACATATCAGAATCACTAGAGCAATTTTATCTACAACTCGTGTGTAAATCTGAATGATACACATCTGAAGACAAATAAGAAAATACCGAATAAGCCCAACTTTTTGCAGTTTACAAAAACAAACAAACAAAAAACAGGCCGCCAAACCTGACGTTAAAACGACCCCATGGATTTACTTTAGTAGTTTAACTAGAATTAAACAAGCCCCTCAAATGGAGCAATTAGCAGCAACAGAAAAAAAGTACTGTTATTTGTTTTCAGCAAAAATAAAGCACCAGGACTGAGAGCCCCATCTTGATCCTGGCGGCCTGTGTGAGCCCAGGGTTTTCACGCATCCCCAAGCCTTGGGGATCATAGCTGCCATGATCCGCCAGGCCTGGGAGTTTCACGCTGGGCACAGTGCACCCCTGTGGCTGGGAGCTGTCAGCTGATAGGGCTCCCCAGCTGCAGGGGAGATCCTGCTACACTTGCAAACTAAAACTTGATAGTAATCAGCTATGAAGTTAGTACCTATTTTTGAGGTCTAACTTTATAGTTGGTTGGAGCTTTTTATTGTGTGATAGCTACTGTGCATATATAACTCGTCTTAAAGGTAATTGTGCAATTAACCAATTAATTGCCCAAACACCTGTTACGTGTAGCT
Organism: Alligator sinensis; assembly: GCF_000455745.1. NCBI lineage: Eukaryota > Metazoa > Chordata > Crocodylia > Alligatoridae > Alligator > Alligator sinensis. The sequence goes on from NW_005841874.1 coordinate 4,290,446, forward strand.
TGATCGTTTTACCAAACACCTAAAAGATACTGTTGTTTTCTGCTAGAAAAAGACCAACCTGAAGGACAGGGAGCCTCAATGGCCATGTGTATCGTATAACTGAGATCACACTTCTCTTCTGTCAAACGTTCTGAAAGTAGTGGGCAAGGATGCCAATCACCTTCCTAGCTTTGCTTTGAGTCAGTTCTTTACTATCAGGCATTTACTCTATTCTAATTTCCTTTGATGGAGCAGAGATTGTTCAGGCTTCCTTCTTTCTGGCAGTTCTGATGGTGTGAAGAAGTCCCTGCTGTGCTCAGCAGTCTAGCTGCTTGCAGAAAGAGCATTTCCATTAGTCTGCCCTAGCTATCAAATAGGTATATAACTCATAAGCCATTTACACCAAAGCATTTTCTCTCTTTAAACAGCATGTGATGCATGTGCTGGAGTTGTATGCATATTCATTCCATGTGCACGTTAATTCTGCTTGCACATGTAAGCACACCTCCAGGGTCTGGATTTGGAGAGCAAACATATAAACAGAAACTGTCTGACTGTATAATCGGCAGCTTGTGTCTTTGTTTCAAATATTTTCAAAACCGGAAGGTTGCTGGGAATAAAGAGAATCAGTTCTGCTCTTAAATAGCTCAAGGAACACAACTAGAACAAATTATTTTGGAATGGATGTTACACAGGCCCAATTAAGGGTACATGTGAGCACTTCCAAATAAGACTTACAGTCCTCCAGAGTTTAGAGTACTAAAGGAAGCCAACAAGTACAAACACCAAGGCCCCTCACTGTCCTCTCTTGGGCGGATTAGCTTTCCCAATTTACCATGTAAAGGCATTCTCCATTCATAATTGCTCATTTGTCATTGCTAATTTGTGACTATGTTTTTAAACTGAATGCAAGAATCAAATGTGAAAATATAGCATATTTAGCTTCCTTCTTCCTTCCTCAGTATATGCAATTATACATGATACACAAACATGCTTCCACCTTGTTTACATTTACATATATACATGTTTCCAGTACTAACAGTGATAATGCCTTCAGTATAATTTTCATCTAATCAGTCATTTGTATCATCCGTTTTTCCTTAGTTTGTGCAGTTCCAATACAGCAACTGCACAAACTAAGAGCAAAGCAGTTTAGCTTTTGTCATAAGACTCAACCATTTGTTCTGGATAGATATGGCAGTCTTGTTTCCTCCAAACACTGCAATTAAGGTATCGTTAAGGTAGTCTGGCTATCTTAACTGCAAAATTTTCATTCCATCAACGGTTTGTCATAAATTGTTATATGCCGTTGGCCAAGTCTCTTGGGCTTATTTTTGTCAGGCACCGATACAGATCAACACTGACTGGAGACCTTCCAGTAGCTTACTGTTATTCCTCCTCAAGCACCCCCCTCCAAAAAACTAAGTTTCTGAGTAAGTGCCCAGGGTCTTGCAGGCTTGTACAGTCCATGTCACAGCCTGTGATCCTGCATCTTCATCTTACCTCTTCTAGCTGGATCAGCGGTTTTCAACCTTTTGGGACTTGAGGCACAAATCTGTAACTTTTGTGAACTGAGTGGCACCCAACATAAAAAAACTAATCTATATTTTACAGTGCTTACTTCCATACAGAGGGACCAGGCAATGGAGGTGGTGCATTGGCTAAGCAGGAACAAAGCTGAGCTTTCACTTATTTCCTGGCACCTTGAGGCACCCAAAGGATCTTGTGGCACCCCAGGGCACCAGAACATCCTGGCTGAGAATCACTGAGCTAGATTAAAGCTAGCCTGGGTAGGCATGCTCAGGCTATCATCCCACCCTGAACTGCAGTGTAGGTATGCACATATGCACAGAAGTGGGAGAGTAGTTTCAAAATACTCACTGATCTACAAGTCAACATTTTTTCAACAACTATTTTAAATAGATTTTTCTGTATTCAAACACTGCAATTCTATCGGTTCCTGGCAATTATATAATTTTGGGGTGGTTAAGCCCTGAATGTCTTTCCTCTGCTCATGTGCACCAACTATTCATCCTCAGCTCCAGCCTTGACTGCTGCTTTATTTTCTAGGCAGCCTTGTTGCCCAGCCTGCACTTCCAGCTTCCTACCCCCTCCTTAGCTACAGCTTCCTGACCACACATCCACCCACACAGATCTACCGAGCAGCAACGGGAGCATAAACTGTAATCCAAACAGTTCTCCTTTGGGAGGAAAGCAGCAGAGCAAGAGACAGCTGCAAGCAGGTCCCAGCATGGAAGGGAGACAAAAACAAAAATGCCAAGTGCCTAGCCACAGGAAAACACTGAATTCAATGGCTGCACAGAGCCCTCAGGTCCCCAAGTGAGATGAGCAGGGCAGTTCTCCTATCTAAGCCATTGTTTAAGGACCTTTTATTAAACCTGGATGCAACCGACTGCACAAAGAGGGAACCACCCTGGCAACTGCAAGGACTAGAAAATTAATTTTAAAAATAAAGCTAAGCTTCTAGAGTGCAATTTGATAGAATCACAGGACACCTGGGGCCATGGCCACAACGTCACTGATAATCAGCCAAAAACTTGAGAGAGCCTGCACTAAGCTTCTTAGCTGCCAAACAGCAAGGGAGGACTAGGGTATCCCATTTTTTGCATTTTTAGCACATCAATCTTTCTTCTTTCATTCATTATTATTCAGGGTCCAATTCTTAAATTTGAACCTGGGCAGGCTGAGGTGGCTGCCTGGTTTCTGAACAGAAGCTGCAGGGCGGGTGAGAGGGAGGAGGAAATCATAGAATCGTAGAAGTCGGGTTGGAAGGGACCTTGCAGATCTTCAGGTCCAACCCCCTGCCTGGGCAGGAAGAAAACTGGGCTCAAATGACCCCAGCCAGGTAGGTATCA